>NC_048224.1:83790035-83998669 GCF_002007445.2 Ailuropoda melanoleuca | reverse complement strand
AATGGGATAGACTGGTGATGGGTGGTAAGGAGGGCACGTATTGCATGGTACACTGGGTGTTACACGCAACTGATGGAGCATCGAACTTTACATCGGAATCCGGGGATGTACTGTAAGGTGACTGACATAATATAATAAAAAATCATTTAAAAACAAAAAACGATAAAAGAAAATAAAAACTTGTAAACTTAACGTCCACAAAACAGTTTCTATTAACAGTTGCATGCTCCTTTATTTCTATTCATTTTCAAGCTGCATTAGAGGAACCAAGCAGATAATAAAAGGTTAGTTTATGAGAGCATTAACTTTTTTCTTTCAAATATTGTTTTAATCTCCATTTAACAAGCTTTGTTGGTTAATTCAAAAGACAAAAATGAATAATGTGTAACTAGAACTAAAAGAGAAAATAATACTGCTAAACCCTTAGACAACTATTATCTTAAGCAGCGTTACCTTATATAAGTGATTCAAAGAAAATATCCATTTAAAAGTTGTAGTTAATAATTTAACAGAATCCAATCCTCCTGTTCTCACACAAAGTAAATGTAAATAGGGCAACTGCAGAAATTATGGGTATTTCTTGTTTGTAATTTAAAAAGAAGCCACCTACCTGGTTTTCCTCATCAGGTGGCAACAACTTTTGGTTTCTTGAAATTGCCAACATTTCTATAAGTTCTCTAAAAAAGGAAAACAAAAAACCAAAACATCTTTGCCAAACAAATACAACAGAAGCTTTATCAACTGATCTCTACCTAACTGACTTGCTGGATTCATGGTACCCACAGCATGCTGAGTATTCACACAGCCTCTGCCCCACAGTGACTGTGCACTTGGGCTCTCACCAGCAAGACTCAGTTTGTTACCAGACCCATTTATGCAAGTTTTACTTACTACTATAATTACATAAATTAATATCCAGTACATAAATACCAAGGAAATGTGACTGTCAACAGAAAAGAGCTGTTTCCATAAAAACCTAAGCTGAATATTTGGGAAAGACTCCACAGCTGTCTGCAAAGGACTACTGCAAAGAACCAAGGGAAATCATGAAAATTCAGCAAGAGTCTACCCTAAGACTGCTTATGAGCATCTAAGTTCTCATTTCACGTCACTATTTTTTTTAAAGTAATCTCTATGCCCAACGTGGGGCTCGAATTCACAACCCTGAGATCAAGAGTCACATGCTCTACCGACTGAGCCAGCCAGGCACCCCTCATTTCGCTTTAAAGAAACATACTAGAAATATGGGTGGTTTATGCAAAAAAAACCCCTACATACAGCCCACTGGCCATGGCCCTTCATTTACACATTATCTGTGGCTGCTTTCCCACTACCACGGCAGAGTGGGGTAGTTGAGGCAGAGAACTTACGGCCTGCCAAAACCAAAAATATTTATTATCTGGCCCTTTACAGAAAAAGTTCCCGGACCCCTGTCTTAGTTGAAAAGATGAGTAAAAACATAAGTTTATACGCTTTAAGGTAAAATAAAACAATTAAGGAGTAGATGAATCATTTTTTAATGATTTTCTACATGAACTGAATTTTTAAATTAGACAGGTATCAACTAAGAGGGATTCTACATATAATAAAATCCTATCTTTCTGGAATGCTTACTTACTAGACATGCCAATTTTCCTATATGAAAATTAGTATAAAGATGAGTATAAAATACGTATCAAGCAATATCCATATATTAGTTTCAAACGTGCTGATAGACGGGACTCCAGAAATTATGCAAGAGGGACAGCTACACAATTAGCTACCTGACACCACCAGTCAGCCCCAGTGTTTGTACCTTCTCACTGGCTGCTAGGCTATTTTCACCTTCATATTTCCATCTTCGTTACTGCTAGCCTCATGCTATTTTTCTGGATGGTGCCAACTGAACCCAACCTTCCCCACTACAAGGTTCACATACAATTATGTATGAATTAATTAGCTGATTAATGAAAAAAGTGGATATGGCAATGCAAAGTCTTCATTCATCCATTCATTAAATATTTCTTAAGTGTCTATTTTGTGCCACTTTCTAGATGTTTGGGTTATAAAAGTGAACAATGGAATTTAAACTCTAATACAGGACGCAAGAATAACCAAGAAAATAGGTAAATAAAACCAGAGTAAGAAGGGTTGGGAAAAAAGAAAGCAGTGTTAGAGCATGTGAGTGAGGTGGTCTGGCTACTTAACACTGGGTGGAGTCAGGAAAGGCTTCTCTAAGTGAGAAAAGCCAGCCATGAAGAATGCTTGTAAAAGACATAGCTAATTCAGGGGCCCAAAGATGGGTCTCAGGAAATGTGGCCAGAATATAGTAGTAGGTACTGGGGAGAAGAACACAAAATGAGGACATGGGTAGTTAGAGGAGGGAGGGGCCAGACCGTGTTAGGGCCTTGCAGGTCACGGGAAACGAACAGTATTTCATTCCAGGTACAATGAGAAGTGACCAGATCACTTTAAACAGGGAAATGACATGAACTGATTTATGTTTTTAAGCAACTTGCTAAGCTATCTGGAGAAAGGATTTTAAGAGGGCTAAAATGGAAATCAAGTTAAGTGGCTTCTGTAGTGTTCCAGGAAAAACATGACATTGGCTTTGACTAGGTCCTAGCCACTAGGATTTAGTAATGGAAACCGGTGAAACATGTACAGACTCAGAATGTATTTTGGAGGTAGAGCTGAAAGGACTTGCTGATGGATTAGACAGACATTTTATGAAAACAGCATGTTATATTAACCTTTTTCTTTACCCCATAGATGACATATAAACAGTTGAGAACCTCTGGTCTACACAAAGGGTGGTTTCAGGGGTGGGGGTGGTGGGGATGGGAAGTATGGTGGGAGATGTGGAATGAGCCTTTTTCTGCTTTTCTTGCAAATGTAGGCGTATAAATCCAAAGAAAACCTTAAAAGAGCCTGCCTTAGGCACAGGAGTACAGTGGGAAGAAGAAAGCTGTAAGACAGTGCTGTTCAGTAGCAGTGTAGAACTAAGTGGAAAACTTTGTCCTCCCCAATGGTAAAAAGAGGCTGAAGGAACCCCTGGGCCCAGGCTCTGGTTACAGGTGTGGGAGATAGAGCCCCATCCCCACTACAGAAGAAGCTGTACTCCTGGCATATCAAATTAGAATCTATCCACAATTCCCCACAGAAATATAATTTACATGGGGGTTAGATCCCATATTATTAGTGGTACTACACTTCAGGTAAATTATAGATAAACAGATTAATAGGCTGGTGTGGAAACGTCAAGATTCCTATTAACATTTCTTAAGGACAATGAGTTCTGAGTCACAAACATGTTAAGAAAAACTGTAGACTATAATTTGTGTTTCTATTGTTAAAAATTCCTCCACAGACTACCTCATTCTATCTTGTTTTACAAAGTAACAGATATACCGATTCTCCCTCTCCCTCTGCCCCTCTCCCCCAGTCACCGCTCACTGGTGCTCCCGCTCTCTCTGTTGCTCTCTCTCAAATAAAAAAAATAAAATCTTTAAAAAAATTCCTCCAAACACTGCCTCATTCTATCACATTTTACAAAGTAATAAATATACTGAAAAGCTATATAATCAGGTAACAGTAAAAAAATATATCCTAAATTTCAAACCCACTGTTTTCTAAAGTCAAGAGGTTACATTAGTTTTTCTTTCCAATTTTTCTTTAAAAATGCAAACAAAAAAATTTCATTAAGAGGATAATGACAAATTTCACAGATCACAGAATCAGTATATGTAGCTATATCTGACTGCTAACATAATGGCATTTTTCTGAAAGCTGATCACACTGGAATAGCCTCATTCTGTGAAATCTCAGTGAGTCTTTAGTGGCAAACCACAGTGACATCTCTTCTACTACCACCACCATCTCCAGGGTCAAAAAAGAGGTATAAATTTTCACTCACTCACTGTCACCCAGTCTTTATTGATGAACAAATAAAATAACATGGCAGATTAAGTCATAAGAAAATCAGAGGAAAAGAAAAACAAACTTTTAAAATAATGGTTATAATAACCATTATTTTTTGAGGCTGCAAGGACCTCAAAAAAGAAGAAGCTTATCTCCAATTTGTCAAGAGATTCAATGAGTACTGCAAATCAATGAGAAATCAAAAGTGCTTTCAGCATTCCTGGGGAAAGGGCAACAGAACTACAGCTTCTTTCAGAGAATGCAAAAAAGAACTCACCACCTCAACTAATCATGCACAACCAGAAAGATGAAGTGGGAAAGTTTCAGAAACAGATTGAGGAAAATTTAAATTTAAACGATACATTTCATCAAACAGAAAATGCTATACTCCAGAATTAAGGAAATATTAAAAAGAGGGAGAGAGATAAACTGGTCAATTTACAAGAACATTTCATTTTTTAAAAAAAGATTTTATTTATTTGTCAGAGAGAGAAAGAAACAGAGAGAGGGCACAAGCAGGGGGAGTGGCAGGCAGAGGGAGAAGCAGGCTCCCCACTGAGCAAGGAGCCCAGTGTGGAGCTTGACCCCAGGACCCTGGGATTATGACCTGAGCTGAAGGCAGCCGCTTAACCGACTGAGCCACTCCCATACAAGAGCATTTCAATTTAGTCTCAAATTTAACACAACTGATAAATGACTTAATTATGCTATTTCAAGCAAAGAGTCCATGATTATCACGTAGACGCACTCCTGCAGGTACCAACAGCATCAGGAAAACACACCTCAGATACACAGAGCTATAGCCAAACAATCCAGAGGCAAGATCTTAAGACTGACTACCGAGCTGACCAATGTCAGAAGAAATTTTCAAAGACCATTACCCTCTGTGACTAGGTTCAAAAAAATAGTTTCCAAACTTGGTGAGTATGAAATATATACCAGGGTCACAAAACAGACAAATTATGTTACACCAAGTAAACTCAGAAAAGAAACGAATTTACTGGGCTCCAGAGTAAAAGGGTGAGAAGTAATAGTTCACTGAATATACTAAGGCAAAGATTTGAAATTCGAAGACCAAGATTCACTCAGAACAAAAGGCAGCGGCCACTACTTCCCAAAGGGGGTGTCACTTCTTCAGAAGTAAACATATTTACAGAAAAGTGGCACACTAAGCTAGACATTTGGACTTTATCTCACTGGGCAGCGAGAACCTACTAAATATTTTAAAGCAGAAAAGTGATATGACATGTCTTTTAAAAAGATAGCGCTGCTCTTGGGCAATAAAGAAAGTGCAGAAGCATAAAGACAAGTAAAACAGTAGGGAGGCTGCATGAAAAAATAGAATGGTGGGGATGGGAACAAGAGGTCAAATCTGAGCAACAAAGGAGGAAGAATCAAAACAATTTCAACATCCAAGTGAATGTGAGAGTTAAAGAAGACTTCAACTTGACAAACTACCATGAACGATGGCAGAATAAGGACAACGACATTCAATTTCTTCTACCTCTTCCATACTCTCTTTACGCCAACCATCCCAAACTTGCAATTCTACCAAGTCGCGCGTGCTCCTGCCTCTAGGCGTCTGCACCTGCTATTCCAGCTACCGGCCGCCTACTGAGTGCGGTGAACTCACTCTTCCCACGCAGTCCTTTCTCCAGGAAGCCTGGCTAACTACAACGAGACAGGCACCTATAGTCCCCGTGTTCCAGTAACCCGGAGCGCACGCCTCGGATTAAAAACAGGCTCCGCACCATAACGTCTGTTTACGTCTATCTCTTCCCCCTTGACGCTGGACTGCTCTATGTCCGCATCTAGTCTCCCCTTCACGCTGGACTGCTCTATGTCCGCATCTAGTCTCCCCTTCACTACCGTCTCCCAGCGTTTGGGACCCAGGGGGGTTTCCTTAAACGTCTGTCGAGAGTCCGCGGACGAAGGTACCCACACCTGGCGACCTCTAAGGTTCTGACGCTTCTGACAGTGTCGGGGTTCCTGCGTCCCTGCCATTACTAAAATGTCCTCTAAGGCGGGGGGGGAGGAGAAGGGATGCTGTCTTGGGAGTTCCGAAGGGTTGCGGACGCCAAGTCCACGACACTCGTGCACGGTCCCTGGGAGCGCGGCCTCCCCACGGAGTCCCAGGAACGAGCACCCAGGCAGGCGCGGCCGATTCACAGTCAGTCCTCCCGGCCCAGCCCAGTCAGGCCCTCAGGCCGACGGCATTACCTCGACAAGACCTCCAGATCTTCCAGCGCAGACAGCAGCCGCTCTCGCGTGCTGTTACCGCCGGCCGCTCCAGAACCGCCTCCCGACCGCTCCTTCTCCTTCTCCCCACTTAAAGACGCCGCCATGCTCCCCACAGGCCCGCAGCCGGAGACTGCGCAGCTGAGCGCCGGCGAGGAGAGGCGGGCTCCGGAGGCGGAAGCAAGTGTCACGGAGGCGGAAGCAAGGGTCACGGAGGCGAGGGGAAACGAGGCCAAGGCGACAGCGGCCCCTATGGGTCTGGAGACGCACTGCGGACGGCGGCGCCCTCTGATGGGCCAGCGAGGGATTCTCAGGTCCAACCCAGGGAGAAGAGCAGAGAACAGGGAGGCACGACGCAGTGCACTTGCCCTGCGCGCTATGGTTTTCAAGTAGGGAATGGGAGGCTCAGCGGGTTTTAAGCATTTGAGGAAATTGCGTAATGACCTACGTCTTGTATCAGTTTTTATGTGAAATGGGCTACTCTCAGCATTAACCTGTCTTTAGTCTGCAGCCCTGTAATGCTAACCCCACCTTCCTGTTCGGCCTCTCCTAGAGGTTGTAAGCCCCTTGGGACAGGGACCATAATCTGTCTTTTTTTTCTTTATGGTAGTAAAATACACATGACATAAAACTGACCATGTAAATCATATTTGAGTGTACAATTCGGTGGCATGAAGCACATTCATGTGGTTATGCTATCACCACCATCCATAACCTCACTTTCATAACCTCTCTCCCTCTCGCAAAACTAACTGTTGTGCCCATTCAATAACAATTCCCCATTCCTTCCTACCCCAGCCCCTGACAGCCACCATTCTACTTTCTCTCTGAGTTTGACTACCCTAGGGACCTCAAATAAATGAAATGACACAATATTTGTCTTTGGGGGACTGCCTTATTTCACTTAGCGTAATGTCTTCCATTTTCATCCCTGTTCTAGCATGTGTCAGAATTTCCTTCCTTTTCATGCCTGAATAATACTCCATTATATGTAGATATCACATTTTGCTTATCCATTCATCCGTTCACAGACACTTGGGTTACTTCTACATTTTCATAATCCACCTTTATAATCATATATCTCCCAACAAAGTGTTTTGCTCATTGATCAAGATGACTATTGAAGTGAATGAGTCAATATAGCATGTAAGTGGTAGTTTAAGAAAATGGTTTAAATAATCGATACAACACAGATTCCAAATTAAAGCCAAAACTCCACCTTAACCCACTTTTCCTGGAGAGAACAATGTAGTCGGGGACCTTCCCTATCAGGAAAAACCAAAGTTGCAACGGTATGGGGAATGCGGGTTCTGTATCAGCCCCAGCTGTGATTTTAAAAGACAAGATGGAGAGATGTCACCTACAGAACAACTGGGAGTGAAGCAGGGGTTACCTCCATCATTCCATCATCCTGTCCCCTGGCCTGTTCTTTTGGAGGTGCTGAGCCTGCTTCCTGCTGGGTACCCAGACTTGAGGATTTTCTCAGGGACTCATGATAAAAATAAAAGCCATTCGTAGCAACTGCTATATAATCCAGAATGCTGATTTATTCACTTACAAGGAAAAGTAATAATGCCAAACACAATTTTACTTACAGACAAACTTACACAGGAAGAAAAATTATCACCAGAATGTTGCCTGGTAAACTTGGATTAGAACAAATGAAGACAGATTTAAAAATTAACTAATGCAGGATTTGTATATCCATAGCATAGGGATGTTTGTATCAAAGAGATTGGAATATTTGTGTTCATAGGTCAGGGTGCCTTCTTCCCCAGACAGTATAAGAGAACTGAGGACACCTTTTCTTTTCCAACCATCCCTCACTTCTGCTCTTGGCTAACCCCTTCTCTGAATACAGTCAATTGACATAAAATGGAATACATTATATTTAAGCTTCCTAATGATGCCTGTATTCAAAGCCTGCTTCCCAGGAGCTCTGGTCAATAATTTCTTATGTTAAGTTTCAGAGGGGCTAAATTCCTGCAGTCTGTGTTGGTTTTGTTTACTCAGTTCCCACAGGTTCATCTTGGGCCATGATTCTGGGGGCGGGGGGAGAGATCCTCTTAGTGTAGCTTCCACATAAATATTTTGGCAGGACTCTCATCAGTTAAAATGACCAAATATAGTTCCTAATTTACAGGCATGGAGGGTCAGTAGTTGGACAGTATATGTGTGTTGTGAACTCCAGACCTCCTCAAATTTACTACAAAATCATATGTGTATTGAACATTGTCCACAGACTGAAAAGTAATACATTTCCTACAGGTATACTCTTTTGCAAACTGTAGATTGTGGTGTGATAAAGAAAATAAGAATTATTTTATAATATATTATATGAATATTACATATTTTTAATAGTTATTAGATAACTAATTCATGGTAATTCTGAATGTATTTTCTCAATCTATGGATTCAAAAGGGTAAGTACTATCTTCTTGTGAAATGTAGTTAACATGCCAGGCACTGGTCTAAGCACTTAAAAAAGAACTAATTCAATTAATTTTCACAGCACCTTCTGGAGGTAAGTACTGTTATTATCTTCACATTACAGATATTGAAGCTGAGGAGGCAGAGAAATTCTGAGACTTGCCCCAAGTCATACAGCTAATAAGTGGCAAAGCTGGGATCTGAACACAGAGTCTGGTTCCAAGGACTATGCTCTCAGCCCCTGGTTATCCTATCTCTCTTTTAATTTTTTTTTTTTTACAAACTTTATTTAACACTTCATGAAGTGGACAGTCTTCTTTCAGAGAACTGCCTGTCTCTCTTTATAAAGAAAGAGGTATCTTCATGCATTGAAAAAGGGTTGGGAACCTCTGGTCTAAAAGCCCTCTCGAAAGCACGGTTTAGGATTTTGAGTAAAAAGCAGCTACAAACTTCTGGTGTGGAGGTTGGGTATGCAGTAGGAAACTCAACTGGCCTATCCCTAAGAGTCAGCAGAATAGGTGGCTAGATGTATTATGTGTATTTTTTTTAATTATTTTTTTTATTTTGGGGGCGCCTGGCTGGCTCAGTTGGTTAAGCATCTGCCTTTGGCTCAGGTCATGATTCCAGGATCCTGGGATTGAGCCCCGAGTCCCTAGTGGCTTCCTGCTCAGCGGGGAGTGTGGTCCTCCCTCTCCTCCCTGCTCATGCTCTCTCTCACTATCTCTGTCTCTCTCAAATAAATAAAATCTTTATATATATATATATATTTTTAAAGTTGTCTTAAAAATAAATAATTTTTTTATTTTTATGAAGCAATATATATAAAGGTTAAAAAGTCACATACTTTTGTTCAGAAGCTACCAAAAACCGAAAAGCTCTCAGTCACACCTCCTCAGCCCCCATATCCTGTGACATCCTCCTCTCCCTGTTTCTTCTACGCTTTGTTTCCCTATTTTAAAGTAATTTTCATATATTCTATAACTCTTTTAGAAATTTCTTTCCTGTTATGTTGAATAAAGATTTCTTCTCTCTTTCGTGCCCCTTTCCCCTCCGGTCCTCTCAATAGGTAGAATCTGATTTTTTCTTAAACCATCAGTTCTTTCCTTGCTACACTTTATTTACATTTTACCATGTAATTCTTATTTATTTGAGATGCCTAACAGATATTTCTTTAGGCATTTGGAAAAATAAAATGGAAAAGAACAGAAAATGTCTTGGACATCAAAGCGCATCGCACTGCTTTGTGCAAACTTTGCAGTTACGTATTTATGTATGTGTTTACTGGGTCAAATATAAAGTATATATTTTTACTGTGAATTGAAAAAAATTGGCAAGCATTGGAGAGTAAGGAGGATGCCAACCCTACCTCTTAGAAAAACAGCTCCTTCCACCTGAAGGGCCCCAAAGGGAGAATCTGTATGACTTTTGTATTCTGGGGGCAGCAATTTAAACCAAACATGCACATGAAGTGTATGTTGAGATGATTCCCTGGGAGGCATTGCATAGATGGACAGCATTATGGGCTAAATTGTGTGCCCTCAAAATTCATATAATGAAGCCCTCACACCCCAGTACCTCAGAATGTAAGTGTATTTAGAGATAGGGCCTTCGAAGTGATTAAGTTAAAACGAGGCTGTTAGGGTGGCCCTCATCTAATCCGATTGGTGTTTTTACGGAAAGGTGACCTTCTGCAACCAATGAGACAAACCTCAGAAGAAACCAAACCAAACCTTGATCTTGGACTTCTGGCCTCCAGAACTGTGAGAAAATAAACGTCTGTTGTTTAAGCCAGTCTGTGGTATCTTGTTATAAGAACCTTAGCAGAAAAACACAGAGAGGTTGCAAGTCAATGGACATCTGCAGATTTCTAAACACCACCTTCCTTATGCCTTTGACTTCCCTGTCCTTATCTTGATCTGTGCTGCTCCCTTGGCAAGACCACGCTTTGGGGTAAACGAGCTGCACATGGCTGTACATGAGACTGTGCACCCTTGTTCAGACCCTCTCCACCATCCTTGACACAATTTCCCACCATTTCCTCTTTGTCCAAACCTCCACACCTCCTTCCCCTGATTCCCACTCTCAACTTAGGACCTTGCTTTCTAACTTCCTGAGAAAGAGAAGAAATCTGAACGTCCACACACTATAGCCACCACAAGTGCCCAGCCACCAGCATCGTGCCCCTCCGCCCTGCTGCTGGGCCAGTTACCGCCCGTGCCCTTGCTCTAAGCCAAAGAACATTCTCTCCCTGTAGCTCTATCTCTCTGAAGGCATTGCACCAGTGGTCCACCCACCTCCCAACTGTCAGTGTTTCATCCTGTACTTATCATTCCCATCACCATAGCTGCTGCTATTTTCCTACTTTTAGAACATGCTTACCCCACTTTCCTCACCAGCAACCTCTTCACTTCTTTGCTCCCCTCTGCAGCAAAACACCTACAAAGAGTTATCTAAATATTTTGTTTCCAACTCCATTCCTTCTTTATACAATTTCAGTTAGTTTTCATCCTCACTTCCCCACCAAAACTCAGATTGTAAAGGTCATTGAAAACCACCGTGTTGCTAATATGGTCATTGAAAACCACCGTGTTGGGGGCGCCTGGGTGGCACAGTGGTTGGGCGTCTGCCTTCGGCTCAGGGCATGATCCCGGCGTTGTGGGATCGAGCCCCCACATCGGGCTCCTCCGCTATGAGCCTGCTTCTTCCTTTCCCACTCCCCCTGCTTGTGTTCCCTCTCTAGCTGGCTGTCTCTATCTCTGTCGAATAAATAAATAAAATCTTTAAAAAAAAAAAAAGAAAAAAAGAAAACCACCGTGTTGGCATGCTTTGTGCTCGATGGCTCTGCAGCTCTGCACCTGTCAATCACTCGCTTAGCCTGGGGAACACTCTCTCCACATGGATTTCTAGCATTCCAGGCTCTCTTCATTTTTCGCCTTCCTCCCTGATCTCTCCTCTCAATCTCTCTGGCTGATTCCTCCTCTCAACCTTGACCTCTACACAGAGGAGTGTTTGGGGTACTCTTCTTAGTCCTCATTTCCACCAACTCATTTTTGGTCGTCTCACCCAATCCAGGGGCTTTATTTTTTTAAGATTTTATTTATTTACTTACTTATTTAAGAGAGAAAGAGAGAGAGCGTGCACGCGTGCATGAGCAGGGAGAGGAGCAGAGAGAGAAGCAGACTCCCTGCTGAGCAGGGAGCCTGATGTGGGGCTCGATCCCAGGACCCTGAGATCATGACCTGAACTGAAGGCAGATGCTTAACTGAGCCACCCAGGCGCCCCAAGGGGCTTTAAATACTATCTGTAAGCTGACTTCCAAATGTATGTTTTCCACCCAGACCTGACCTCTGACGTCAGGTTGTATATCCAGCTCCTACTAGCTACTTCTGTTACTGAACAGAGAACTGGTTCTGAACTAAAGTGGGGCTATACCCTCCTTGAAAATCAATGCTTGAGACACCAGTGCTGTGGGGAAAGGAAAGGTTGCTCTATTCAGGAAGTGGGTGACCTGGGAAGATGGTGGACTAATGTCTCAGAGACCATCTTCTCCGTCCAGGTGAAGCTGGAGGGTTCTAAAGGAGAGGCTTAGGAAATGGAGGGGGCTGCTCTGTGCAGGATAAGCAAGTGCCCTGGCAGTTAGTCCGAGGTGGACATGACCATGAACAGACTTCCTGGCATCAGCCACAGCTGTTTTCCAATACAGTCAGGCCTTAGCTTCTGGGAAGGTCTGGTCGTTCACTCCTCAAGGCCAGTGGTCTGCAAGTCTCAACGGAAGTAGGTTAGTTCTGCTGCGCACCAAGGGACTTCAGGCAGCCAGCAAGGAGTGCGTAAGCTTGAGGCAAGTTAGCCCTTAAGACTGGTTGGAGGGCTGTTACACTTCTCCTTGGGTTTCTCAAATATATAGGCAAAACCGAATTCCTGATCTACACCCACCCACCCCCAACACACACAACACCACCTGCAGCTCCCCTCAACCCAGTAGATGGCGGCTTCTTCATTTTCATTGTCCAGGCAAAAACATAGGGTTCTTCTTGACTCTTCTCTTTGTTTCTCATACACCACATCCATCCAGAAGTCAAGATAGCTCTGCCTTCAGGACATGCCCAGAACTGGTCCACATCTCATCTTTCCACTTCTTTCCACTTCTAATCTCAGGTCCACATCTCCATCATCCCTCAGCTACATTTACTGAGATCGCCTTCCCACTGTTCTCTCTGCTTCTCCCCTCACATCTGCAGGCTATTCCCAGCACAGCAGTCGCAGGCACCTCTTTAAAATCAAGTTAGATCATGTTATTCCTCTGCTCAAAGTTCTGCAGTGGCTCCCCTTCCACTCAGAGTAAAAACGAAAAACAATGAGCAATGGGGCCTGGCATCATCTGACCTGGCATTGCCCTTCTGAGCTTTCCTTCTTTACTCCCCTCTGTTCACTCTGCTCCAGCCATTCCAGTCCTCAAGCACACCAGAACAGCCTGCCTGAGGGCTCCCCCACTGTCTAGTCTCCATGCCTTCATCCGTTGGTCCCCCAATAGTCAAATGGCTAACTCCTCACTTCCTGCAGGAATCTCCCTTTCTCAAGGAGGCCCACCTGGTTGTCTTTTTTCCTACTGCAATCTATCCCCACATTCCATTCTCTTTACCCTGCTCTGCTTTTTTCCATAGCATTTTTCATCTTTTAACATTCTATAAGTTAGTTGATGTGTGTTTTGCTAATTATCACTTCCACTGAAATGTAAACTATGTGAGGCCAGAACTTCTTGTCTTTTGCTCACTGATGTGGCCCCAGTGCCAAAATGCTGCCTGACACAGAGTGGGCACCAATGACTGTCACTGGGTTTGTTGTTGACAGAGGTGCCAAAATCACCAAACAAACTGTGGATAGCTGTAGTTTTGCCTCTAAATGGTAAAACCTTATTTTCAGTCTTTTTTGTCCATATTCTCCTTGGGTAGTCTCAAAAGCAACTCCAAATATTTATAAAATCCTCAACCAGAAATGGAATATCCCATTGACAGTGGTCATGGTTACTTTGCAACCCAACAGACACTAGTCCTGAAGCTTGTCTCCCCAGCCAGTTACCAAAGTAAGTTTGAAGGCTCATGTTCAAGGTCAAACCCACTAAGAGTGGGGTAGAGAGTCAGATTCAGGCAATTCTCTCCCTGTAGTCAGGCCGTGAGAAAAGGAAAACAGGCCCAATACATTCCTTAACTCTCTTCAAGAATCAAAAAACCTTGAAACTCTACTTCAGAGCATGGGCCTCAGAGCCTCTAATCCCAGGTGAAAATAACACTCAGTTCAGGATCAAGCTTCCATCTCAAAAACACCATTTATGGTTTTTGAAACCATAAATTACCTCTCAAAAAGCTATTGGGGGAAGAGGGGGTTTCCCAGCAACTAGCTGGCTTTTAGGACAGCAACTTCAATTTTTAAATCAATTGCAAAGCCTCAAATGTGCCATTTAATCTGCTCTTTTTTTTTTTTAGAGAGGAAGGGAGAGGGGCAGAGAGAGAGAGGGAGAGAGACAATCTCAAGCAGACTCAGTGCTGAGCATGGAGCCAGATGCGGGACTCGATCTTACATCCCTGAGATTATGACCTGAACCAAAATCAAGAGTCACACACTTAACTGACTAAGCCACCCAGGGGCCCCTAAACTGCTTTTAATAAGCCAAGTTATCTCTCGTAAATCCAACTGGGGCTTCTCTACATCAAGAGAAGTTTCACAGTCCGAAAAAAAGGCTCTTATCTCCTTCATCCCCCTGTCCTTGTTATATCATGGAGCCTTCATCAGAAGAACTCAATCCTCATTCCAAAACACAGCACAACACAAAACTTCCACTCTTCAAAATTGCTCAGTGTTAATTAAAATCGTTAGCTCCATGGGAAGCTTGGAAGGCATGGCATTTGTCTTTAACTCCCTACTTAGTCCTTGAGAATTGAAAAAAAAAAAACCAAAACAGTTCAGGTTAAACATCTGATTCTCTGTAAATATTTGAGGTGTGGTTTCAATGGAAAGGTTTTCTAGAATGAACAGACCTCCTATAAATAAAGTCTCATCTTCCTGAAATTCCTCAGGCATCATTGAAAACGAACCACTTCTCAGTAACTCAAAAGAAAGGTGGGTAACATTATTGGCCTCCTTTTCACAGATTAATTTATTTTTTCAACAAATATTTAATTAGCTCTGTTTACATGCCAAGGACCACATAAATGCTGGACCTGTAAAGATGAACAAGACGATAGTGGTCAAGGAAGTCTTCCTGGAGAAAGTGAAAGCAGAAACTCCTAAGAAAGCGGATGGGGCAGAAAGACTGGCAGGCATAGAGGAAGGAAGAACCATAGTAAGGAATTAATATCAGATAGAGAATGGTTAAAATATCTCACCAACTTTTTTTTTTTTAGATTTTATTTATTTATTTGAGAGAGAGCGAGAGCAACAGAGCGAGCTGGGGGAGAGGCGGGGAGAGGAGCAGAGGGAGGGAGAGGAACAAAGCACAAAGCATGCTGAGTGTGGAGCCTGACACAGGGCTTGATCTCAGGACCCTGAGATCACAACCTGCACTGAACCCAAGGGTGGGTCACTTCACTGACTGTGCCATCCAGGGGCCCCTGGTTTTTGCCAATTTATTAGAGCAGCCCTAGGAAACTACTACAAACTAGTTTGAATGAGTAGATGTTCTCAATTCGATTTTAAGGAAATAGGGGTTCATTTCTTCTCATACATAAAGCACATTGCTAAGTGTTTCTTGGGTGCCTGGAGATGAATACACTAAATGCATTTATGTTAGCAGCCTCGATTTGTGCATCATGAGCTAAAACAATTAAAAACATGCTGTGCTCATTAGTAGAAGCCCAGGTTATAGAATAAAAGCTGAAAGAGACCTCAGAGGTCATCCACTCTAGTCTGATTGAACATCTGCCCAGCCTGTGATGGAACATTTTCTGGTAGAGGAAAGCTGTCCTCTGCACCTGTCAGCTGTTTTCATTTATTTTGAGCCCAAATGTCCATCAAGATAATTTTCACACATTGGGCCTAACCTGTCTCCTGAGTAATAAGTAATACATTTAATCTGTCTTTTGCAGGACAGACTGTCAAGCTTTTTTTCTTTTTTCTTTCTTTCTTTCTTCTCAATGTGAACTGTACTTATAGAATTAACAAGGAAAAAAAGGTTATGTTTTCAAATACACATTTCGAAAATCTCAGTTTTAGATTTCAAAATAAAACCTGAATAAATCATTTTTTTAAAAAAGGGACTAAACATTGTGCTTGATGTTTATATATAACTATTATTTTGTTCTAGTTATTGAGATACAAATGGCATGTAATATTGTATAACTTAAGGTATACAACATAATGATTTGATATATGTATATATTATGAAATGATTACCAGAGTAAGTTTAGTTAACTTCCATCACTCAAGTTTCTCTCTTGACTATTATTTGTTAAAGTGTTTTTTCCTTTATAACAAAAGTATAAAAAATAAAAGCAAACTTAAAGAAAAACATGTTCATCTTTAAAAACCTGGAAAACATAAAGAAAAAATAAAATTACCTGTTAACCCACCATTAAGATACACATATTGTTACCATTTTACTATATTTCCTTCCCAACTTTTTGTTTTCCATACCAATCATCTCTAGTTCCTTCAGTAGCGCCTCATTTAAAAGGGTTTCTAGATGTTTCATCACCCTGATTACTGTCCCTCTCACACATTCTAGTTGGCCCTTCATAAAATGTAGCAATTCAAAGTGAAGATGATGCCCCAGGTACAGCTTGTCTACAGCTGAATGAAAGGGGACTTCTCTTAGGCTCTGGAGAATCACTGTGGTAAGTTAAAAGATCAGAGCCTTTGCAATATTATAGGCCTCAGTTCAAGTACTGTTTCCATTTCTTTATGGCCTCTGCATTTCAGGTTCTCGTCTACAAATGAGGATAATCGTACTCCTTTGAAATCCTTTTGGAAGGCATAAAATAATATATATCAAGTGCTTGTTACATGAAAACATTATAAGTTATAATAATAGCTAACATTAATCAAGCTAAGTAGTGTTTAACGCTCTACAGGTACAATTACTCTCCCTGTTTGCAAACGAGGACACTGAGGCCCAGAGCATTTAGGTAACTAGCTCAGCTCACACATCTTGGGAGGTGACCGTCCAAATTCAGAGCCTGTGTTCTTCACCACGACGCTATGTTGTACAGCAACTAACATTGTAACTTCTTACTTCTTTCAATGAACACTAGGATTACAGTACCTTTTTTTGAAATCATATAATTTTTGCTGATTCATTTTAAGTTTGCAATTTATTAAAACAATTTTTAAGTGGAAACAACTAATATGTTTTTCAATATGTTGGATAAGCAATAGAATAAACAAACATTAGTATATCCATATTTTATATTACTATTCATCAATAAAAAATGAGAATTTTAAATGCATATTGCTAAATGAAAGAAACTAGTCCAAAAACACTAGATTCTGGTATGATTCCATTTATATTACATTCTAAAAAAGGCTTAACGATTGAGATGGTAAACAGATCAGTGGTTGCCAAGGGCTCAGGAAGTGGGGAGGGTTGAAAAGGTGAAGCACAGAGGATTTTTCAGGGTGACGAACTGTTCTGTATGATGTTTCAATGGGGGATATATAACACTATGCATTTGTAAAACCTCATAGAACTTGATAGCACAAAGAGTGAACCTTAACATATACAAATTAAAAAAATTATTTAGGAGGTCAGAAGACCCTAGGAGGGAATGCAGACAAAATCATCTAGCTAGATTATAAATGTATGAAACAACCTCACTGACGGGGGTGAGTATAAAAGGTGCTGATCTAAGTAATTTCCATCTGTAAGACTACAGTAAAATAAACGATATATAAGCACTGTAGTCTAGTTAATAAATTTTTTTTTGTCTCAAGCAAGTATAGGTAAACAATTCTGAAACCAGTATACATGTAGATTGGAATTGAACGGGCAAGTAAATAGATGGCAGATGTGGGAGCCAGATTTCTCACTATAGGGGTAGGATGTTATAAACAAGCAAGATGACAAGGCTAGGATAATCCATATGGTAGTGGATTAGAGTCGGACACATCAGTATGAACTCATGTTTACTTAACAGAGGTACAGATGGTTACAAAGAGCAGTGTGTGTGTGTGTGTGTGTGTGTGTGTGTGTGTGTGTATACTCTGATTGGTACATACACATATATTTCCTTGATCTGTCAGCTGGAGAAGGCCTAGAAGCAATAATCCCTTTCTCCTGCTAGCAACAGGCATACTTAGGGTCTAGATCTTGGCTCTGGTACATAATATCATTCTTCATTTCCTTGGAGAAATGGCTGATTCTAGCACAGGGACAAGAAATATACAAGATGAACGTGGCATCTATTCACTGCCAGAAAGTAAGGAAGTGTTGAAAAGAAAAGAAAAGATCTACAATGGTGTGGTACGTCAAAGGGCCATAGGAGCCAACTGAAAGAGTTCTCAATATGAAAGGTGGAACAATTTGAGTGACAAAATAAGTAACACAGTATTGAGTTATAGCCTAAAATATAAAATAAGTATTCATGAGTCCATGCTGATGTAAATAAATGATTGGATAAATAAATAAATTGGGGAGGGTAGACAAATCTCTTATGTAGAATTCTAAGTAAACTACGTAGCTACTGTACCCTCAAGGAGTTGGTGCGTAAACTCCCTGCTCCCTAAGTGTATGCTATTCATGGTAACTTCCTTCCAAACAGTACAGTATGGAAAGGGTGGGGGAAGAAATCTCACAGCAGAGAAATCTGACAAATACTATCTCAGCCAGGTGATCAGAATTAATCAGGAGTAATAAGTCAAGTAAGTAGTAAGTACCCTTGATATAATGTGATGAGAATGGCATTTTACTGTTGTGATCTTCCTCCAAACTCATAACCTCATCAAACAAATCCAGCTGAGGACATTCTACAATGCAACTGATTTCTCCAAAATGTCAAGTTCATTGAAACCAAGGAAAGTCTGAGAAACTGGCACAATCAAGAGGAGCCCTAGGAGATATGACAACTAAATGTAAGGTAGTATCCTGGATGGATTCTGGAACAGAAAAAGAACACAAGGTGAAACTAAGGAAATCTGAATAAAGCATGGGCTTTAGTTAATAATAATGTATCAGAATTGGTTCATTAATTGTGACAAATATACCGATGTAAGATATTAAAAATAGGAGAAAATAGTGTGGAATATTTTGGAATCTCTCTACTATCTGATTCATAATATTTTCTGTTAGTCTAAAATTATTCTAAAATAAAAGTCTATTTAAAGAATTCTGAGGGTGCCTGGGTGCTCTGTCAGTTAAGCTTTCAACTCTTGATTTCAGCTCAGGTCATGATCTCAGGGTCCTGAGTCAGGCTCTGCACTGAGTGCGGAACCTGCTTAAGATTCTCTCTCTCCTGCTCCCTCTGCCCTTCCCCTACTCCTCCTCCCCTTCCCTCCCCCGCTAATGGGTGCAAGCGATCTCTCTAAAAACCAAAACAAAACAAAAAACTGATGTTTTTCAGGTAAACTACCATTAAACCATGTTTAAGCGCTCAGCAATATTTACAATATCCTAATTTATATAATTGTCATTCAGAGCAGAACAAGGCAAAGGGATTAATGTCATAATCCCATCCTCTACAGCTTTTAGTTTTTCCAGTAATTTCTATTTCTTTTTCTTCTTGCAATCTCTTACAACAATTCTCCACTGATTTTTACAAAAGATCCAACATATCAGGTAGTTTTCATACCCTTTTTCTCTGGAAGCCTTTCCCCCAGAATCCTCTGGGGCCAACTAAGACAATTTTGTGAGATGCTAACTTAATATTGTCCTGATTTAAGGTGGTATAACCTGATTTAAGGATAGAATTTAAGGTAGCTGGAAGAATGAATGAATTATATACACTCTAAATGTTCTTTCCTGTTTTTCTCAGCTAGTGTTTGCTGAATAAAGTCAATATAATTCCAATCCAAAGCACAGATATGTGATGTTACGGTTAGCCCCAATAGCCTTAATGCCTTCAAGAATCTTCTGGGATGGGGCGCCTGAATGGCTCAGTTCATTAAGCATCTGACTCTTGGTTTCGACTCAGGTCATGATCTCAGGGTTGTGAGACTGAGCCCTGCGTGTGTGGGGCTCTGGACTCAGTGGGAAGTCTGCTTGAGATTCTCTCTCCCTCTGCCCCTCCCCCTCTCTGCAAACTCTCTCTCTCTCATAAATTAATAAATAAATCTAAAAAAAGAAGAATCTTCAGGGACACAGCAGCCATCATTCAACAAACCAATGCTGCTGGGGTATGGCCAATTAACCATTACCCACGTGGCTTCAGTTGATACACAAGGAATCCATAATAGATTTTGCCAAATTCATGAACTTCAAATACAATATTTTTTTTAAACTTCTTCTATATCTAACATCCCTAAACGACAACAACCAAAAAAAAAAAATGTTTAAGGACAAGGGAACTTTTTTTTTGCATGGAATAATATATGTTTAAATTTGTCATCATGAATGTTGGCCATGCCTTTTTAATTTCATAGAACCGGTACCTACCACATAGTAAAGGTTCAGTATTTTTATTGAAGTTGGTTGACTTTCCTAGCATCTTAATGTGAAGATCAGTTTTACATGCATTTTAACTTTTGTGTTCTCCCAGATGGAAATATTTGTTTTGGCTAGATTAAGGGAGATTTCCCAGAAAAGTTTCCTTTTAGGCTGTTACAAAGTTAGCTCCCTTCCTGTCTCTAACTGTGGAGACAATTCAGAAAAGATTAACTATAATCTCCATGCTGCCGGTTTGTTTTTCCTTTCCTTGCATTTCAAATCCTGTTCATTTTTGTGTGTTAGCCCCTCGTATGATAGGCAGATGCTTGACAAATGTTTACTGATTTGATTTAATTTAGAAAAAACCTGATGAGCTAAACACCACATTCTACTGGCAAAATTGGCCTCGGATCACCTTAACCTTGTCTCTCTGCATGTTTATCACAATCCAGAAAGTCCTGTGTGACCCTGTGTGCAAATGAGTCACTGTATCCCCTGCAAAGGCAGAGATAGAAATCGAAGTGCCAGGAAATGAAGAATTGAACCCACCTCAAAACCACCAAATTCCCAGCCCATTTAGCCTTCTTAATAGAACTACCTCATCATTCTTTCCCATTTTTCCATTTAACTTTCAAATACATCTATCCTTACGTTATCTGATTTCAACCCTAGCCAGAAGATTTTTTACCATTAAAGGCATCAGGGTGAGATTCCTGCAAAATATTTGAATAAAAGCAATGAGGTTAAGGGAGGTTTCTTGGCACTCATCAGGGCAGAACAGTAGCTTCTTTGTCTTTTCAGATTCTCTGGTGCTCGGCCCTTGCCTCTTCTTGGATAACTTGCTGCTCTTCGACATGCTGGGCCCCAGCCAGGTCTGGTCCTCAAACCCACCCACAAGTTAGTCCCTTCAGGCAGCCCCAAGCCAGCCGGGAGCACAGTGACTCTCTGTCCTCAGCAGTCAGGTTTCCAGAGAATGGTCAGTCCATTTTGTGAATCTAACACCTGATATAAAATTTCTAATTACAGACACCAAATTCTCTCTCCTAGGAGATCTGAAAATGCAAGCTCCACTCTTTGTTAGGACCTTTTATTTCCATTGGAAAGCTCCTGCCAAATGTTGGCCACATTTCACTCTGTCTGATCCATGCTTTTTATCTCATCTTAGCCAGACAAACGCATAATGCTTCATTTGCTGGATGACCAGGCAATCCATCCAAGATTGACTTGTACACAATGCTCCTGCCGGGCCAATGTGCTGTGCAAAGTGCTCCAAAGGTATTTCTCAGGTTCTGGCAGGACTACCGTGTTGTTCCTCCAACAAAGGCCCTACAACTTCAAAGGGAATGTAGATCATTTGGTTTTAGCTGTCTCAGTGGTTCTTCCCTTAGTCTTTAAACATCAACACTGCCGTGGGTTCAATGTCGGATTTAGAGATGAAGTGGTGGAATGGTGGAACATAAACATTTGACAAGTGACCATTAGGACAGATGCATATTTAAATCTTTTTGCAAAATTGTACCTTTCTGGATGGTTTGCATCCGAAGACATGGGTCAGTCAACTTTATATCCAGCGTACTAATGAAGAACCTGGCCCACGTCTGTGCATCAAGGACAGTGAGATGGGAAAAAGTCTAGGGATTATAAAGCTCTAACTAACCCTCTTTCTTATTCCAAGTAATACTTGATATTCCTGCAGCTTCTGTAGGGCGTGCACCCCAGGAACCTGGGTAGTACCCCAGAACCTGGGTAGTACAGGGAAAAAGAGACTGCTGAGGTCTGACACTGCCCTAAGCTGTCAGGACAGAGGGTCAAGGTCAGAGATGAGGGATCCTGGAGGAGCCTGCAAGGAAGAGCGGATAGTGCACAGGCCTCTGTCAGGGAGAGTTGGGATACATTTCTCGAGACTGTCTCCTTTTGTTCCTTTTAGGAAACAGGATGGTAGTGGAAAGCTGAAGAGGGTTCAGATTAAAAAAAAAAATCCTGCGTCAACTCTGGGCCCAAGCCTTCCCATTCATTCATTCATTCATTCAGCGATTTATTGAGCAACTATGGTCATAAGTACTGTTCTAGATTCTTACAAGAATTAAATGTTTCAGTCATGTTGTCTAACAGGACCACAGCCCCTACTAAGGGAAACTTCCTTCTCACATACCTGCTTAAGACACATTAATTAGAATAAAGGTACATTCATATGTCATGCACTGACCCTGCTCCCAATAACTAATAGTATCAGTTACCTATGGTAGGGCCTACACTCATTTATCAAATATTTATTAAGTGACTGTTAAAGACCAGGAATACAATGGTGAACAAAAGAGACACATTCCTTGCTATCAGGAGTCTTACACTCTACCTAGAAAGTCTGACAATGAAATAGGAAGATATAAATTGTTCTGCTATGATAGGGAAAGTTATGGGAGCATCTAGCAGCATAGTCAAGTAACCTGATCAAGGAAGACTTCCTGGAAGAAGTGATGTTTAAGCTGAGGGCTGAAGACTAAGTAACAGAAGGCCAGTTGTAGAAGAGGAAGAGTTTCCAAGGTGGAAGGAAGAGCATATAACCAGAGATAAGAGAAAACACAGCATGTTTTAAGCAATTTAAATAATTTCAGTATGATGGGAAGCAGAGTACAAGATTGAGAAGTAAGACACGAGGCTGGTGAGGTACCTAGGCACCAGGTCATGAGGTTAGAACATGAAGTGTCTTATAAGCATGTTAAAGTAGCTGTACTTTATCATGTAGGCAATGGGCAATCTTTGAAGGATATGGGAAATGTATTGGGAGTGGAGGAACATAATGATAGGAAGATCATTGTATTAATTCAGGTGAGAAATGATAGTCATTTGACCAAAATAGTGGTCATAGAGATGGAGCAAAGTTGACTAATTACAGATACATTTATTCACAGCTTAAAAAGATAACCTGGCACCAACTCTCTTTCTGAAAAATTGGGGGGGGGGCAGAAAGAAAATGAGAGAGAGAGAATGGTATTAACACAGAGAAAACTGAAGAGGCCATGATAGATTGTGTAAGCCAAATTTACAATGAAGTAAGAATATATAGATGCTATGAAGAAAAGGAAAGATATGCAGAGTATAGGGAAAGAAAAGTGTAATGGGAAAGAAGAGTACATGTGACCCATGAGAGAGGGAGGAAGGGCTGGTCCAGCTCCTGACAGCTTTCCTGGTTCAGTTCCCAAAAGTTTCAGCTTTATCATAAGCTCTGTTCCATGAATTCCTATGATCTCTGGCTGCTCCACACACAAGCCGGTTTGATTGAGTTTAGTTCTTGCAACTTAAGGAATCTGAGTACATCAGTAATGGTTATACAAACAAATTCTTCAAGGGGCACTTGGGTGGCTCAATCAGTTGAGCATCAGACTCTTGGTTTTGGCTTAGGTCATGAGCTTGGGGTCTTGGGATCAGGCCCTGCACCAGGCTCCACGCTCCGTGCAGATTCTGCTTGTCTCTCTCCCTGTGCTCCTCCCCCCTCTCATAAATAAATAAAAAATCTTAAAAAAAAAACCCGAATTATTCAAGAAGCTAATTCATTAACACAGAATAAAATTAATGCAGTTATAATGAAAAATATAACTTCTGAGTGATCATAGATGTTCATGTTTATGGATCACTACTTTTCAATATAGTAAGTCCAGCAACAATCAAAAAGTAGCTTGAAGAGCATAGATTCAGAACAAAAAGTATTGAATGACCATGATGTCTGATGGACCTGTCTCTTTGCCACTCTAGGGGGTGATGCTGAATCACAAGAAACCACTTCTGAGGCAAGAGTGCACAAACCACGAGGTGGTTACTCACAGAAGCTGAGGCAAAAGAATGTGGACGAGAAGCTACCTCTTGGTTAAGAAGTACTCCAGTTCTGAGAAACAAACTAAGGGCTTCAGAGGGGAGGGGGGTGGGGGAATGGAATAGACCGGTTGGGTAGTAAGGAGGGCACGTATTGCATGGTGCACTGGGTGTTATACGCAACTAATGAACCATCGAGCTTTACATCGGAAGCCGGGGATGTATTGTATGGTGACTAACATAATATAATAAAAAAATATTATTATTAAAAAAAAAGAAGCACTCCAGTTCATATCAGGTCAACATCCAGGGGAAGTAAAGGGATGATGGAAACCCAAGATGATCAATCATGTTGGACATCAGGAGGATGGGTTAGAATAGGACAAGGCTCCAAGTGCAGTAACCAGTAGGAGTTCAGTTTGGTTGGGTACAGTACAAGAAAATTAAGTGAACTACCATGTTTCAGGTCTTGTGTGGGAGCAAAAAAAAAAAGAAAAGAAAAGAAAAGAAAGGAAAAAAGAAAATCTGGCCCATTTTTTTTTTAAGATTTTATTTATTTATTTGTCAGAGAGAGAGCACAAGCAGGGGGAGCAGGAGGCAGAGGGAGAAGCAGGCTCCACACTGAGCAAGGAGAGTGATACGGGACTCGATCCCAGGATTCTGAGATCATGACTTGAGCCAAAAGCAGACGGTTAACTGACTAAGCCACCCAGGTGTCCCATGGCCCATGTTCTTAAAGGACTTAGAGTCTAGTGAGAAACACAGACATGTACACAGATAAAGTAAGGTGGGAAGGGAGAAGACGGGTAAGTACAGGTGGTAGGGGTTTACAAAGAGGTTTGAGATAGAACAGCTGAGCTCAGATATGAAGGTCGAGTCACAGTTTCGTAGGAATGTCAGGAAGGGCAAAATTGTAAGTATATTTGGAAGGAGCTGAAGCACCAGAGGCAGGGCTGTATCAGGGGCCTGTGGGAAAAAAAAAGTAGGGAATAGGAGAGGAAAAGCCTAGAGAGTTAAAGGGAAGTCATATCATGAAAGACATTTTTATTTCCAAGAATTTTTTTAAAAAATAAATAATGGTAAAAGTTTTTTCAACAAAGAATTGTCCCCTGCTGCAAAAATGAATGCTTGAAATATATCTTCCAACCAAAAAAACAAAAACAAACCAGCAAACTGAAAATATAAGGACACTGACAAAACACTGTTATGACATAACCATTGGCAAGTCGATTTTTGAATTCCAAATATCAAATAAGCACAAAATAACAAACATTCTATTGAAAAATATAATAGAAATCAATTTAGTAGAAACATGCTAGGGTATGGACGCTACAAATAGGAAATATAGAGCTTTGTGAACTAGAGACAAAAAACATACATTCTTTCCTATTTTGATGAAGCATCTACTAATATTGGTCATGTATTTAGCTACAAAGAAAATCTTAGCACGCTATCTTACATAGAGATTTCACAGATTTTTTTTCTGAGTAGATTCAATTAAGCTAGAAATCATAATAAAATTAGACTTGGTTTTATAAGAAGTCACTGAAAGATTTTTAAGCAAGAAAGGGACACAACCAAGTACCAAATGTGTTGGAGAAAAGTTAGGAGAGACAGGAGGGAAATCAGGAAAGGAAATATTCCAACAGTCCTGGAAAGAAATAATGCCGGTCTGAACCAAGGTAGGAGTAGTGGGGAATGAAAAGAATAGATGATTTAAAATACATTCAGTAGATAAAGAAGCAGGACTAGCTGACTGATGGGATTTGGGAAAGAGAGAAGAGGGGTGAGGGGATGGAGAAGAGTTAAATGATTAAATTAGGTAGTGACATGGTGGAGGTAGTGTCATTAATTTAGATGAAGAAGACACACGAAGGAACAGGTCTGGGGAAATGGGGAGTTCATATTTGGGCTGGTTGAATTTGAGGAACACAGCCCATAGTCCAGTTTAAGGAGACAAAGAAAACTGTAAACTGACATTACCAGGAAGATTATCCTTTCTTGTAGAAGAAATTCAGAACTAAAGCCGTGATAGATGGGAAGGCGTCAGGGTTCCTCTTTTATTTGGTGCCCAGGAGGGGATAAGGGTGGCTTATCAATAGTATTTACTAGGACTTAACACCGCCTACCTCTTACACCCAGATACAATTAAGACATGTTTAGGAGTATCTTAGGATGGGGCAAAAAATGTCCAATCCAGTTGGGAAGACAAGACTAAGGACTATACAGCCAGTGCCACAAATGTCCACTAAAGCAAATGTCCACTATTGGAAAAAGAGGCAGGACTGTCAGTGAAATAAGAAAAGGCCTTGCTTTTAATAAGTCATGGGGAGACACAGCATGCGTGTGTGCAACTGTTAAGGAGGTACCAGAACAGGATGTTTAACACACGAGTCATGGGGAGACACAGAAGTCTTTCAGGTGAGGGATGGATCATAAACAATGGCCCACAGATGAGAATACACTGAGGGGCAGCGGTGGAAGCCTCAGGACACAGAGGGGCATGCTGGGAGCGGGAGGGAGGGAAGAGCAACCTGAAGCCTGGAAAGGAGTTGGAGCTCAACAGGGCAGACAAAGGGCGATGTGGCAAAGATTGTGGCAGGAAGCTAGAGTTACTTCATGGCTCTTACGTAAATTAAAGTCATTAAAACTAATTTTGCCCTGTGAATTTTCCTGAGAATTTTTCTATGCTTCTTTGGATAATTGATATCCAAGACCAATGCGGTTCAGGACAGACTTTTATCTAACACAGACACAAAGATAAAGCCTTACTTTTTGCTTTCACATTTGAGGATTAAAGGATTTTGATTACTTGAGGGGGCTTAGTAAGTGTTGATTACAATGATTTAGGAAATCCTTAAGGCGTCAGATGGTGATGCAATATAAGCCTTGGCAGAGAGTATATTTAAGGACTTACTGGTCTGAAGCACGTGCTACAGAGGGCATGGACAAGGAAGAGGCAGACCTGCTTGGCCAGTAAGTGGTCTTGAAATGACATGACCTCTTTCATCAGTGGTTTTCTAGACTGTAAGATAGGAATTGTAATTTCTTCATTCATTCAGCAAGTGTTCTATGAGAGTCCACTGTGTACCAGGCACTGTTCTATCTACCTTATAATAGTATTTTGAGAATTAAATGAAATAACATAAGTGAAAATACTTATCGTAGTGTCTAGAATCTATCAGGGGCTAATTGTATTCATTCTTCTATACAAGAGGATTTTTTGGGTATTTGAACCATTATTGAATCAGGCCAACAATGGGCCAAAACACTCGGGGTGTTCGTTGCAAATATCACGGTGTTTTGCAGAGCAAAAGAATTGACTAAATCAGGGATGCAAGAATGAAAAGACCTTTAACTTAATACATTTTCAAAGTAGTAGGATGAAGAGCAAATTGTTGCCCTTGGGAAAGTGAAGCATGTCTAAGTCAAGGCTATTCTGGGAAACCTATGGAGGGTGCAATGAAGCAGCAAGGGTACCCCAAGTTAAGATCCATTGGAAATCTGAATGGCCTACTAGGTCTAGAACACTTAGAAAGAGCTACAAGGTGGTTTGCTTCATCAACATGCTCGGAGTTAAGGTGCATGACAAAATAATTGTACTTCTGAGACATCTTTAACTGTAAACTCTGCAGTGCACCCACTGAAGCCTGGAAAGTGAATTTGCAATTCAGGATAAATATTTTGAATTGACTGGGTAAGGGCCTTGATAACTCAGATATTAGCATTTTCCAGTGCTCCAAATAAGTCATTTGAAAAAAGAAAGGAAGACAAGCTGACTCAAGTTGGAAAACATGTTTTCTCTCAGTATTACTTTTGCTTCTGAAGTGAGCTGGTCTCATTATCAAAGAGTGGGGCATTTTCCACTTCCCTTTTATAAATTGAACTTTAGCCCTGACCTTGAAGAGTCTAATGAGGTTGGTCAGAAGTCATAATGAGATGGAATATGCCTGATTCCCAAAGAGAAAAGGGGAAGATCAAGGCCATTTACACATGACCCCTTAGTGCTCAGAAAGGCAATAACATTACTTACTACCATATGTGCTAACTGTAACTGCCTATTTATTTTTCAATCTTTTCCAGTAGACTAGAAGCTCCTTAAGCGCAGGGACTGTGTAGTATTAATCATTGTAACCCCAACTGCTTGAAACATCCCTTAGAGGAGAGGCTTAGTAAATGCTTTATAGTAAGCAAGTGGATCAATGAATGGATGGATGGACGGATGGATGTACCGATACACGGATTCCTGGCCATAAAGAAAAATGCCATAAAAATACAGGAAACGGTGCTGAAGTGAAGGGAGGACAGGATAGGCTGACTGACTTAGACCCATAAGAATCACCGATGAGGGATCTAATCCTAGAGTCATTGGGAAGAAGGAAATTTGGATTCATTTTTCCCATAGCTTCTCCTCATCCATCATCCCAAAGGTCTGGTCTGTAGAGCAGCTGCTATTGTCTAGTAGAGCAAGCTGCTATTGGATAAATAAGGCTACTTTGTGAGGCCCAAGAACAAGTAAGAGCATCAGGACTTTCTGAGGACGGCAGAAAGCCTATTATCCCACTCCTGTCCATGGAGTAGCTATCCTGAGAGGCAAGGGCTCCATCTGCCTGAAGTAGACTGGGTTGTGGGTGTCTTAGGCCACTGAGCAGTCCTCATAACAGATAGACTGTGGGGGAGTGAGGGGAGGAGGAGCTTTAGGAATGGAGTCCGCATGGCCTTGCTTGCAGACTTCAGAGGGGCAGTGGTGAGTTCCAGGGACCATATTTGCTATTGAGGGATTTGGTCAGGTCAGCACCATATGGCACCCATAGCAAAATCCATCTCCCCCCAGGGCAACTCAGACTGAGACTAACAAGATGGAATAATAACAGAACAGTTAATCCATTGACCCCCTCTAAAAAATGGAGAAATGGCCCCCTAGTAAAGGCCCCTACAGACGTAGGAGCAGCCAGGAGGAGACAGCATGTCCAGGAACTGAAAGAGCTGGGAGGATGGAGGGGCCTGCGGTTCCCCTCCCCAAGGAATGCTGACCTTTGGGAGGAGATTGTAGCACGAGAATGGTCATCAGACAACGTAGTCTTTGCCAGTCTACTGGCCTGTGGAATTTGGGAACTCCAGCTAACTGCATGGAAAACAGCCTTGGGACTCACTTGCACCAGGGTGCCACGTGGGACACGATTCACACAAATTCCAAGCTTATAATTCATACATTCATCAAGGTGGGAATGTTGGAAGGGAGGGCCAAACATACCGTACTAAGGGAAAGCTTGATTCGTAGAAGGTTATTCTGCAGCAGTTGCCTTCAACTGTTAAGGAGGTACCAGGACAGGATGTTTAAGAGCGTGGACTTGGGAACCAATGCTAGGGCTTAAACCTTCTCCTGATTTCTATCACTCCAAGACTTTGAGTGAGTTTCCTCGTCCCCTAGGTCTCTGCTTCTTCACCTGTTGAATGGGATAGTAAGAGCACCCACATCACAGACGGTTAAGAAGACTAATGTAAATAATCCAAGTCAATGCTAGCATATAATAAGTGCTTGATAAATATTAGCATACATGCAAAGTATGACCTGACTTATAAAATATGAATCCTATCTTATGTCCAAACATAGCAAGATTCCCACATAATCTTAGAGTAATAGTTGAGTTGCCTGTAGAGCGATAGTTGGTTATGGAGTGGGGACTGGAGAAGATGAACAGATGAATCAAAAGCATACCCTGTGATACACTCTTTTTTTCCAAGAGATTCAAAAATCCCTTATTGATCTAAAGTATTTATGGAACACAGTTTGGAAACCATTGCATTATTGGATGAAAAATAGAAGCTATATGCCTTAGGGGCACCTGGGTGGCTTAGTCGGTGGAGCATACAACTCTTGATCTCGGGGTTGTGGGTTGAAGCCTCATGTTGGGTGTAGAGATTGCTTAAAAAATAGAATCTTAGGGGAAAGAAAAAGCAATATATCCTACTGATTATAGGAAGGTCAGGTATACTGGCCACTCTTGCTGGAATAACCAGAGGCAACTTTTAAAGTTGCGCCCACTGAAGACGTTCCTTCTGACATTTGGTGCCTATGCCAACAGGTGTGATCTTGATTTTATTTAAGGGGTTTATGATTGACAATGCCAAGGAAAACATTTAACAGGAGACCAGCTTAGAGGAAATAAAAATCTGTTATTTGGGGTTACTGTGAATACACACAGAAGCTTCTAAAACATGTATAATAGGATGTTGGTGAGACAGTGAGTAAAAAATTTAAGTGCCTGTGAATTTCATATATGAATACAAGTAATAAAGTTTTAAACAAAGGACACAAGAAGACAGAATAATGAACAAGTTAGGAAACACTGACTAAAAAATTAACAACCACCTCAAATTTGCCCAGAGCTGTAAGAAGTGGCCAGGGTTTTTGTTAGTGATTTAGGTCCTTTAAAACTGAGACATGAACTGTAATTTCTATTTCTGTTTAAAAGAAAAAAAAAGGCGTTGAAAGGTAGATTGTCATTCAAAGATGACTAGAGCTTAAATCTGAGAATCATTAGTTTTTATGGCTTGTGGTTTTAAAATATTACCCCCAGGTGGTGACATTGGGGGAAAGGCCTGGGGGAAAGTTATCTCTGGCCTCTGGGAGTTCTTTGTCTCATCTACCCTCCCCTGGTCCTTTCTCCTCTCCATTCCTTACCTTTGTCCCCCCCACATAGCAAAGGGTTAGGAGTTGAGTTTCATGTATTTAATTACACATGCCTGGCAGGAAAAATGCTGTGGACAAGGCTGTAATCAAATGATAAGGCTACAGACAGCGACTAATTAAGAACGCCAAGCATATGAGATAAGTTTTGTTATTTCTGAATACAGTCTCATAAAGTCAATGTTTCATATATTTAATAATGTAAACTCAAATATGATTATGCCGATAGACAACCAGGCATAACTGGTATATGCAAATTATATTTTCATAGTTCAAATCTTCTCACTTTTGGTTTACACAACAGTGTCGTCAAGGCAGAGCAGGGTTGGGGCAAAGAAAACCAACGCCAGAAATGGCTGATGGAGCAGAGGACACATGAAAACAGGCCCTGTGTTCCTGGCAATTAAAGGTCTCTGTCTAGAGTAGGAGGAAAGAAGGATAAAATACTAAGGGTGAGTAAAGGAAAAGTTGTTCATGCTGAGACGAGAAGGAACAGAATAGGGATGGATAGGGATTTTAAAAGAGGGAAGGGGTTCTGGTCAAGTAGGTAGACCTGTTCTTAAGCAGAAAACGAACCTTGTAAATACTTAAGCAGGTTCCTTCAGATATTTTTGAGGCTAACTGAAATTTTTCCTGTTCTCATCTCCCATCTTCCTTTACTCCCTCAAAAGATTTATGGTACCCCAACTTCTTGAAACCGGGAATCAAGTTTTTCATTCCACAATTAGAGACAATGCTTAATAAGCAAATCAGCTGGCCCAGGGAACATGAAACTCCTTCTCACTAAAATCATATTAGCTGATACTGGATCCTTTGCTGTTTTGATAGGAAGAGGAAGTAAGAGAGTGCGAAGGCCCTGGCATGAAAAGGCTTCCCAAAGGAGAGGAAGAACAAGAGAAACAGCTCATGTCTATGGCATACTTCTGTGTCAGGTTCTGTTCTAATGCTCTGCGTGAATTAACTTGTTCAATCCCCACAGCACTCTGTCTGAGGGACATACTGTTACTAATCACCATTTTACAGATGAGGAAACTGAGTCATGAAGAGGTTAGGAAACTTGCCGAGGGTCGTACTGGTAGGGCCAAGGTTTGAATTCTGGCGTCTCTAGTCCTAGTGTCCATAGCCTTGGCCATGGCTGAAAGAACATTGGCTCAGAGAGAAGATGGCCCAGGAAACAAAACTTTCCTATGGGAATGATGTTCCCTAAAGTCAGCTGGTTTACTCCCAAGTGTCAGAGATAAGGAGGGGTCCGGGGCTGAGGTGGTTCATCTCACCGCAGCGCTGTGGATCCACTGCTTACAGGAACACCAGCAGGGGTTACTACGTTCAGTCCTATGGAACATTGTGACACCCTCTCGGTCCCATGTGCGTACTGCTTTGCTGCCTGAATTAGTGATCCTGTTGCACGTACTTAAGCTTCCTGTGCCTCTGAGTCCACATTTGGAAACTGGGTTATTTCCACTTGTCAGCTCTCTGACTCAGGGGAGTGCAGAGGGCTAGTGGGCTGATACATGCAAAGTGCTTTGAGCCATAAACCAGGACTAACTGAACTTTTAGAGAACAGTATGACTTGGAAATGGTATTTAAATTGACATAAACAGTAGAATATTCTTCTAGCAGCTTCTTTGGATGTTCTTGGTTGAGCTGCCTGGTCCACCCACTGTGGCTGCCTGAGTTCTTCTCTAGACTTTCACACTGAACAGTGCTAATGGAGAACTGTCTGCTGCACCTGGGCAATGCCCCTGTAGTCTGGGATTGTTCAAATTATGTGGAGATAAGGATTCCTAATTCAAAATAACAATCTTCCAGCCAAGACCTTGAAAGCCATTACTTATCAAAAAAGATTAAAAGAACTGGATCCACTCCAAGGAAACATTGAACTTAATTGCAAGCACCATACCTTAGCTTTTAATTCAAATGAGAGTGATCTAACTGATCTAACCAAGGTCAGAACCAATTGCAAAATTTAAAAAAGTAATAATGATTTACAAAGAGATGTGGGTAAGGAAATACCTGAGACTAAAAGAATGAGGAAAGAAAGAGTCTCAGTTGTAGCTATGATCAAAGGACCAACAGGCACAAAAAGAAGCATAAAGCTAGGGTTTTGTGAAAAGAAAAATGTGTCTGATTAATCCACACTGTCTAATGGAATTTTCCTCCCATTTTTACAGCATAGAAATATTAGTTGTCTACCTATGTTTTCAAATAAAACAAATGACAGCAGAAGGGTGATCAAAATATTTTTAATAGATGCAGTCATCCACTCAATGATATTTATGCCTTGTAGTCATGTTTTTTAAGGGGCAGAGTCATACCTGAGCACTGTTATGCCCTTCCAGACCTGAGAAAGGAAGTAATCATTGTGAGCTGATAAATAAACACGACCAGCGGGAATCAAGGGGGAAATTCAGGAGAAGAAATGGGACAGCTTAAAATAGTTTACAAAAGAGTTTGAGAGCAAAGGAAGGACATAGAACAACGAAAGGAAGGTGGTAGATGGTCAAGACCATACAGTATTTAAGAAACTACAAATCCAAAACAAGGAAAATAAAAGCCGTTTTCCTGAGTGCGGTTGTTATTCAAGTCATTTCAGATAAAATCTATGACAAATCTCCAAAAACATTCAGGTGCAAGAAATTTGATTTTAAGATGCTAAGCCTTCCTTTTTGGCAGCATATTCTCATATCTGCAGACACTCCTTTTTAAGCACTCAAGGCCCTACCTATTACCAAAGGGAAGGTATTGATCCAGAGGCATTAGTGTGAGAGTTAAGACAGGCATAATCTTCCCAGGAGAATTTACAGATTAAAGCTCATCTTTACATGAGAAGGAATTTTTAGATGGAAAGCTTGTGGAAGAGGCATAAGAACCTTCCTCATGTCCCTTCTCCCAAATCTTGCTGAAGGCACTTTTTGTGTTTGTCTCTATCTTCCTTGCTCCCATTTATGACAGTGGTTGTTATCTGGTTCACAAACACATCTTCACGTTGTCTTTGCCCGGAAGGAAAGGGTTTCTTTTCAGCAAAGAACAATGGGATTTATGTAAGGAGAAGGTCATTTAGGTAAAATTGTGCTGTGATTATTTTGCTATCTCCAGTCTATGATAAGTTCATTGAAAACCCACTAATGAGCCATAAAGTGTAAGGGAGACCAGTAGTCATTTAATAGTCCCATTTCACGTACAAATATTCATTGCTTTTGCTGAGAACTGGGGCCTGGGGGCCGATGCTCCAAGTCTCTGTGCCAAAGCTTGTTTTCCAGGAGGGGAAGGATAGCTTCCTCGGCCACGTTCTGCGAGCCGCCCTCCGCTGCACTATACTCAATGGGAGGAAGGGTGGAGGAGGCACACAGGGTCTGGACAATGCTCCAGTTCTTTGCACCCCAAATATTTACTGAGACAGTCCGGTCATTCTTTGGAGATGCCAGGCCTAACCTACAAAAGCTGGCAGAGGGACTGGAGAAGAAAGAAGGGCTCTCTCTGTTCGGTACAGATGTGCTCACTGGGTCGACAGTGATTGCAAAAGCAGCAGTATAGAAATACAAGAATTGTCCTACACACACTCTTCAAACTGATCACCCATTTGAAAACTCAGCTTCAGGGGAACTTGCAATGCACATCCCACCCAGGTTTTCTGAGTCTACAGACAGCGGTTTCCGCTGCCTGGAAAAGTCTTCTCCTTGTCTAGAGTCTACCTTTTCTTCTGGATTCCTCTCTATGTCTCTCCACATCCCACTTCCTGTTTTAAGCCTCTCCCAGTATCCCAGCCCACAGTAATCACTTTGCTCTTCACCCTCCTACACCACTCACCTAGCACTGGTAATTCTGCGGCTTTTATCTGTTTATCCATTCAGCTCCCCATCCCCAGCACCAGACGTGGCACATAATAGTCAACCTTCACTCTGTGCCTAGAAACGAGGATAAATTCTTATTTAGACTGTAGGCATGCCTGTCTCAAGTTCATGTTTATGTAAATTTTATATAACTTTTAAACTCCAATTAAAGGTTTTTCCATGGTTAACATGTTTGAAATGTAGTACGTCCTTAATATGCAGTCATTTTCAGACATCATGGGCTTTATTAGGATGCGTAAGAAACAACACTTGCCAATCTGGGGTAAAAGAAAGAACAATTACCTAGAGAGAGTGAGAGGAGCAAAGAAAGGATTCCTACGGTCCTAAACCCACACCGCTATGACCAACTAGTCCAGTTTACCAGGGACTTCGCCAGTTTTAACACTGAAAGTCCCATGTCCTCGACAAGCCCTCAATCCCAGACAAGCCGGCACAGTTGGTCACCTACCAAGTGGCTAATGAGCATTGTGACAAGAAGCAAACGCAAGTTTTAAATGAAGGACTGAGCCCCCTTTCGCCTCTCTCACCTCAAATCCTGGTGCCACAAGCTTCTCCAAAGACACTCTACTCTTCGATGTCAAGTACCCAGTTCCCAGGAAGGAATCTTAGGCTTATTCAATTCTATCCACTGCAGAAGCAGTCTCAGGCCTTGGGAGGACAAACGGTCAAGGGAAAAAGCTTTCTACAGAGTTCTCACAAAACAGAAACTAAAAGGAATATTTGGAACAGGAAACAGTGACCTTTATGGCACGAGTCCCAAAGGGAAAGTCAAAGGCAGAGACTCAGGAAGGCAAATGTCCAGAGTCCACGGGAACTCCAACTTACACCGAACATTCCATACCAGGCCTGCTAACTGCAGAGCCAGAGCAGCCTGTGTGATAATGTTCTCGTGAAATCAACCCAGCTGTGACAATTCGAGTGGCTACATTAACAAGAAAACCGGAACCCAGGATTACGAATGCAGCTGAAGGTTGTCGCAAGTAGCAGAAAGTACTGATATATTCTAAGCGACAAAAATCTATATTACACAATAGACACAATCTGAAAGCCAAAATGGACCTCAAAGAAGCATAACAGTAACGACACCATAAATAATGGTATATACAAAAATCAGCTTCAGCGCTGTAGTTTGAAGAATGGCGGGAATTTTTTTTCCATAATAGACTGATAGCTTTGATCTGCATCATGCTCAACACAGTAGCTCAGACCAATAAGATAACCGGGGGATGGAAATTTTACTGTCTGTATCTCTAGACTATCACTCAGGATAAAAGTGGAGTTGATTTCTTTAAGTATAGATTTCTGGGGGCACCTGGCTGGCTCAATCGGTAGAGCGCGAGACTCTTGATCTCAAGGTGGAGGGTTCGAGCCCCATGTGGGGTGTAGAGATTACAAAAAATAAACAACAAACTTTAAAAAAAAAAGCATAAATTTCTGTCACTGAAAATGTTCCTGCGTACTGAGGGACAAGTGCCTGGAGCTGAAATTTCGGGTACATGGTGCAGGACGTAATCTTACCACCAGAGGGTATTGTTTCCTCTTCCGGATCCTTGGCAAGTTTATGTAACCGCAAACTAACCCTAAACCAGCCCCCACTAAAAATGGGCCAGGCCAGATCACAGCAAAGTGGATTAATCTGTAATATTCCCACAAATTCCCTCTTGTCCTCCCATTTTAGAGAGAGTTCAGTTTTCTTTCAGTTGAGGGATTCATGCTGGCAGCAAGCCAACCGACACACACTGTATGTAGAAAACAGATCGCACCCCTCCTGCTGGTCCAAACAAGAGAATGGCCACGTAGGAAATTAGTCCAGGTGGCTATTTCTGATTCTCCCGTGAGGCAGGAGTTTCGAGGGAGCGAGAACTCAGCAACTAGACTGAGCGAGCCCGAAGGGATTTCAGGGGCAGCACGGTCTCCTGCTTGAATTTTGATGTAAACTGATTTACAACTGAAAAAGGTCCGTGTCTTGTTAGAGACCAAAAAGCCTAGGAAAGTTACCAGAGAGATTTTGACAACTTCCAAAGTCAGCCAGGGAATCTGTCCCAGCCTATTAGAATACCGAATTTAGAAAGCAAGGCCCTGGAAAGGTGCCCCAGGAAGATGCCCAAGGGAGTCAGTTTGAATCCGGCTAAATGCTTACTCTTGAAAAAGGAAGGCTTTGTCCCCTCCAGCTCGCTCAGTGCCAGAGGCTCTCTCAGGGAGACAGGCTTGAAGTGCAGAAATATGGGATATTAGGTCAACTGCCTGACCGAAGGCAAGTTCAACAAAACCAAACTTCGAGTCAATAAATAATTTCCGTTTTTTTAATGACCAAAAAGAATACTTGTTCATCGCTAAAACTTCAAACAATACAGAGGTAAGAGTAACAAGTGAGGGACTTTCTTCTCACAGCCAGCCCACTCCCCTCACTCCCACTCGCCAGGAATATTCACTGTTGGTGATTTGCTCATATTTTTCAGGCCTCCAAATTCTTTTGTTTGCTTTTAAGATTTTATGTATTTATTTGAGAGAGAGAGCACAAGGGGGAGGGGGGCAGAGGGAGAGGGAGAAACAGACTCCCCACTGAGCAGGGAGCCTGACATGGGGCTCCATCCCAGGACCCTGAGATCATAACCAAGCCGAAGGCAGACACTCGACTGACTGAGCCATCTAGGCGCCCCCCGGGCCTCCAATTTCGATGAATAATAAAAAAATTGATCATTCCATCTGTCTAGCTCTCCATCTGTCTATTCATCCCATGCATCTTTCAATTGCCCATTTGGTTTGGTCTTATTTTTGCAAAAAAGATACTTGAGTTGTTCATTCCATAGATCATTGAATTTTTTCAAGTCTTATTCTTTTTAATAGTGACACAGTATCCCCTTGTACAGATGTCCCAGAACTTTTTTTAGTCCTTGCCTTGTTGATGGACATTTATGCTGTTTCCAATTTCTTTTTCCACTACAAAACTTCTATAATAAAATTCCTAATTAAAAGAAATAGTTATTGGGGCCCCTGGGTGGCTCAGTCAGTTAAGCATCTGCCTTCAGCTCAGGTCATGATCCCGGAGTCCTGGAACTGAGCCCCACATCGGGCTCCCTGCTCAATGCGGAGCCTGCTTCTCCCTCCTCTGGCCCCACTGCTTGTGTTCCCTCTCTCACTTTCTCTCTCTGTGAAATAAATAAATAAAATCCTTAAAAAAATAAAAAAATTAAAAAAGAAATAGTTATTAATGGGTATGTTGTGTTAAGGATCATACACTATGCCAAGCCCTCTATAGGATATTAAGATGAATAAAATATATTTTTGCCTACTTGGAGTTTCTTCTCTAGTGGGGAAGAGCTATAAATATCTGACATATGAAAAAAAACCCAAACACTAAGTCATTATACAAATAATATTTTCGAACAAATAACTTTTCCTACCCAGGGAGTAGAGAGAAGGGAAGCATCCACTTCTAATAATTGGATTAGGAAAAGATTCATGAATTGACTTTATCTATGTAGAGATTTGCTTTAGTGTGTTGGATATAGGCAAGTTGAGGTGTCTGCTTGTGGAACTCTTAACAAAGTCATCCTTTACACCGTGTGCTGAGATACGATTTTTGCTATCTGAATTTCCTTTAGCATATATAATTTCAGGAAGGTCAGGGAATGCTTTTTCCTTCTTCTAGGCTTATTTTGCTGGATTTAGTCTGAAACTGAAAATTCACTATATTCCAAATATCCAACGCGGTTCTGTTTTTTCCTCTAACCTCAACATTTTCCAGATAAAAGTATGATCTCCAAATCAAGCATGTCAGAGGTTGTTGAATTATTCTTGTTACATGCGGTGTGACTGTCCAGGGAAGGACCTTATGTCAGTATGCTAAATGCAAAAATGTGTTTTAAAAAGAAATCGTAGAATAACTCAGTTGTGATGACAAATCTCTTTAAGTCGTAATCCTCCAGGCAATCATGTAGACATGCTGAAAGGAGAGTTTTTATTTTTAAGCGATCTTAATTAGCAGGTCTTTTTCTTATTAACATCTTCAAAGTGCTTTGAGCTCCTCCCCAGATGAAAGCTTCTGTGTGCGTACAAATTATTATTATGCTCACAAAATACACACACTAAATGCAGGAAAAGTGCAAACAGTTTAACTCCTCAGCCTGCAATGCCCTTGAGACACTTTGATCTGCCAATATAGCCATCAATTATTCTCTATCCTTTACTCTCTAAATGCATGCATCAAAGCATTCTCATGCACACCCTTGTAAATCCAGCTGTTTATTCCAAAATAGTTCCTCTGAATTAACCCTTGTTTCCTTTCCCCTTTGTTGGCATCTGCTGATTCAGCTTTTCTTCTTTTGAGGAGAAGGTATATGTAACCTTGGCTTTGGAATGAAAAATAACTCCATTTTTTCTCTGCAAAGATGTCAGGACATAAAGGTGTGTATTAGTAAAGATTTTTTGATGCCCTGGGAAAATACATGTGATACAGCAAGTGAAAAAAAAAAAAAGCATGGTACAAAAATGGGTAGAGTATTATCTCAACTGTACTACTACTAATTGCTACTATGAATTGAATACATTTAGCTCACTGACCTGAATGCTTTTCCTATGCAATATACCTTAACTTTCACCACGAGGTGAATGCTCTCATCTCCCGTGTAGCCATAAAGAGACTGCAAGTCGGAGAGGTTAAAGGACGGGGTACTGTCTGGCACTGTCTGCTTCCAAAGCTCGTTCCCTTAGTGATGGTCATGCTGCCTTTTAACAGTGACTCTCCCTCCGTACAGAGATTTGGGGTGATTTTTTTCTCCCAACTTTTTTACACTTACACATTTTAAGAAACCAAACTCACATACTAACCACATGAATTAATCAAATAGAAATAAAGAAGGCATTATTTATGGGCGTGCTGACTTGCGATACACATTAGAAACAAGTCATTAACCTCAGAATTCCCTGGGTCTTTACTTCCTCATCTTTAAAATGTGGGGATTGAACCTAGAGATTTCAGAGGCACCTTTCAGTTCTAACGTTACTTTCGTCTTTCAGTTCCTGATTACGCCACAGACATGGCACTTTCCTTCAACAATAAGTAGGTTTTAGTTCCCTAAATTTGCTCAAAGAGCTCTGCGAAGCACTGAGGGAAGAACCACAGAACTGAATGTTAAATGAATCCAGGTCGTGATTCATCTTTGAACACCAAACAAGAATAAAGACTACTTTTGCTAATGATGAATATTGAATAAGTAATGTAAAGTTATCACGTAATTAATAAATTATAATCACAAGTGAAGAATACGCACTCTCTTCTGATCTAATTCCAGAGTAAAAGACAACAAGTTGCATTGAAACTCAGGGCCAGGTCTTTTTCTGACCAGGGTTTAGTTTGGACATGTCTGGAATGCAGGAGTGAGAAATCCTTTGAAACAACATGGAGAGTGGGTGTTTCCAGCTGAGAGGAGCATTTGATCTTTTCTTGGAAAATAACTACCTGCACTACAAAGGCAGGTTGCTTGTCCCCACAGAGGGACACAGGAAGCATGTGGCACCAACCATGAAGAAAGGACAGAACCATCTACAATACTATAAATATTAAGATGTCTGGGAAGCATGAAGAATGTTTATTTCTGGCCACAAAGCCTTATATTTATTTATTATTCCTATTTCTGAGAGTAGATGAGTCTTTACTTTCTTTACCTGGAACTCCTTCATGTCGGGAGTCTCATTTTCCAACAAGAGAAATGTAAAGATTTAGCGTATAATGGGTGTTCAATAAATACTAACTCACTGAAGGAAGCATATGAATAATTAAGCTTCAATTAGAAGTATAGGTTTTTTTTAAGGTGAGACCTAGGAACAGTACTCTTTCCTTGATGAATGTCTGGAATTCCATCTCCTCTGAAGACACTAGAATCTTCATATAAACCATCAGTTTTTTAAAAAAACTTTCCATGTGGATCAGAGATGCAAATATAAACAATGAAATCGTGATAAAGTTAACAATAGAATAATTTAAAATTTCAGTGTGGCAAGAAGAGCAACAAAAACATACACACGTAGGAAGAAAAAAGTGGCTGAAAGGAGTCAAGGTTTATAAACTTCCAGTTATAAAATCAAGAAGCCTTGGGATGTCATGTACAGCATGGTGATTAGAGTTAATAATACTGTACTGTATATTTGAAAGTTGCTAAGAGAGTAGATCTCAGAAGTCCCCATCACAGGGGAAAAACAATTTTTGTCACTAGGTATGGCGACAGATATTAACTAGACTAGTTGTAGTGATCACTTTGCAAATGTATACGAATATCAAATCATTTTGTTGTATACTTGAAACTAATATAACGCTACAGGTCAATTATAGCCTCAACAAAAAATAATACTAAAGAGCCAAAGAGATAATAAATAAATAACGACAAACAGATAAAAAAGATTTGCAATTCATATCAAGATAAAAACGCATCTACCAATGTATAAAAAGTTCCTAGCAATCAATAAGAAAAGGACCAACCACCCAGTAGAAACGAGGAAAAAAATGAACCGAGAGTTCACAGAAAAAGAAACACATAAGGCTCTTAAGCCTAAGAAAAAATACTCAATTTAACTCATAATTTGAGAAATGCAAGATACTACTGTTCTAAGTTGTTTTGCCCTCCCCATCAGATTGACAAAAATCTACAAATTTGATAGCACACTGCATTCAAGACCTTGGGAAAGGAAGCCTTCGCATTATGGGTAGAACAGTAACTTGGTATAACCTCTCTGAAGGGCAGTTTGGAAGATTTACTGTGGAACTAATGAAGCATAAACTTCGGGACTCCTCACTTGCACAGGCCCCTTTTGAGGCCCTGAGAAGAGTCCCAACAGTTTTTCAACATGCTATATGCTATTTTTGAGAACTTTGCAAAATAAGATATTTTAATCACAACTGGTTAGGCCCAATGTTCTCTTTCCACTCAGACTTCTCTCCATCATGCCTTCCTTTGCGAAGTGTAGCATTGGAATGGCATCGGGAACTCCTGAAATCAGGTAAAGGGAAGCAGACTTGGAGACACATTCAGCTTGGATGTCGTAGGATATATTTATGTGGTGTGCAGTCACTTCCATGAGAGCCAGGTTATTGCTAGGCATCCTGCTATTGGAATGGTTTCCACAAATACTCCTAGCACTCGCTTTGTCAACCACCTGCTCGTCTGACTACAAGCTGCCGGGCCAGAGATCATACCAAAATATGAATATGTCTTATGGTGCCAGATATTAGAATTATTTAAGTAGTGGAAATAAATGGAGCCAGAAATCAATCTGTGGGAAATTATTTTAATCATTAGATATGTAAAATTATAAGCAGAGTGCTTACTTTTTACAGCTCTCTGGTCAAAATGGATATTTTTGCCGGCTAGGATATACTTGATAATGTAGCAATTATAAATGCACCATATATTTATAATCTTTTTTTAAATGGGAATCATGCGAAATAGAATTTATTAGAATTTCTGAGTTGTAGGACACAAACTTGTAACAGCACTACGCATTGGAAGGACGTCTGTGTGAAACTGGATGCTTTATGATCCCAACCGTCCAAAATTTTTAAAAAGGAATTTCAACCAACCATGCCATACAAGACTGATTTATCTTTTCACTTTCCGTCTTTAAAATGATATTACAAAACTGTGGCCAAAGAAGAGGTAATCAGTATATGTAGCCACAGAAATAAAAGGGGGAGAGTGAGAAAGGCATTACAGAGATATGTCGGGTCATTCATTGGTAAGGATATTATCTTACTTTTCAAGACTCTGTGATATTCATGGCATTTTCCAGCTTTTTAAAATTTAAAAAGCTATTGTGATTTCCTTTCATATTCTATGTAAATACTCATTTCCTTTCATATTCAAAAAATATTCGTGTTGTATCTACTTTGAATTAGATAATTTTGTAAACTTTTTCTTAGCGAAGTCCCAAAAACTATAATCTTCAGGCTCCATAAACCTGAATCCATCTCTGTAATTACCCAAGCCCTAGAAAATCTCAAGTGTGGGAATTTATCTTACATTTGTTCTTCACATGTGTGAAATGATGTATGCATGATTATTCAGACCCAAATTGTTTGTAATAAAAAAAGGATGAACTCAGTATGTTGAACAGATTATGGGATCCAGGCATATAATGTGATATTACACAACTCTGGGAAATGAGGACCCACTCTGTATTCTGACATGGAAAGGGCTATGTGATGCATTGTGCAATGAATAAACCATGGGGCAGGACAATGTATATAGTCTGTTACTTTTTATTTTAAAAATAAATAGGAAGAACGGGATCATATATTAATATTTGTTTATCTTTGCATAAGTATGTTCTGAAAATTAATAAAAGTGATTGCAGGGAGGGAGCATTGAGTGGAATGGGCACAGAAGAGGGAATGAAATTTGCTCATCATTTACCTCTATACAAGAGATGTGTAATAACTATTCAGAAGTTAAAATTTAAAACACTGGATTCCACTTAGGCCACATGCATGGGGGTGGGCAATGGGCAAGGGGCATCCTTTTGACACCTCTTTGAAATACTAACTTAGTTGCTCATTAGCCATCATCAACTTTAAATTCACACCTATTCATTTTAGCATTATTTATAGATAGTCAGCCTTCAACCGAAAGAATTGGGTACAGAGTTTCAGTGTTGCAAGATGAAAAACTTTGAGATCTGTTGCACAACAGTATGAATATACTTAACACTATTGAAATAACCTGAATTTACTGTGAAAATAACCTGAATTTACTGTGAGCATCCAAAAAATTGTGTAATGCCAATGAAAATATTTAATTACATGAAAAATTTAAAATTAGCATACTTCAAAAGAAATAAAGGCAAAAAAGGGATTTATTATCTTTACTATACCATTCTTACAAAGCAAAAGCAGCTCTCAGAACTACCAAATAAATATGAGCAATGGACAGGAATACGCTAGTGAGGAAAGGAAAAAAATTTAAAAAATAAAAAGATTTAACTAGGAAGTCATCATTCTTTTCACCCTCTGCTACAACCCCATATCCAATATATTGCAAGCTGGTATCAATTTTACCCGTTAAATGTCCTCACCATTGTCACTGTCATCACCCTAGTTGGTTAAAACTGGTGCAGTACCCCTTCAGTGACCTCCCTAATTATATCTCGACTCCACACAGAATTAAGACCCTTCCCTGACCTCCCATCACTTACAAGGTTAAGATCAAGATCCTTTAAGGATCCTTCTCATTTCAGGGCCTTTAAACACGGATGTACCCTTCCCGCAACTCTAACCCATCCGTCCACTCCCCTGAACTAGCCAATGCTTGCTCACCCTTCAGATCTCACCTGAAAGCTCACTTTCTCAAGGAGAACGCCCAGACCAGGCCAGGAGCCCGTTACAGATCTGAGAAACACCCATGTGGCTCCTTCCTGGTCCTTAACATGGGTAAAATTCTAATTCACTCTGTGAGAAAAGGCAGTGGGTAGGGACTACCCCTACCACTGACTCCACCTGGACAGTGGCTGTCCTGTGTGACCTCATAACCCCAGCACCAGGCATGTTGTCTGATGGCTGGGACGACACTTAAGAGTTTGTTGAATAAATGAATGAACCATTACTGATAATAAAAGATACGGACCTCAGAACAACCAGACACTTGTTTAGCCTATGGCATTGGTAGAAATTAAGAAGGAAAGCCAGTGTCTACTTCAGCAGGTGTTCAGCACATTTCTACCTTTAAAAAAAAAAAAAGAACAGTGGTAAAAAACACAATGTAAAATTTACCACCTTAACCATTTTAAAGTGTACAGTTCAATAGTGTTAAGTATATTCATACTGTTGTGCAACAGATCTCAAAGGTTTTCATCTTGCAACACTGAAACGCTGTACCCATTAAACAATAACTCCTCATTTCTCTCACCCCCCCAGCCCCAACCATTTTACTTTTTGCTTCTATGAATTTGACTACTTTAGACACCTCATATACGTGGAATCACACAGTATTTGTCTTTTTGTGACTTATTTATTTCACTTAGTATAAGGTCCTCAAGTTTCATCCATGTTGCAGCATATGACAGGAGCTCCTTCCTCTTTAAGGCTGAATAATTTTCCATTACATGTATATGCTACTTGTCCTCTCTCCATTCCTCCATCAGTGGACGTTTGGGCTGCTTCTACTTCTTGGTATTGTGAATAATGTTGCCATGAACATGGGTGTGCAAATACCTCTTTGAGACTTTACCTTGGTTTCAATTCTTTTGCATACATATACCCAGAGAAGGATTGCTGGATCTCTTTTTTCGGGGGGGAATTCACATACCATCAGATTAACCATTGTAAAGCGAACAATTCAGGGGTGTTTAGTACATTTACAGTGTTGTACAACCACCACCTCTGTCTAGTTCCCAATCATCTTCCTCATTCCAAAAGGAAATCCCATCATCAATTAAGCCATTGCTCCCCATTCCCTCGGCCCTGGCAACCAGCAATCTGCTTTCTGTCTCTATGGATTTACCTATTCTAGNAAAGGAAATCCCATCATCAATTAAGCCATTGCTCCCCATTCCCTCGGCCCTGGCAACCAGCAATCTGCTTTCTGTCTCTATGGATTTACCTATTCTAGGTATTTCATGAAAGTGGAATCGCACAATATGTGGTCCTCTGTGTCTGGTTTCTTTTACTTAGAATAGTCTTTTCAAGGCTGATCCACACTGTAACTTGTATCAGTACTTCATTCCTTTTTTATGGATAATTTTATGGATAAATATGCCCCACATTTTGATTTATGCATTCATCTATTGATGGACATAGGTCGTTTCCACTTTTCGGCTATTGTGAAGAGTGCTACTATGATTTCCTACCTTTCTGATGGGCATGTAAGCTGGTACCGAGCAGACTGACCACCAAACCTGTTGGGTCTTCCTCTAGAGATGGTATCTGGCAGGGATACTCCATCATGGCACAGTCTCTGACACTGACTGGTCAGTGCCTTTGCCACTGGTGGTTAAATATTTTGAATAATTACAAACAAATTACAAGATCAATGCAGAAAAGTCACATTCTGTTTCCCCTAACCCCACAAAGGATTGAGACAGAAATGGGCACTTAGCCAAGAATAGCCAAAGATAATCTGTCCAAGTGACCAGTGATGAAGCCTGAAGCAAAAACTCAGTCTAAATAGGCATAATGACGATTGGTTGAGCCAATTAGATTACTTCTGTGTTGAAAATGAACTGGAAATAAGAAAGAGAGTTAAGGGGTGCCTGGGTGGCACAGCGGTTAAGCATCTGCCTTCAGCTCAGGGCGTGATCCCAGCATTATGGGATCGAGCCTCACATCAGGCTCCTCCACTAGGAGCCTGCTTCTTCCTCTCCCACTCCCCCTGCTTGTGTTCCCTCTCTCGCTGGCTGTCTCTATCTCTGACGAATAAATAAATAAAATCTTTAAAAAAAAAAAAAAAGAAAGAGAGTTAAGCAGTTGGTGATACCAGCAGAAGATAAAATAGACCAGTTGTTAATGGCGCATCTCTAGGGCACAGCCTCCTGGGCTGTGACTGCTGGTGGGTGACAAGGTGACAGGCTGGTCCCCCGAGCTTCCTGCATCTTGAATGACCTTCAGGTGCAGTCTGCATGGCTCAGCTAATTCTTTTTCATTCTGTGACATTACATGAGGCCTGGCTTTATGGCTTGGATTCCTGTCCCAAATATTTCTCTAATTGTCNGAAAGAGAGTTAAGCAGTTGGTGATACCAGCAGAAGATGAAATAGACCAGTTGTTAATGGCGCTGGTGGGTGACAAGGTGACAGGCTGGTCCCCTGAGCTTCCTGCATCTTGAATGACCTTCAGGTGCAATCTGCATGGCTCAGCTAATTCTTTTTCATTCTGTGACATTACATGAGGCCTGGCTTTATGGCTTGGATTCCTGTCCCAAATATTTCTCTAATTGTCATTCATATAAACCTCCCAATGACTGAAGTGACCTGAGTGACCTCTTGCATCCAAAGGACCTTAAGGAAAAGAGCTCTAAAAAGAAGTTAGGTTGTATATTAAGAGCTTTCTCTCTGGAACCCCAGTCTAAGACAATAATCCCAAAGTCAGGAAAGCCATATGCACAAAGAAATTAATCTTGATATCAGTTTAATGCAAGAAATTGGAAATGTGTGTCCAAATGTAGAAGAATGATTTTAAAAAGGAAAAAAATAAATGAAGTTACCTAAGTCAGATCACTTATTTATTCAGAATTATACATATAAAGAGTTTTGTATTAACATTGACATATTGTTATATTGTAATCTTAATTGGAAAAAAGCAAGAAATATATATTCATGAGAAGAATATTCATAGAAAGAAACGTGGCAAAATATGAATAAGTGATCATACCAAAAATCTTTGGATGATTTTTCCCCATATTTACATTTTTTAAATGAAATGTGCATATGTTGTTTTTATAATGAGAAAAAACTTTAAAAAATAGAAGCAGAATTTAACATGGCTTTTAGACAAAATTAATCACTCTATTCTAAATATTCTAAAAATATTTATTTATTGAAAAAGAGGGAGGGACCAAGACTTCAGTGCAAGTAGAAAACTAAAAGAAAAGGTCATGGATTCTTGCAGGATTCAGTCTTCACCATATTCCTGGGGGAGCCAGATGGATCTCTGCTTCTCCAGAAGGTACCGGATACTGCCTTTTGTAGCAAGGACAAAGAACGGTTGGGGTAGATGAGAACACCGCCACTCTGACAATTCTAAGCCCTTAATGGCTGAGAAGGGCCTTAGAAAAAGCTAGTGCTATTCCAGATGGCAGTTCCAACTGGCCAGATTTATAATTTTTCCATTTGGGTCAGAAACATATGCCCAGGATGTAGCATTGGCATTGTAGCAAGACTACAAGAATGCAGTCTATGGAAACTATTTGAGTATTTGTTTTATATGAATTTTATTTGCTTTTCACTCACACTATTAAAGTATGCCCCTCAGCTGCTGAGCAAGCATTTATAACTTGTATAGTGGCCGAAAAGGCCAAAAGCTTAGTGTCATGACCTGTTTTAAAAATAAAATATCTTGAAATAGTTTAAAAAATAACCAAACAAACAGTGGTGGCAGGGAGAGATCGAGTAATCAATTAATGGATGAAATACTAAGTTATTGAGTTTTTGCTATGTCCCGGACACTATAGTGAGTGTTGGGGATATTAATTCCTGCCCCCATGGTGCACATACTCTCCTAGGTATGGTCGCGAAGTAGGGAGAGGGGGATACAACAAATAAAAAGAATAAGTAAGTTATGTAGCGTGTTGGAGAGCTGTGGAGAAAATAAAACAGTGGAAGGGGTTGAGGAGAGTCAGTTGTCAAGTTCTTAGAGTTTAAATAAGGTGATTAGGAAAGGTGACACAAGGATATTTCAGTAGAGATGTGAAGAAGACAAGGAGTAGAGCTCAGGAAAAGGGTTCTGGGCAAACAGAACAACAGATGCAAAAGCCCTGACCCGGATTGTATCTGGCCTGTTCAGGGACAGGCAAGGAGGTCAAGGGGTGGGGGGGAGGTGGCTGGGAGCAGGTGAGCGAGGGGAGAGTAGTGAGGGAAGAGAAGTGATGGGAGAGGGCCAAGTCACCAGCAATCTTGAAGGGCATCATCCAAAGAAGAAAGAGGACAGGTGCATCAGCAGATGCTGATTAGCTGTGGAAGGTAATAAAGACAGATGTCACAAAGATCAATCCAAGCTCTTTAGCCCAAGTGACTGGGAGGAGGCAGTGTCATCAGCCAAGACAGGGAACACAAGAGGAGGGACATTATTGTGCCAGGGAGGGCATGAGAAGAGAGAAAGAGGAGAAATTTTGATTTCGTTTGGAACGTGGTTCTTTTAAGTGCCAGTGGGACCCCAGAAGTTTGAGCTGGAGCCTCAGGAAAACAGGTCAGGCTGGAGATGCAATTGGTGAATTACCACCAGAGAGAGAAGTGCTCCAAGTTATGGCAGTAAATGAGTGAGTGACCAATGGTAAGTGCTAATAAATGGTTGTTGAATCAACCCAGTGAAACTGCTCAGGGGAGGTTTTGGTTAGGTTCTTGCCATGTGAGGAACAGATAAGTGACCTCGGATACAGAGGTTATTGTGAAGCTGCAATTGAAAGCCATTCTTGGAAAAAAAAAAAAATATATATATATATATATATATATANCACCCACTGAGTGTGGAGCCCTATGCAGGGCTCAATCTCAGGACCCATGAGAGCATGACCTGAGCCAAAACCAAGAGGCAGATGCTTAACCAACTGAGCCACTCAGGCACCCCCAGAAGACATCCTCAAATAGCAGCAGGACTCATGGAGCCTGAAAGGTCTTCGGGATACAGTGAAGTCGTGACGAGGCTACATGTTCGTCTGCCCAACCCAGGCGTCCCTGTAGTCATCAGGTACTCTCTGTCCTGCTTCTGCTCTAGATACAGTATCTCTCTCTCACGCTCCTTCTCACTCTCTGTCCACATTCCTCAGGGGAAACGAGTTAATTTATTTGGTTGGTTATCACCCATCGTAGAGAACACTTGGTTGGAGCTCTTGAGCCTGGGGAGCACCGAGGCCCACCCCCAGCTGCTGCCTTGGGATCAGGGGCTCATCTCTTGTCCAGTCAGTTGTGGGCAAGCCATATATGGTTCCAGGCATGGAAAGAATTATTATGGAGTCATCAGGTGGGAGTTGTGTCACAGAAGGTGCTCGGAAGCATTCCAGGGCAGCAAAACTAGAAGTGTATGACATCAAAAAGGCCAGAAGAGGAAAGAGTCTTAAGGAGGCAATGTTCATAAGGCTCAAACGCAGCAGAGAGATGTAATAATTAATAGCAGTAATAATAATAGCAGCTATCATATTTGAGAGCTTCCTATGCATCAAATGCTATACAAAGTGCTTTACATAATTATCCCCCCTAAATTTTACAATAGTTCTGTGACATTGGTATTCCATTACATCTGGTAAGCAGTGGAGCTGAAATTCAAGGCAACGTCTTCCAATATCCAAGAGATCATTTTACTGATTTATTCTCCAACGTCATGTGTTGATTATATATTTTGTACCAAGCATTGTTCTAGGTACTTTCACGGAGCTTACGTTCACAAGAGGAAGACAGGCCATCTATAGGTAAACAAATAATATCACTTAAAATAGCAATACAGGCCACATGAACTAAAACAGGGTAACAGACTATGAGTTGATTGAAGGTGGATGGGGGGGCACCGTTTGAGATAGGATGAGCAGAGGAAGCTTCTGTGAGGAGGTGACATTTGAGGTAAGACTTGAGGATGAAAAGGAACCAGCCAAACAAAGATCTGGGGGAAAGCTTCCAGGCAGAAGGTACCGAAATATTAGAGCTAGGCAGGAATCACTCTGGTATTCAAAGAAACAAAATAAGGCAGGAGCGATGGGAGAGAAGGAGGAGAACTTAGAAAGGCAGGCGGGAGTCAGATCAAGTAGGTCTGAAGGCAGCCTGGATTCTGTTCTAATCACAAAGGTAAATCAGTGGAGGATTTTAATCAAGGAAGTGTTGTAACACAGTTTGAGTTTTTAAAAGACTAATTTGGTACCGTGTGCAAAATAAAGAGTTAGAAGGAAGAATCTAGAACAGAAGTCTAGTTAAGGGACGATAGCGGCTGGACGGGGGTGGCATTGCAGAGAGTGGGGAGTGGCTGGAGAGCTGACGTCACCTGCTGATTAACTAGCTGTGAAAGATGAGATACAGAGGAGTCAAGATTTGTTCACTTTGGTAAGAGTGGTGATAGTATCATAGATATGCACAAAAATGCCTTTACGTTTTAGAGATGCAAACTGAAGAATTTGAGTTCAATGTCACAACGACTGTACTTTAAAACACTTCAGCTCAAAAACAGTTGAAACAGCATGATAGATGCTGGATCGATCGGTGATCATTAGACTATTTGCTCTATTTTTCAGTATGAGTTTTCATAACACAAGTTTGGTGTTTCTTTTTTAATGACTTTAGGTTTTTAGTCTAAAATGGAAAAGGTTGGGAGGAGCAAGTTTGAGGGTGAAGGGAATCAAGAGGTTTTCCAAGTTTTTAGAATGAAAATCCCATTGGGCATCCAAAGGGAGATACTACGGACATCGAGATATGTAAGTCCACAGCACAGGGAAAAGTCAGGGTTAGCATGGCAAAGACTGCTAGATCTCTACCTGACACCCACTCTCGTCTTCTTCCTCTGTAACAGAACCCTGATATTTAGCTGGTATAGTGCTATCTGAAATACAGACTCTATTTTCCAGCCTTCCTGGCAGCTAGGTGTGTCCATATGACTAAGCTTTGGATAATGAGATGTAAGTAGAGGTTTGTGAAGAAACTAGAAAGCCTCCTTAAAGGGAATTGACTCCACTGGGAAGTGAATACTTTTGTCCTCCCGCTGTTCTCCTATCTGTAGTCTGGAATGTGTATGATATGGCTGGATCTTCAGCAGCCATCTTGAAATAATGAGATGCCCTTGAGGATGGAAGCCAAGGGCTTGGATCATGAAACAGATAAGGGAAGTTCCCTGGGTCTCTGATGGCAATCAAGCCCACCATACAGGTCCTAGTTTGCTTTCCTTCAAACTTATACATCAAATATATTTCCTTATACATTGAATAAATATTCCTATATATTGAATTTCCTTATGTATTGAAAAAAAGCACAAACTTTTTTTTAATTTAAGCCACTATTATTTGGGTCTTTTTCTGATACATGCAATCTCATGTGAACTAATCCTAAGGGCCAAAACTAGAGACATTGATTTGAGAGTCAATATCATATAAATGGTATTTAAAATGTGGGTTCGGTGAAATTACCAAATAGAGATTATAGAGAGAGGGCCTGAAATCAAGCCCTGGAATCAATCAATATTTCAAAGTCAGCCACAGAAGGTGGGACCCAAAAATGAGTGACAAGGAAGGGTGAAATTAGTGGAAATCCAGGAGAGTTGTGGTGTCAACGGAGGCCCAGAGTACAAATTATTTCTGGAAAGAAGGAGACTGAACTATGTCAAACATGAGGACAGAGAATTGACTGTTTAGATTTAACCAACTGGAAGCCACTGATGGTCTTGATAAGAGTACTTCCAGGAGAATGAAGACAGCCCTACTGAAACAAATTGAAGAGTCCCAGAGGGGAGAAGGTGAAGGAGGCAAATACAGATACCTCTTTGAGATGTTTTACTATAAAGAGGAATGGAAGAGGAGGTAATGGGTTTAAGGAAGAATTTAAGATGTGCACTATTAAGGCAGGTTTGCAAACTGATGGGAGCGATCCACTAAAGGGAGAACTGATAACGCAGACAAATGAGAGTGACAGCAGAAACCAAGTCCTTGAGAAGGAAGACCAGATGGAATCAGGGCCACACCAGGAAAGCTGCCCCTGATTGACACTGACCTATGGGAGACTAGTTCCAGGAAGATGGAGGAGGCAAAATCCGATTGTGTGAGATTCAAGAGTGAATGTGGAGCTAAAAATACACAAATACAATGACATTAGTGGTTGCCTCTGGGTAATACAGGATTGGGAAGGACTTTTTTCCCCCCTGTGCTTCTGTATGCATTTCTGTGACTTGCAAAGTTTCTAGGAGTACTTCTATCATAATTAGAAAAAACTTGAAAAAAGTGAAAGAAAAGTGAAGTCAGCAAGTGTGTTGATTTCTATCTGTCTGGGAACTAGCCCCCCCGCCCCAATGGAGAAAGTACAGCAAAGGCGGTTAGACACAGAACTGACCCTGCAGGAAGACCTTACACATGATGAAATCGTTCCTTCTCTTTTAATCTCTAGTCCCCTCTCTGTTGAGAGCTACTAACCAGAAGTATTCCAGCAGCCAAAACGCAACGGTACAGTCATTGTAGTGGGCGGGGGCATAGGAAAGGGACATCAGAAGCACGAGAGCCTTGAAAGTGTAGGTCGATAGGTAGCTAGCACTAGAAATGCCGACCTGCAAGCAGCCAGCCAACTCCAGTTAAAAAACGAAACCAGTAGAGTTGGAGGCAGGCTTGGACTGACAAAGCTAAGCCCCAGTAGGGCCCATCACGGTGCTCCATTTATCAGAGGCTTCCCAATAAGGCAGGAGCCCCATGCTGGTTATTGCCAAGTGAAGTTTCATGTACGTTACAGAATTGCACTCAGAGGATCGAAGGAAGAAAACTGTCCTCGTGCAGCTTGGAACATGCCTCCCATTACCAGACCATTCATCTGTCATGCATTATGCATAAGATATTTATAATCCCTAATTATACTGGAATTTGAAAAAAGATATTTATAATCCCACAATTACCTTGTGAGTGGCACAATTACATTGTATTATATTTTTGTTTGTTTTAAAAGCACCGAGTTTTTAAATGGAGATATTTAAAATAAACCACATTGAAAGCAAACCCTATTTTAGTATTTCTTTATTTTTTTAATTAATAAACTTTACTTTTTAGAACAGTTTTAGATTTATAGAACAGTTGAGCAGATAGTACGGAGCTCCCTTATCCTCCCCTCCCCCACCTGTACACAGTTTTCTTAGTTTTAATATTTTGTATTAATATGGTACGTTTGTTACAATTGTTGAATCAATTTTGACACATAATTATTAACTGAAATCCCATGGAGTTTCACTCTTTGTGTTGGGTTGATCTATGAGTTTTAGCAAATGCATGACTTCATATATCCATTACAGTACCATACAGACTAGCTTTGTTGCTTTTAAAAGTCTCCTGTGTATTACCTGTTCATTTCTCATTCCTCCCCCATGGGCCCTTGGCAACCACTGATCTTTAGTGTCTTCATAGTTTTTCCTTTTCCAGAATGTCATGGAGGTGGAATCATACAGTACGTACCCTTTTCAGACTGACTTCTTTTACTTAGCAATATGCATTTAAGGTTCCTCTATGTCTTTTCCTGGTTGATGTCTCATTTTTTTATATCACGGAGTAATATTTAATTGTCTAGATGTACCACAATTTATTTATCCCTTCATCTAATGAAGGATACCGTGGTTGCTTCCAAGTTTTAGCAATTATGAACAAAACTGCTATAAACATCCATGTGCAGGTTTTTGTGTGAACATAAGTTTTCAACTCATTTGGGTAAAATCAAGGAGTGCAAATTCTGGATCATATGGTAAGAGTATGTTTAGTTTTGCAAGAAACCATCAAATTGTCTTCTAAAGTAGCTATGTCATTTTGCATTTCATCAGCAATGAGTGAGAATTTCTTTTGCTCCAAACCCTTACCAGCATTTGGTGTTGCCAATGTTCTGGATTTTGGCCATTCTTATAGGCATGTACTAGTATATTTCATTTTAATTTGTAATTTCCTAATGACATATTGTGTTAAGGATCTTTTCATATGAGTGTTTGCCATCTGTATATCTTCTTTGGTGAGGTATATGTTTGGATCTTTTGCCCACTTTTTAATGGGTTCTTTGTTTCTTCATTTTGAGTTTTAAGAGGTTTTTTGTTTGTTTGTTTACTGTATCTTGGACATAAGTCCTTGATCAGATATGTGTTTTGCAAATATTTTCTTTGGTCTGTGTCTTGGTTTTTCATTCTTTTAACATTTATTTACATACAAAGAGCCTCAAAAATTGCAAGTGACTCAGGCCTTTCTGACTTCTAAGAAAGTAGAGATGAGATAGGTCATCCAGATAAGAATTTCTGGACCCGATTGGCCATGAGATGTGTGGGGTTTTTAACCACACAGACCAGTAGTCACTGGGGGACAAGTAAGAACAAAGAAATAGTAGTATTGCCCTACTATAGGCCAAGCACAAGGCATTCTACATACATTATTCCACGACTACCTTATGAAGTAGATCAGCTCATTTAGATGGGAAGAAACCTATCAAACCTATTAAGGGCCAGACCACCGAGAGGAAGACCTGGAGAAGAGAATCTATGGACTAGTCAACTTCTTAGATTTTCCTTCCACTCAAATTTTCAAACTGAAAGCCCAGCTTCATCAGGATTCGGGTGCACCATGTTTGATGCATTAGAAATGCTCCCAAAAAGCAATATATAAACTGAATTTTTGTGCATTGACTGATACTTCAAGAGACCTAGAGGGATTTGCTGTTGAAAGGAAATAACACAATGAATTACTTTGGAATATAAATTAGTACCCCCTAATTATTATTATTTGTAAATCTGGTTTCAACCCATTGGATTTTCTTAAATAGAACATCCTTTTAATCTGATTTTTTTTCTACCAGGTAATAATATAGAAGAATAACACTTATGTTATTAGTATATAGTAATACCTTATATTATATATGCTATATAATACATATAAAATATGTAATGTATGTTACTAATATATAAGAATCTGACATTTCCAAAAAATGTCTAATTGTACTAATACAGCTTGATTTTAGCAAGGTTTCAGTTTTAATCATTACAATACATTCATTAAACTAAAAAGTACGGTCTAAACCAGTAGTTCCTTTTTTTTTTTTTTTAAAGATTTTATTTATTTATTCGACAGAGACAGAGACAGCCAGCGAGAGAGAGAACTCAAGCAGGGGGAGTGGGAGAGGAAGAAGCAGGCTCATAGCAGAAGAGCCTGATGTGGGGCTCGATCCCATAACGCCGGGATCACGCCCTGAGCCGAAGGCAGACGCTCAACCGCTGTGCCACCCAGGCGCCCCTAAGCCAGTAATTCCTAAACTTGACTGTACACAGAATTAAACGGGAAGTTTAAAAGAACACAGATTCCTGGGCCCCACCTCTTGAGCTTCTGATTCATTGGGGAACATAGGAAGGCACCAGGGACTTCCCAATGGAAACATATGGCTTAGAATCCTTCGTGCAGCCATAGAGTTTGAAAATAGATTGGTTAACCCAGGCATGAGTGTATTGCTTCTGCTCCAGGCCCACCCTCCCCTGGTGCCCATGGGAAAGAGATTTCCAGCTTACACTGAACACAGTGATCCCATACTGGGGGCTACTGGCCTCAGGAGGTGGTCTCCAGAGCCAAAGGGTGAGCAATTGCCCTGCAGTCTGATACGGGAGGCCTTGGTCACAGCAGTCCCTGGGCTCCGGGAATAGGCCTTTAGATAGGAGGCAGGATGTGTCATTGTGCCCAGGGGGCTGTGAGCTTCATGTGGAATTCTCACTGAGGAGTTTTATATCCACTCATATCTTTTTTTTTTTTTTAAAGATTTTATTTATTTATTTGACAGAGATAGAGACAGCCAGCGAGAGAGGGAACACAAGCAGGAGGAGTGAGAATGGAAGAAGCAGGCTCCTAGTGGAGAAGCCTGATGTGGGGCTGGATCCCATAACGCCGGGATCACGCCCTGAGCCGAAGGCAGACGCTCAACCGCTGTGCCACCCAGGCGCCCCTATATCCACTCATATCTTATCTAAAAATTATTAGGAGAAAACCAAAGATACTCCTGTGGTAGGCAGAATATACTCCCCACCTACAATAACGTCCATGTGCTACTCCCTGAGGTTGTGACCATGTTAGGCTACACGGCAAAAACAAGCGATTTCTTTTTTTTATAAGTAGGCTCCACCCCCAGCATGGAGCCCAACGAGGGACTTGAACTCACAACCATGAGTTTGAGACCTGAGCTGAAGTCAAGAGTCAGACGCCCAACCAACAGAGCCACCCAGGTGCCCCAAAAACAAGTGATTTCTAATCAGATGACCTTGAGATAGGGAGATTATCCTGGATTATCTGGGCAGGGCCAACGGCAAGCACACATTTCCTTAAAAGGAAAAGAGGGAGGAGAGAGAGAGAGAGAGAGCCAGAGAGGTAACAGCATGAGTAGGACTCCACATTGCCGGAAAAACGGGGCCACAAGCTAAGGAATGGGGGTGGCCTCTAGAAGCTGGAAAAGGCAAGAAATAGAGAATGCAACACGGCGCTGCTGACACCCTGATTTTAGCCCAGTGAGATCCATGCCAGACTCTGGCTTCCAGAACTCTAAGATAATCAGTTTGTTTTGTGTTAAGCCACTACATTTGTGGTAATTTTTTTTTTCACAACGGAAATAGGAAACTAATACAACACCCATGACCAAGTTTAAAAACATTTTTTTTTCCTTTAGAATTCAAGAAAAGGGGGGCACCTGGGTGGTGCAGTCGTTAAGCGTCTGCCTTCGGCTCAGGGCGTGATCCCAGCGTTCTGGGATTGAGCCCCACATCAGGCTCCTTCCTGGGAGCCTGCTTCTTCCTTTCCCACTCCCCCTGCTTGTGTTCCCTCTCTCGCTGGCTGTCTCTGTCAAATAAATAAATAAAATCTTAAAAAAAAAAAAAAAGAAAAGAAAAGAATTCAAGAAAAGGGACACTAGAACTTAAAATCTGGTAGCCTGTCACCACCTTGTATTACAAGGTCCTGCAAACCATCCCTAATGTTTAACTTGTCTTCTTTTTGAAGAGACAAAGAGGGCTCTGTACCTAAGGTGACCAGGCTCACTTATCGGGCCAAGTGTTTGTCCTAGTATGATAGGATTGTTGTAAGATCCAGGATCCATGTTTTAAAGATCTCCTTAGGCATCTGTAGCATGCAGCCAGGATTTCAAACCACTGGTCTAAAATTTAAATTCTAACCCACATAATTATGAGTGGCTGCATGCCTGGAGAATGAGTACGATGGATTATTATTAACCTGGGAGGACATAATACATGTGGTGTCCACAGAGACTGGGGCTGGCGATGTACCATTTCATCAGTGACCTGAATGATGGAATGACCAGCATGCTCATTAAATGTGAATGTGGTACCAAAATGGAAAACAGGCGGAGGAGGGCATTTTCATTAATTACTGAAGGTTGTTAGGATGGAGAGCGTATTGATTCAAAGGACAGGTGACAGCAGGCTGAGGAAGTGCCAGAGGAATTGCTCGGAACTGAATGAAGCTCAGCGAAGGCAAAGGCAGAATAATAACTGCACATTCCGTAGAAGGGAAGGAAATAGCACAATGATGAGCGGGGGCGAGGGAAGATGGTAAAATTAGAAAAGGATCCCTGGGTAAGGATAAGCACAGAACAGGCGGGAGCTGGGGTGAGGACGGTGCAGGGGGCTGTGCAAGGAGGCAGCTTGGCCTGGGCCCCCCACTGGCCTCACGTAAGCCCTGAAATGTAAAATGCTGACATCACTTTGGTATCTGATAAAGGTATTCCTTTATTAATGTAACCATGTACAGCTCACCCGCACCGTTAAATCCCATTGTTGCAACTGTTCCTTTTTTGATATATTGGGAGCCTCAGAAACTGGATGTCTCTCTCTGATCAAGATCATGTTGGGTCACAAGATTCAATCGGGACAGCAGGTTATGAGGCAAGCATGAATGGACAGCTGTAGAGTATTTTTGGAGGAGGTTACAAGGAAGAGTGAAGGTCTCTAGCAAGCAGAGCTGTGGGAATTAGAATCCAGAGGGGAAGGGAGATGGACTTTGTTTATCCTGAAGACAATATTAATAGGTACTTTTTTGATTTTCTCTTCATCCCCTAGAGTTGGTTATATGTGCACATAATCTACACTGTTAAATAGTTCTGCAAGGCTTGCAGGGAAAAACAACAATCCCCTACCCCTCCTTACCATTTTACACACTTAAGACTCTTTCTTTTGGTATGTATCTCCAGGTTTCCAAATGAACAAGCTTGAAATGCTTCTCATTGCTCTTTCAATGTTAGCCATTGTCTGGTTTGTCTCCAGGATAGAAGATCAGGATTTGGTGTCTTTTTTCCTGTTGCTCCTGCCATACGAGTCCATCCTTCCCCATTCTCCATTCTTGCAGTTCCGTGACATTTTCACCTGTCCGTGTTGGTGTTATGGAGACTATAAAACACTATTCACAACTGAACCGCAGTAAATCACGATAACTCCCTTTCCTGCACACCTTTTTGTTGTCCTTGGAGCTAATAAACTCTTATTTTTTGTTTGCTTCATTTTCAACACATTTATGTTTGCCATCTGCCAATGTCTGCTCTCAAGACATCCAGAATCTTTTTTTTAAAGATTTTATTTATTTGACAGAGAGAGAAAGAGACAGTACGAGCAAGGGGAGAGACAGGAAGAAGCAGGATCCCCACTGAGCATGGAGCCCAATGCAGTACTCGATCCCAGAACCCTGGATCATGACCTGAGCCAAAGGCAGACGCTTAACTGACTGAGCCCCCAGGGCGCCCCAGACATCCAGAATCTTTAGGTACTGCAACAATTTCACCAATCTCCCCAAAAATCTCTCCTACCACCATCTTCGCACTGCAGCCTGGACCTGAGGCAGGACTCTCATCTTGGGAATCTCCCTTTATGGTCATCCCAGGGTGCTTTCCTCTTGGGTGAGCTCCGGTGTCCTCTTTCCTTATTTGCTTCACGTTTTGACAGATATACTGGGGACTTCCTGAGGTAGGGGCATGGGAGATAAATCCTTGAGAATTTGCATGTCTAAAACATTTTAAATCTGTCCTGACACTTTAGATAGATAGTTTGGACTGGGTATAGAATTCTAAACTGGAAATCATTTTCTTGGAGAATTTTCAAGGCTTTTGCCATCTGGCCACCCGCGTTGCTATCGAAAAGCCTGGAACCATTCTGATTCATCATCCTCTACATAGGAGCTATTTTCTCCTTTCCTTTGGAAGCTTGTGGCATCTTTTCATTGTCCTCCTTGTTCTGAGATTTCACACTGCTGTGTCGTGGTATGGGTCTATTTTCAATCATTGTGTAGGCATTTGGTGGCCCTTTCATTCCAGAAACACATGCTCCTCTGCTGTGGGAAATATTTTTGAATTTTGTTATTAAAGACATAATTAAAGACATGGTTTCTCTGTTCTCTCTTTTTGGAAATCCTATTTTCATGTATTAGATCTTCTGTACTGGATTCCTCTTTTTTCTTATCTTTCATTTTTTTCTTTCTTTTTCTTCTTATTTCTGAGATTTATTCTTCTTAATTTTCTAACTCTTTTATTGAATTTTAATTTTTATTATCCTTTTTCTAATTTCCAAGAGGTCTTATTTGTTCCTGGATGTTCCTTTTTCTAATGTCATATACTTATTTGATGGTTACGTAACTTAGCTCTGAGGATATTAAACAGAGGGTATTGAATGTTTTCTTCAACTTGCATGGTCTCTCTTTTCTCCAGGTTGCCTTTTCTGTTCATTTTGGTATTTCATGTAAGAGGCTCTCCTCAGTGTCTGGGAAAGTTTGATTGCTCTTATTTAAGAATGGGGGCTAAAAAGCTGAGTGGAAGTTCTGAACCTTAGAGGCTTATCGGCCGGGGGCTCCACTATATATTCTCGCTGGGCTGTTTGTTTGGAGGACCCCCAAATCAGTGCCTTTGTTTTGCCTCTTGGGGAGACCAAACTCCCCAGAGAGGACTGTTGAGGGTTTATGCCCAGAGACAACATTCCAGCTGCAGGCACTGAGGGAACACAGCAGGGAGAGAGCCATGGGTCTCTATCTATCCACTTCATCCCTCTGTTTTCAGTCCAGCCACCTGTCCTCTTGCCCGAGGTCCTCCAACCTACAACCCCTCCCCTGATCCAGTCTTTCTACTGTGGGGAAAGAGCAGCCTGACTGTGCTGAGGGCGGGGGCGGGCGGGGAGAGGGGGGGTGGTGGATCTGGGAGTCTCACTGCTTTCTAAAGAGAGTTGGAACCACTCCTTATGGTTTTCACGACCCCACCTCACTGCCAGAGGTCTCTGGTGCTGCCAATTCCCGAGCCTTTGGGAAATTCTAGTTAGTTTCTTGAATTTCCCCACTGCCGGCTTAGGATTCAGTTTTCCCCTGTCTGTTGTGTCATTGGCCACATTTCTTACTTTTCAGCTTTAAAAAAATTTTTTAATTGCTATTTATTTCTTCCCTTTAAAAAAATTCGTTTACCATCATTTTACTGAGGTTTCAGAAAAAAGCAAAAGGAGATGAGCGCATATTCAATTCCCTATCTTTACCTAGATTTACTTCTCACTCTTTACCTTTTCCCATAGTTTTATTTTTCAATCAATATTTTTTTACTAATTATTATCCATTGTTTTGCCTTTTACGCTAAGACAATCCAGTCGCTTTTTTTCAAAGCAGCTGTAAGAGTTTAGCAAGTAGGAACCACGAAATAAGGATCGGCCTTTTGAAGGCTTTGAGAGCTTCCAGATGCTGACGTCTGTAGTTGGGGCATGTATGTGCCTGTGTATTTACCAAGGACACAGCTGCAGCCTACCTGGGAAGGATCATAACCACAAATGATGACCCAGGACCAGTAAATAGTAATGCACGTCTAAGAAGGAAACAAAGTAGGTCAAAATGAGTCATCCATAGTGTGACGTTTCTCTATCTCAGCCTGGAGAAAAATTTCTAATTTGGTTGGACACTTGATTTATCCCACTTATAATTAATTCTCTGAAGCAGTTGTCTCCAATTTTTTTTATTGTACATCCTTATAAGAAAGATGTCTTTAACGCACCCTCCAATATGTAAGTTTATTTGCAAATATACATGTCTTATGATAACAATATTACATACGGCATTAATAGACATACAAGTAGAGATTTTTAAAGGATGCCATAGAAAAGCATTAAAATTAGAAGTTCTAATATTGTGAATTGTCTTGCATACCGTGGAATTCTCAGCCAGGATGAGGATCAGAACGCCTGGGAGGGTTTTTCAAAAGACCCCTACCCAGGCCCTAGGTCGGTGTTCTGAATTAGAACTTCTGAGGGTGGGACCACAAGAAGGATATGTTGAAAAAAATTCCCTGCTGATTCCCATGTGCCCCTCTGCTTAAGAAATGCAGCTCCTTGGGGCGCCTGGGTGGCATAGCGGTTGGGCGTCTGCCTTCGGCTCAGGGCGTGATCCTGGTGTTATGGGATCGAGCCCCACATCAGGCTCCTCTGATATGAGCCTGCTTCTTCCTCTCCCACTCCTCCTGCTTGTGTTCCCTCTCTTGCTGGCTATCTCTATCTCTGTCGAATAAATAAATAAAATCTTTTTAAAAAAAAAAGAAAGAAAGAAATGCAGCTCCACAGATTTAAAAATTAGAGGTCTTAAAAACCTGTAAATAGTAGGCAAATGGGTACCCTGAGTGCAAAGAACAGGCAGTTAAAACAGGGAAATACATAGCTTGATTAAATATCTGCGTTATCACATGCCTCAAAGAACTGTGTCTCCTCCCCTCGACTCCACTGTTTCTTCCTCTGTGCCTGTCTCTTCCTTCCCTTTTTAGTATGACTTTAACTTTTCTCTCATAAACAATAGTCATCCCTTGTAGAAAGTAGAGATTGGGGGGAAAAAAACAAAGAAGAAGAAGAACAGAAAAACTCATCTATAATCCCACCGTCCCAAGATAACAACCTTTATGCCAACAAATACTTCAAAGGGGGTCATACCCTACAGGCTGTTTTTAACCTGACTTTTTTTTCACTTGGTAATTACATATTTTTTCATGATAATAAGAACGAAAGCTCCACTAGAGGAATGATCAGTCTGCATGCGCAGAGCAGATAGTGTGGGCTGGAGGCCCAGAGGACCTGCTGGGTCCCCCGCTCCCAGGCTTTCCCTTCCTCCTTCTGGTCCTCCCTTAGCGTCTCTCACTCTGCTTTCTACGTGCTCTTTCTCTTTCTCTTTTCTTTTACCTTCCACCCTCATCTCTCTTCACCAAAGCAACCAAGGACAGGGGTTAATATTTGACGGAATGAAAAGTCCCGATAATTTGACAAGGGATGCATACGCAGGGAGCTGGAGAGACAGCTCCCCCTCTGCAAAGGGGATTTTCTGAGCAAGCCCAGGCAACAGCCCTCTGTTCTTGATGACTATCTGTTATTTCCACTCCCGAGCCCAAATCAAAGGTGCTTATTTGCCTCGGAGGCAAGGTGTGGCCAGAGGCAGCCGCAGCCCAGGTTGTCAGAGAAGAGCCCTTTCAGGGAAATTGCGTTTGGGGAATTGAAACTAAGGGAGATGGAACTACCGACGACACAAGGCAGGGACGGAGAAGGAGGCTGGCGTGATGATCCAGAACAAACCGGCTGCTGCGCTTCCAGCTGGAGGGTAATCAGTTTCCCCACTGGTGTTATAAAACTGGTTGCAGAAAACCAGTTCCTCTTGCTTGAGGTGGCAAGGTGGCAAGAATCCTCCGAGAGCTAGTTACCCTCTCGCAGCTCGTCAGCCTGGTGCCTAAGGAATTTCCTGCTGGAGTGATTCACCCGCTGGTAGTGAGGAAAGTTTCTGCACTTTGAAAACTTCTTTGGGCTGGTATGAAAGAAAATACGCCCTTGCCACCACAATAGAGACAAACTGTGTTTTCTGCAAGTTGTGGAAAGTTAATGTTTTCGTTAAACACAGATCATTGCCCCCAAACCAACAACGGTCCTGGGGATGAAACTGTCATTGGCTCCATTGACTCAGAGAGGTTACAGCAGCCAGCTCTCTAAAGGCACTCGGCTATGGAAGGTTCTACAACATAAGTAGAAAGTGAATTGTTCTCCACCCGGAGCCCCAGCAGCAGCTTATCAGCTATCTGCTGGAGTTGGGGTGTAGCATGCTTGCGCTCAGTCTCTGAAGACTTGTCAGAGGAACAGCAATTAAGTGCTTCAAGAGAAGGGTTAGTCACAGTGGGTGGGACACTCCCTGTCCTTCTCCTGAAGCGAGCCTGAGGAGTTTATGAGAGCTAAGGAGAGGGAGGGCCCCCCAACACAACCTCTCCCTTTTCCCAGCAGCAGTTCCTTAGTAAGCAGCACTTACCACGTGTACAAGGTCAGAAAGGAGGTGAGAAATAGGGGGAAATATTGTGATGGAAAATACCCACAAAGGATCTCTTATAGGAAGAGAATCCCTGGCCTGTGGTAGAGTTGAAACAAACAAACAGATGGAAAAATTTTTCCCTCCCTGCTGGGAAACAAATCTTTATGCACAGTGGCACCTGACCTTCCACCAATAGTAACTCATTCCTTTGTGTGTTACAGGCAGCCTGGCGTTTAAGAGGCCAGTATCAAAATGCAGCTCCTTTCTATGAGGGCAGCCAGGGATTCTTACTGGAGTCAGAATACTTGAGAGGACGTTTACACGTAGAACCCTGGCAAACACACATACTCCGTCCCCCCAACCCCTGCCATGACCGTGACCTTTAGGCAATAGGTGCTTGTCCAGTTCTCTGGCGTCTTAGTCATCTCAGGCTGCTATTGCAAAATACCATCGGCTGGGGCACCAATAGTCATTTATTTCTCACAGTTCTGAAGGGTGAAAGTCCAAGATCCAGGTGCCAACAGGCTCCGTTTCTTGGTAAGAACCCTTCCCAGCTTGTAGATGACCACTTTCTCACTGTGACTTCATAGGACCTTTTTGGGGGTGTGTGCACATGGAGAGAGTAAGATCTCTCTGTATTCTTCTTCTTATAAAGATACTTATCCCATCATAAGGGTCCCACCCTCATGACCTCATCGAAACTTAATTACCTCCCAAAGACCTCCAAATACCATCACACTGAGGATCAGGGCTATGATGAATGAATTTGGGGGGGCGGGGAGACACAAACATTCAGCCCTTAACATCTGGCTTCTGACAGGACCTTGCAAGAATTAACTTTAGTTCCTGCCTTTGAGGTTGGAAAATGATTTCATTGAGGGGGAGGATTTGGTTGCCTCAGTCAAAACCAATAGTTAAAAATGAAAGCAATGGAAAACCGGAAATAGTAATATTTTAACACTTCAATGGAGAGTATATACAAGAGTCAACACTGTTGCTTTTCTCCACTGAATCCGTTGCCTCCTCCTATATCCTATCTCTCTCTTTTCTCCCTACTTCCTCTGCTAATACATTCCCTTTCTTCTCCTCTTCAAGAGGCCAACATTTAAGAATATGATTTGTGTTTATGTTATGCTTAATGGTTTTGTCTTCTCCTTACGTAACATAGGTTTAATATTTTACCTCAGGGTATAGTTATTTCAGTATGTTGGCCGTTTTGATGGGCTAGTGGCTATGGCAGGAGAAAAGGTCCTGACCTGAAGAGTGAAGGAATTGTGTAATCAGGTACTAAGGGCCACAGGACCTTTTGACAAGTAATGATGAGTGTGAGAAGGCAGTAAGAGGTGAGTTGGGGGTCAAAACAACAAGACCCAGGACAAGATTCCTCTACCTCCCACTTTTGCAAATAATAAGCTTCTGTTTTGCTAAAATCAGTCCTGGTCAATAACCTACTACAGGGAAAACAGCAACCAAAGAGGCCACGGGTTGCTTTCTATTTCTGTTCTACCTGAGATTTCCCTTTTGGGGTAAGATGTAAAATGGAGCCTAGTCATAGGGTCCTTTCTGTGGGTTCTGGACAACACAGTGTCCCTCTCCTATCTGCTGGCCTCCTTTTCCCCCACCTCAACACGTGTTGGTAAAATCAAATTGAAATTAACACCCAGGATCCCACAAAGGGTTCAGAAGTTACCCTGGTGCCACATAGGCAGGGTACATAGACAGAAGAAGGGAGAGGCCAGCCCAGGTTCTCTAGGTATTGAGGAGTGCTCTGGATGTTCGAGTTATTTGCATTTTCAAGCCTTGGCTGGCCAAGCCTTCTTCTCCCCATTGTGGGGATGCCAACAGGCCACCTGTCACATCCGAGCTCCACTGAGCAGCTCAGGACCCCGTTCTGTGGAGAAGGCGCAACAAAGAATAAGCGAACTGCCTGGGCCATTCACCTCCTCAGATCAGCAAGGCTTTGTCTGCTGGTCTGAGACCATTTCTGGAGATGAGCATGTGACCGAGTCACGATATCCGGTCACTCCGTCCGCTATCTGCAGTTCCTCCTTTTTTTCCTTTTCCTGATCTCATAAACAATGACCGTTAAAGGTCTCACTGTCTATAGATTCTGAGCCAAGATCAGCTTGGGTTAGGAGGAACCTCTTCATTCTCCAAAACAGTGGTCAAAATGTTTTCTTTCAGAAGTAGGAAATTTACTTTCCCTGAAAGAGGTTTTTTCATCTGGTATTCACCATTCCTGTTTTTGTTCTCTGTAGTTGTAGCAAAATCGATGTTACCCAAGAAATAGACAAGGAACTTCTTGATAAAGGGAAGAAGTAACCAAGTAGTTGAAAGCAAAAAGTAGCTTAGTTCTGCAGTTTCTTCTTTCTTTTGTATGACCTCCCCCCTCAGGAAAAAAAAAAAAAAAAAGATAGGCAGAACAAAATCAACACATTGTATAACTCTGTTTCCCAATCGTCCTAAGAACTTGTGTGTTCCCTGTCCTATCCCTGCCACACACAGAATTCTTAATAGGAAATTAAAGCAAACAGAAAAAGCTACTCCGTCAAGCAGGGAGCTATATGTCTGTATAGTCACTTCCCAAAGACAGCAAGGGCTGGCTCTCTTTTGTCTAAATGGCAGGTACCAACCTTCCAGTTTTCTCTTCTATAAATTAATGTCTGAAGGTGGCATTTCAAGACAACAGAGGAAAAGGTGGATTGCTCAGCACATAATATGGAGGCAACTGTATGGCCACATAGAAAAAATAGTAAAAGTAGAACAAAATCCATACAAAGCGGAGATTTAAATGTAAAAATGAAAACATAAAGGTACTAGCAAAAATTGGGTTACATTTTTAATAAGTTTTTAATGTTTTTTGGAGTGAGGAAGTATGACATAAAACCAAGAAGCCATAAAAGATCCAACTTATAAAACTGGCAGATTTGACTATATGAAATTAAAAAAAATAAAAGGGCCCGCATGGGAAAACCACCAGAAACAAAGCCAAAAGACAAATGACAAAACGGGGGAAAAAGCGTTTGAAGGTAATTTCCTTCAGATAACAAGAACTGCTAAAATTTAATTTTAAAAGTACCCCAAACCCAAAAGAATAAATGGAAGAAGATCCAAGGAGATAGTTTACCAAAAAAAGATAGAGAAATGGCCCCTGAACATATAAAAAGATGCACCAACTTACAATAAAAGGAAAGGAAATTAATACCACACTGACAGACCGTTTTTTTCCCTATTGGATTGAAAAAGAATAAAAAGTTTGATAACATGCTTTGTGGACAGGGCTATGAGGAAACAAGCAAACTGTTAATGAAAATGTAAACTGATGCCTTATCAGCAGAAGGCCATTTAACAATGACCTTCAACTTCCAAATAGACACAACCTTTGACCGGCAATTCTGCTTGTAGGGATTGGTCCTACAGATATATCCACACATATGCAAAAAGAAGTCTGTTCAAAGTCATTCACAGTGGCTGCTTGTGTGTGACTGCGTTACCGTGCAGCTGTAAGACAAAATAAGGAGGTTCTGTATGTGCTGGTATGGAAACATCCCCAAGACGTTTTGTTAGATGAAGAAAAGCAAGGCTAGAGTAGTGTGTGTGTTTAAAAATAGTCTAAGAATTCATTTATTTAAGAATTTTCAGAAAGTATACCAACAGATCCATTACCCTGGGTTTTCTCCAAGGAAGGAAATTGGATGACTGGTGAACAGAAACAGGAGGGACACTTTTTATTGGATTTTTTTTTTTTGGTACCTTATGAATGTAAATGTGTTACCTTCTCAAAGATAAAATATGATAATGAATAAAGAGGAGATAACCATGAGCCTGAATAAACTTCAAAAAGGATGAAGAGGATGGTGAATTTTATGTTCTGTGAATTTCACTTCAATGGAAAAAAAAATGAGCAGGATTCCCAGCAGGAAGACAAAAACCAAGCCTGTTTCTCCTCCAGTGTGTCTGTCTTGGGGCCCTTCATGTGCTGGTAAAGGTTTAAGAACTGATTTCTAGAGGAAAACACTGATTTGTAGCATTTGTCAATTTCTGTGACGTAAATATTCCCATCACCTAATACAGAATTGAGACAGGACACGGACAGTTGGCGCTCGTGAGCCAGTACAATCCTGTTCTAGTTCACCCCTGGCATCCACCCAATTACTGAAACCAGAACCTTGGGGAAATATCCTTGGTTCCTAGACCCATGTTGTCCCCTCTCCTTACTACCCATTGTGTCCTTACTAACCAGCCCACTCTTGCTCCACTGAGTAGAAGTCTCATAGTTTGGGGATGGATCCCCAAGGGGATGGCTCCTAATTGGTCCAACCCAACATGCAAGTTGCTACCCATTGGTATGTAGAGATATTTAACCTTGAGACAGCCAGGTGGACCCTTGGAGGTCTAGAGCCCGAAGGTGCTTGCTTTGAGCCATTCTACTCTGTCAGCCATACGGGCATCATTACTTGTCAAAAAGGTTGGGAGGCTCTGGTCTAGGGCAATCATAACCTTCCCTTCCCCTCACTACTGACTGACTCAGGCTAAGTCTATCAGCACCTGGCTTTCACTAGTCACAAGATTAGCCCAAATATGGACCCATGACCCAATTCAGGCCAATGAGACTTGATAGGAGGTTCGCTGGAGGCATTTAAAAAGTTTCCCACTCTTCAAAGAGTAATAGGAAGACATGATTTCTCCCTTACTCATGCCAATGAGGCCTGGAACTGCAGCAGCCATACTGTGAAGCAGCCTGAGAATGGAGTCAGCAAAGAATGGAGGGCCATACAGATGCCAGAGCCAAAGCACTCCACCCTGTTTATGGTGTTCCTATGTTGTAAACCAATACATTTATTGTTCAAGACACTTTGACTTAGATCCTTTGTTTCTTTTCATTGGATGCATACTTTAGCAACATACTTTAACCCTCGTTTTTTTAATGCTTGTCCATATTACTACAGCTTGTTGATCATCCATATTTCGTTTTTCTATTGATATGTTACCCTCTTGTGCTAGTTCACTTTATGCTCTAGTTAGGCTACCGTACTCCGTCACCCAATCAAACACAAATCTAGGTGTCCCTCTGAAGGTATTTTGTATATGTGATTAAAATCTACTTAAATTGATTGTAAGTGAAGGGGATTATAATCTGGGTGGGCCTCATCTAGTCAGTTGAAAGGCCCTAAAAACAAAACTGAAGTGTCTCTGAGGGAAAAGAAATTCCGACTGTGGAATTGCAGCATCAACCCCTGATCAAAATTTTCCAGCCTTCCCTTCCTGCTGACCTGCCCTGCAGATTTCAGACTTGCCCAGCCAGCTCCAGAACTACAGAAGCCAGCTCCCTGTAATAAATGTCTCTCGTAAATAGATAAACATAAACACACACACACACTCTACTGGTTCCACTAGAAACCTGAATGATAGCAGTTCTTTTTTTCTTTATGTACTTACATCACTTCGAGATACTTTGCATTTATTTATATGTTTGTCAATATTCTTAGTTACACTTAGGCTTTATATGAATATGTGAATAATTCCTAAAGTACAAAGGCTTATCGAAAGTTATGCACATTTAAAAGATGCAAAATGCTGTTAAATTACCTTCTTTAGAGGTTGTACCTATTCGTTCTCTTCCTCCACTGTAGGCTTTACGTCTTTGTATTACTTTGTGTTCTCAACATATAGTAAGTGCTCAGTAAGTAATGAGCAGGATTCTAGGAGAAGAAACAGGAATTAAGGTAGAAAGACATGAAGGTGTGCTAGGCTGGAGGGCTCTTTGTTGGACCAAATCACTTTTTTTTTTTTTTTAGGTCCTCTTTCTTCTGCAGGTGACATGAGAATTAGGAATGATTTACCCACGTGATACTTCCTTTGCAGGGGCAGCAGCATGCAGAACTCCCGATTTGAGGTTGGACCTGAGTAGGAGCACTCTCTGTAACATTCCACTTTGTGACCTTGGGCAGATGCCTTAGCCCCCGTGATCCTCAGTTTCCAAATCTGTAAAAGGAAGGTGACCTTCCAGGCTGGTGTGAAGATCGAAGGAGATACATATATAAAGAACCTGGTCCATTGGGGTTATAATAGGTCTGGAGCATGGAAGTTACAATAAGGTCCTTTCCCCAAATTTGGGAACAAGAAGCAACAATGCTCTCAGGGCCAACCTATAACTAAGCACAGAAAGCATCTGAGCAGAGATGTGAGGTGACCTTGAAAGGACAAGACACCAATCAGGCTGACTTCAGTAAAACACCTAATGGAGGCTACACCAACCAGAAGGGGATTAGTCAGAGATAAAACCCAGAAAAAGCGTAGTCAGAGACAAAGCAGAGCTGTGCCACTGAGGTCTTGTCTCATTAGGCCCAAAAATTCTGGCTAAAGGGTAATTCCACTCATAGCAACTACCCATCTGGCTGTCCAAGCTTAATGCCTTTCAGTCTTTCATGGCTTTTTATGTTCTGTTTCCATGCTGAGCAAAACCTTTCTGATAGTTTGGGTTCCCCTATGGCCTGTCTGTAGGAAATGGTCTCTGGTCAGATACACCTGGCCAGCCAGTTCTCCCAAAACCAACATCCCACTCAAACACCTGTGTTCTTTTTTATTCTAGCGGTCAGGCAGGACAGTCTGACTCAGATGGCAGAAGAAACAGCACTCACATTTGTGTTTAATTCACAGCTCTAATTAAGATGAGAAAAAGGAAAATAGAGCACGAGAAGAAATTGTCCGAGAGCTGGAAAATTATGAACGCTCCCACAGCTCTGTGGAGATGGCACCTTTGTGAACCTTGCTTTCATTGTGAAGCTGACCTCACACCATTTCTGTCAAGAAAACAGTGCAAGCATTTGTCCTGCTTGTTCCTGAAAAGACTTATGGCAGGCAGGCGTTAATAGCTATCCTCCTTGGCTAATGATAAAGCCAAAGTGGTAATAAGAAGAGATTTGTTCAGGATCACATAATTTTTATATAGAAGTCTAGAAACCAAGGCTTCAGTTTCTCAGTCCAAATACAAAGCTCTTGCCAAAGAACCAAACTGAAGACACAGAAAGAAGGACATCTGATCTAAACAAAATGCCATATTGGGAACACTTTATGATGGTTGTAGAGTTCTTTTAGATTTTTAGATTTTAGAGCTCTTGAGTTGTTTTAGATTTTTTATTTCTAATGTAGAGTGTACCAAGTTGTAAAAGAGGAAAACTTTTGATTCCAGCCATAATAGAGTAGCTTGTACTGAACCAACTATTCTGCTGAAAACAACTGTTAACAGCTGGACAGAATATATAACACCAACATTTGAAGGCATTGAAGAACAACCAATGCAGACCATCCCTAAGAGAAGGTAAGCACACCGAGGTGGGCTCCATACTCTCCCTGGCCCAATTCACAGGGCAGGGAATAGAGTAGGTGGCGGTTACTCTATTATTCTATTGGGCTGAGGAGACAGATTGGCGTTCAAAGCTGCCAAAGTGGCTGGAGCTTAGGTGGTAAAATCCCACAGAGAGAATTGCAGACAAGTGAATCTGGAAGGCTGAGAGCAATCTCCCATTGAGATGTTTGCTAACTCCCAAGCTAAGCCAGCACAGCTGTGACTATAGGAAAGCTAAGGGAAAGCAGCAGCTGGGGGGGCTGGCTGAAGTGCCGTGGGAAGATTTTTCGAGAACATGGTACTGAAGAGATTGAGGGCGGAGTTCGAGGTTCATCAGCATGGAATAGCAACACCCAAACCTCTGAGACTCCAGAAAGACCATAGTTTGCTAACGAAGGTAAACCCAAAAGGAGCAATCCTAACAAAGACTAAAACCAACCCTTGACAGGATTAAAGTGATTCCTCTGTACCATCTGCCTTCCTTTTAGAAAAAAGTTGAAATAATCCAGAACCTCTGAAAGCTAATAACCAGTAAGCTAAAATAGGAGGGGAAAAAAATAGAATAATAAAAAATACTTGATTGTTCTCCCAAAAAATGACAAGAAGAGAGAAATAAGGGAATAAAGAACGGAAATAGAAACATATAACAAGACAGTACATATTAAGATTTCAATAATAACATTAAATGTTAATAGATTATTACTCCAATTCAAAGACCAAAATCACTTTTGGCTAAAAAAGCAAAATCCATGTGCTGTTTACTAGGGACTCAACTTAAATATAAAAACACAAAATTTTAAAGAAAAAAGAATGAAAAAAATGTGCCATGCAAACACTAACCAAAATAAAGCTGGTATAGCTATATTAATATCAGACAACAAAAACTTTGGGACAAGAAATATTTCTAGAGATTAAAAAGGGACATTTCATAATGACAAAGTGTCAGTTTATATGAGATAAAACAGTCCTAAATTTGTATGCATCTAATAATTTATAATGTATAAATAATTTGTGGAAAATGTAGCATAGTTTCAATACATATTAAGCAAAGTTGACAGAATTAAAAGAAGACATAGATAAACTAACAATCATTACAGGAGATTTTAACACCTCTTTGAATAGCTGGTAGGACAAGCAGACAAAAAATCAGCAAGGATATAGAAAACCTGAAGAACACAAATAACCAAATTGGCATAATTCATGACTGACATGTACAGAACTTTATACTTAACAACCACCACATACGTGCTGTTTGTGAGAGCATGCAAACACTTACCAACATGGACCATCTGCTAGGCCATAAAGCAAGTCTCGAACAATTCCTATGGAGTGAAATCATATAAAATGTGTTCTTTGACCACAGTGGAATCAAATGAGAAATTAGTAACAGGAAGATATCAACCCCCATGTGTTTGAAAATTAAGCAACGCATTTTTATTTTTTTATTATTTTTATTTTTTTATTTTTTAAAAGATTTTATTTATTCATTTGAGACAGAGAGGTACAGAGAGAGAGAGAGAAAGAGAGCATGAGCAGGGGGAGCTGCTGAGGGAGAGGGAGAAGCAGACTCCCTGCTGAGCAGGGAGCCAGATGTGTGGCTTGAGCCCAGGACCTGGAGATTATCACCTGAGCCGAAGACAGAAGCTTAACCATCTGAGCCACCAGGGCGCCCCTAAGCAACACATGTTTCAACAGCTTGTAGGTCCAAGAAAAAATTGCAGTGAAATTATAAACTATTTTAAACTGAATAATAATGAAAATGTGACATATCAAAATATTTGGGGTACAGATAAAGCAGGGCTCAAAGGGAAATTCATAGCTGTAAGTGTATATACTTGACAAGAACAAACATTGAAAGTCCACATGATTTTAGCTCCCATCTTAAGGAGCTAGAAAAAGAACAGCAACTTAAACTCTAGGAAAGAGAAGGAAGGCAATAATAAAAATAAGAGCAGAAATCTTTGAAACAGAAAACAAATATGCAATAAAGAAAGTCTACAAATTCTAAAAGGGACTTAAGGTGCCTACCTTTGTTTCTGAGTAAAGATTTGTTTTACTTCTTTTTCTCCATCTGTTTACCTTTTATTTCCTTCTATTGTCTTGTTGCACTAGCTAGAAGTTTCAGTATGTTGTTAATTAGGAGTGGTGAGAGAGGACATCTCGACTTTTTCCTGACTTTAAAAAAAGTATACAGTTTCTCACAATTAAGTAGGGCGTTTGATGTAGGTTTTTGTAGATGCTTTCTTTTTTTTTTTTTATCATGTTGAGAAAGTTCCTCTCTATTCCTAGTTTGTGGAGAGTTTTCATAGTGAATAGGTGTTAGATTTTGCCAAATGCTTTTTCTGCATCAATCAATATAATCATATGATTTTTTTCTTTAGTCTATTGATGTAGGGGATCACTTTGGTTGATTTGCAAATGTTAAATGAGTCTTGCACTTCTGGTATAAATCCAACTTGGCTATGGTGTATAATTCTTTTTATACATTATTGGATTCAACTTGCTGATATTTTGTTGAGGATTTTTGCGCCTATGCTCATGAGAGCTACTGGTCTGTAATTTTCTTTCTCGTAGTATTTTTATCTGGTTTGGTATTAGGGGAATGCTGGCCTCATAGACAAGTTAGGAAGTAAAGTTTTGTTTTTAGAAGTTTTCTTGAGAGTTCTTGCCTCAGCAGCATACATACTAAAATTGGAATAATATGGAGAAGCATAGCATGACCCTTACACAAGGATGACTTGAAAAATTTGTCAGTTTCCTTGACAGATAGACGGTGGTGATAGTGGCATAGTGTGATGAATCTATCTAATACCACTGACTTGTACACTTAAAAATGGTTAAGACGGTACATTCTATGCTATGTATATTTTGCTGCAATAAAAATTTTCCTTGAGCTTGTGCTGTACCAAGTGGTGGTCTGTGTGAGCCCCAGGCCTTAACTGAAGGATCCAGAACGATCTGGTGGAAATGGAGCAGAATGCCAAGTAAAGACTCTGGAACCAAGTATTGTAGGGAGTAGCTATGGTTGTCTGCTCCCCTGCTAAGCAAAAATCTAATTGAGAAGATTATCTACACAGTTATGAATATTAAATTAACAATATTGGCCAAAAAACAACTCAGAGACTAAATGATGTAGGACTTGAGAAAGGGGTGTTGCTAAGTCTTTTTCTTCTTCTAAACCAATGTCAGTCTTTCTTTAGCTCTTGCCGCACCTATGTGTCTGAGGGGGGGTAATGGGGTGGGGGTGGGTATGGGACACAGGGCCACAGTTACAGGAAAAGGGTCAGCATTTTACACTCAGGGAAAAGGGATGACGGCTTGAATTTCAAAAGCACATTATTCTACCCCAGGCTGACAAAGCATACCTTTGTGATGTGGAGACAGACAGCTAATCAAGTTAACACATAGGCAAAATTCTGTCGCAGGTGGAAACAGGAGCAAGGAATGGTCTAGACTTAGAAAGAACAGACACCTCAAGCCCCTAAGAGTTGTGGTTAAAGCTTCACTACTTGAACTTTACCAGTTTGGCATTTGTGTCAAATACTAGTGCTACTGCTGAATTTTACTTTCACTAAATATGATCTTTTTTTTTTAAGATTAAAGAATATTTTTTAAAAGAATTTATTTATTCAACAGAGACAGAGAGAGCACAAGCAGGGGGAACTGCAGAGACAGAGGGAGAAGCAGGCTCCTCACTGATCAGGGAGCCTGACATGGGGCTCCATCCCAGGACCCAGGGTTTATGATCTGAGCGGAAGGCAGACACTTAATGGACTGAGCCACCCGGGCACCCCAAAATAGTGTTTTAAAGGCTTTCCTTCTGGGGTGCCTGGGTGGCTTAGCCCTTAAGCGTCTGCCTTCAGCCCAGGGCGTGATCCTGGGAGTCTGCTTCTCCCTCTCCCACTCCCCCTGCTTGTGTTCTCTCTCTTGCTGTCTCTCTCTGTCAAATAAATAACATCTTTAAAAAAATAAAAATAAAAAAATAAAGGCTTTCCTTCCCTGATAAAATACCATTAAATACAAATCAGTTACATTTTTATGAAATATTCTTATTTTACAGACTATTGTCTATTTTAAGACACCACCAATTATAGTTCACCGTTAAAATGCTATTTTTAATAAACAAACTGTTTTTAAGCCACATTCTAATTTTGGAAGTCATAAATATGAAAAACATCCATGTTAGAGTCAAAGAAATTCTGTAGCCCAACTCCTCCTTCCTGACCCATACAAGCCAAGTGCGGGCTGGACACATCCATTTCTGTGTCAACACCCCTGAAATTCAGTCCATCACTCTGTCAATCCCTGCACCCAAATCTGCTTCTGTTTCTGTTGTCCATTTCTATTTCCATATCAAAACCTCACTCAAGTCAGAGACCTTGACTCCTCCTTCCCCCTCACCCTCCACATTCAGTTAATCTCCGGGTTCTGCTCACTTCACCTCCTAGACCTATTTTGGCCACATCCGCTTCCCTGTATCCTGGCTGCCGCCACCCTTGCTCGCCCTGCCAGCCTCCCTGTCCTGTGGGACTGCAGCAACCTCCCCACTGACCTCTGCCTTCTCCCCCCTGGAGCTCAGCAGTCTGCCTCAAATCTTTTCAGTAGTTGCCCAAGGCCCTTAGAATCAAACACCAAATCCTTATGATCCTTAGATAAAATACCAAATCCCAGGCTGTTTGTTCTCCAGCATCACCTCACTCCTGCTCGGTTCTCTATTCTGGAAACTCCTGCTGCACAGACTTCTCTTAGTTCCTCAGGCAGTCATGGAAGGCTCTGCCCTGCTGTAGGTCTCCCTCCTCCCTTTTGTGTAGACCATGTATGCATGGCCTCCAGGCTTTAGATAACATGTCCCCTCCTCATAGAGGCCTTCTATGAGCCCCCGATGAGCCTCGGTCCCCTGCTCTAGGGTTCCTTCATCTTTGTAACACACAGCACATTGGTGATCACTTGTTCAAACCCATCTCCCCCACTAGACAGCAAGCTGTGTTCCAGCACAGAGCTTCGTGGCTGGCACACAGTGAGCGCTGCTTAAATTCTGATAAGTCTATTAAAGAATAATGTCAGTAAAGAACAAATGCGGTTAAAGAATAAACATTCCCAGATATGCTGTCTGTGAGCATGGAGTCTAGAAAGTCTGCTGGGTTCATGTCCCAGCTTCCCCAGTTACTAGCAAGGGGACAAGTTCCTTAATCGCTTCAGGTCTTAGTTCTCCCTTTATAAGTGGGTACAACAATGCTACCTATGTCTTCTAAGTTGGGGCTGTCATGAGGACTGAAGAAATTAGTGTATAAAGCACTTAGGGACATTGCCTGGCACACTGTCAGCACTCAAACAATATTTGTTATTATTATTACTTCATTTATCTGTCTTAACAATCCTAGGAGTAATGGGAGTTGGTAAACTGGGGGCTATATACAGTAAAAGTCTCCAGAATTTGAGGATGTGGTGGGGAGAAGTTCACCATCTCAGGATGGAACTACCCAAAGTCAATATAAAAAAGTCCCCCATCAGGCGTCAGCTGAAGCAGTCCTTCCTTCAGTGACCCATGGACTGCTTGGAAGCGGCTTCAGACCAAGCTTGGGATCCATCCAAATCAACCGAGGTCGCAGATGCGTCTTCGGGCCCAGACTCAATGATTAAAGGCTATAATGCACGTTAGGAGCACTTAGAAAATCATAAAGTATGATATAAACGTTTGTGGTTGTGATTACTGTTATTAGTAGTAGAGTAATTCTATTCCCCAATCGATGGTATTGTGATCTGTCTGAAACAACCCAGGGGCTTGTAATCACAAGAACACATTAGTAGGACAGAGAAGCTGACGAGCTGGGGAGGAAGAAATGAGTAATATTTATCTGGCACAATCTAATCAAGAGGGAGGCTCATATGAGATGAGCGTGGTGAAGTTCATACGACAAAGTTTCTCCTGACACCGTGCAAATATTTTGGTTCTAATTGTCAATGTCTATCATGCACGTACTTTTCCTTGGATCAGCTTTGCAGGTACCAGGAAAGGGAACAACCTGGATACGAATCACTATAAAGTGAACAAATGAGTATTCATTCATCAAACACTTACTGAGCCCCTACTATCTGGCTGGCCCCCTAGACTGGTAAGTAGTTCCTGCCCTCATGTTATAGTCCGAGGGGACACAGACAAACAAGTCATCACACAAATAAAACTGCAACTGTATCTTGTGCCAAGTGCTACATTAGACTAGAGGAGTGAGAGAGGCTTTTCTAATGCTTCACGTGGAACCAGGAGACAACCAGCCGATGGAATGCAGAGAAAGCTGTCAGGCGGAAGGCAGCAAAGAGTTTGGTGTCTTTGAGGATCAGAAGGGCCAACACAGATTGGAAGGGGTTAAGGGAGAGAAGGACCACAAGGAATGACCTGAGGAGGGAAGCAGACCAGATCACAGAGGGCTGCAGAGGCCACTCAGAGATGATTTGGAGTTGTTTTGAGCGCAAAATATAAAGATAAGATGAGATAGGATGATTTTTGTGCTCTAAAAAGATCCTTCTGGTTGCTACGGAAAGAATGGGCTAGAAGGAGAATTGAAGTAGAAATGGAGAGACCAGGTTGGAGAATTTTGCAATAACCCACTCAAGGGGTAATGCTAATATGGACAAGAAGGGGACAGAGTTGTGACATGCTCAGAAATAGTATTACTAGAGCTCAGTGGTGATAGACTGGCTGTGCAGGAGGGGCCGTTCTTGGGTACCAGCCTGAGCAACTGGGTTGAAGAGGTGCCATTCATTCTCTAAAATGAGCAAGGAGGGACAAGAGATAGATTAGATGTGGCTCCGGGTGGGAATGTAGGCCTTACGGAGTGAACAAGAGTATAGTTTGAATATGTCACGTTTGAAAAGCATGTGAGGACTCCCAGGGGAAATGTCAAGTGGCCGTTTAGATTCATGGCAATGAAGCTTAGCAGAGATATCCAGGGGGCCTCGGACACTTGTTGGTCACTGGTGTGTAAAAACAAACGGTGCTTGGGATTAGAGAAATGACCAAGGAAGAAAATGTAGAAAGGAAGCGAAAAGAACCATCAGTCTCTTGTGAGCTATAATCTCGGGAGTCAGATTCTTACAACACATCAACTCTAGGTGGGTTATTAAAATTCAGTTTCTAAACCAGAACAACTCAATAAACATTTCTTCATCCATGGTGAGTCCAATAAGAGAGCTAGCCTAAACCAGCAGCAGACCACTCTGTCTGTGACCACTGTATTCTAAAACAGAGCAGATTTTATTATTCCCATTTTACAGAGGGGAAAATGAGACTATGAAAGTTTAAGTGATTTGGTCAAAAATGCAGAATCGGTGAGAGACAGACAGGATTGAGACTAAATTCGGGGCACGTAATTGCAGCCAAGAACTCTACCCACCCTTCAAGGATAGAGCCCCACAGTCATCACAAGCTTGCGAAGAAATAGAGAAGTTCGTGATCCTGGTGGGAAGACCATAGAACAAAGAAAGCAAAATTAGGCAAAATTAAATATAAGCCTGTGGGGGAGAAGAGACCATCTTGAACTCAGGGAGGTAATAAAGGGCCTACAGGTGTGTGGACTGTGAAGGATTACAAGGAAGTAGGGTAGGTGGAAGGAGAAGGGGAAGAGTCTCAGATTTAGGGACACAATGAACCAAGATGCAGAAGGCACTGGGGCGTAGAGAAGAGCTGATGGCAAATGGGCTTCATTCCTCAGGCCACCTCCTACATGGGTGGTGGCCCAGTGCAGGGGATTAACAAGACCTGTCAAGGGCACCAGGCAAGGAAGCGGGGACACAGTGACCTTTCCCAGACTCGAGCGTCTGTGCGGGTGACTAGGAAAAAACATATTTGGATAAGCTAAAGTCAGGTCAGATGATTTCTGCCTTGGAAAGCCAGGTCGGAAACACTGAATTTAGTTTAGTAGTCTGCAAGGAGCCTTTATAGATTATTGAAGAGGGAGGAAACATGAAATCTTCAGGAAAATGAATATATTGGTGGTGATGGCGCTGGGCTACAAACAGTAAAGAAGGCAAGGACTGAAATCTACAGGAAAAGTAAGAGGCTTTTATCAAGATGGAAATCAGTGGCTTTCCAAACTTGCCTTAGCAGAGAATCCTTTCTAAAAATGAACCCTATTTGAAATCCCAGTGTGTGAAGCAGAAAAAAATAGTGGTCTCCTTATTAGGACAATTTATTTTATAGCTTTAAACACATAACATACGCTTTTAATAAAGAGAAAGGAGGCTGATTAAATAAACAGAGAGGTTTTAACTCCAAGATGATGCAGCAGAGCTGCACCTTGTATTAGCCTTAGCGTCCAAATACCCAATTCATTTATGAATTTTACTGAGGTCTTATAATAGCAAGAAAACCCTCACACACATTGATAAGTCCTTGTATATGGCAATTTTTGTTTGTTTTTGTTTTTGTTTTTTTGGTCTGCAATGACAGGGTACTCTTCCATCAGACTGATCCAGAAGGTAGCGTTGTAGGAATTTTTTTTTTCCTTAACAGAAGTATGAATAGCAAGAAGCCTCCAAAGTAAAAGAAAAAAAAAGTGCACAGCCGTCTAGAGGGTAAGATGATCGTGATCGGCCCTGGTGCAGGCTCTCTGCGATTGCACGGTCACTGTGGTGGGGAGAGAGCAAGTACAAGGAAGAGCTCTTGAGCCTGGCCAGACACTTCATCAGGTGTGGTGTGCCTGTGCTATGGTAGTGGATTCATCTGTGATTTTATATGAGCAGAACAGAGTCCAGAAGTAAAGAAAGAGCAGGGTACAGTTTCAGCATTCCCAATATCAATGACACTAGGTTTTGCATTTGTGTTTGAATCTGCTGGCATCCCCGTTCTCTATTTCACTTGGATCACCCCCAAGAAGAGAGACTAAGGGAGGGGAGGGGGGAACAGGAGGAGAGGAGGGGGTACCAGGTATGAGATATTTAAGAGTCTCTGTAATTTGTTTAGTAACAGGGTTGGGTCAACATAGATCATTTACAAATCGAGGGAGCAGATTCCATGTCATAATACAAACATATTCCCTATGACATGCCTGATAGTCGAAGGAAATTTGCATGTAACAGGAAAGTGTAAAAGTGCTAATAATTCCCTTCTTTAAAGAATGTGCTTGTGGGGGCGCCTGGGTGGCACAGCGGTTAAGCGTCTGCCTTCGGCTCAGGGCGTGATCCCGGCGTTATGGGTTCGAGCCCCACATCAGGCTCCTCTGCTATGAGCCTGCTTCTTCCTCTCCCACTCCCCCTGCTTGTGTTCCCTCTCTCGCTGGCTGTCTCTATCTCTGTCAAATAAATAAAATCTTTTAAAAAAAAAAAAAAAAGAATGTGCTTGTGGATCATTTATATTCCAGAAATTTCAGGACCACAAGCAAAGAGGCTGTGGCCAATAAGGGGTCACTTACGTGTGAACACATTTAGGGTCTGTCTTTTGATATTATCAAAGGTTTCCTTGTTTGTTTTTTATGTCTTGGACAGAAAAGAAATCTTTAGGAGTAGGAAAAACGATTTACACTTATTGGGATATCAAATTGATATTTCATTTTCTTTAAGTTACAGAATTAAAAATCTAGTTTTCCTTGAGTTCAAATTAGTAATCTTATTATGCAAATTAAGAATAGTTCTCTCACTTTTCTTTGATTAATATTTGGTTAGCTCATGGTAAAGAAACTAAATTAATCAATATCATTTACAAACTTGGATAATTACATTCCCTTAAACATTTTAAACTGAGTTTATAAATTTAACAGAGTCAATTTTTATTTTAAATGTTTTAAGTGCCTGCAGAGCACATTTATAACCTACTGACCAAAACCTTCCCCAAGTACTTAAATAACTCTTATAAATGTAACACATTGTATGTATACATATGGCTAATTAAATTCTCATAAACATTCCAATTACTTGGGGAAAAAATGAGTGTTCATACTGGTAGGAATGCGGTCTGGGGAAGGAGGTGTGATAGAGGTGAGCCAGCGGAAGGTCTTACAGAGGTGCCGCGGGACATGGGACTAAGAGACCTGGAACACACGTTCTCTGAAATCCAGGCCACAGGAGTCCCCACACCAACCTGCTCCATCTCATCTGCTATGAATACTTTGAAAAGGCTCCCTGATGCTTGGTGTTGCCCAAGTGTCCCCAAACTTCCTGGAGTGCAGGGAAAAGCTGCTTCAAGAGATGCGATGGGGCGCCTGGGTGGCTCAGTTAAGCGTCTGCCTTTGGCTCAGGTCATGATCTCGGGATCCCCCTTGTTGGGCTCCTTGCTCAGCGGGGAGCCGGCTTCTTCCTCTTCCCCTGCTTGTGCTCACTCTCTCTTCCTCTCTCTCAAAAAAAAAAAAAAAAAAAAAAAAAANAAAGAGAGAGAGAGATGTGAATTTGGTAGCAATCATTTCATCTTCCTTGTAAGCAACTTCCATGAAACAAATGTTTACAGAGTAGACCACCAAGGTTGGGGAGGGCCTCCGTAGTCAGGGAACAAAAAGGAAGGGACACCTGAAAAAGAAATTATGGAATTCCGTCTAACTATGTCTGGGACAAAATAATAAAGTCATAAAACTTACCTTTTGTACTTAGTACATATGAGAACCGAAGGGTTGGGTTTCTACTCCCCTCTTCCCTCAAATGTATGTTTACTTAGTTATTATCAAATACCTTAGAATCGGAATCTGGTGCCGAAAATCTACATTTGGATTTTTTTTAAAGATTTTATTTATTTGAGAGAGAGAGCACAAGCTGGGGGAGAGCCAGAGGGAGAGGGAGAAGCAGACTCCCCACTGAGCAGGGAACCTGATGGGGGTCTCGACCCCAGGACCCTGGAATCATGACCTGAGCCGAAAGCAGACGCTCAACTGACTGAGCCACCCAGGCATCCCTTCATTTGGATTCTGACAAGAACGTGGTGAGGGTTTAACTGATAGCCTAATATATACAGGTTCATTGCAGGGTTCAGGTAGGGACATTTTCAAAGGGGTTTCTCTCCCTGAACGACACAAAAAATTCAATGAATCTTTTTTTCATTTTAAAACGGCAGCTGCTGTATGCCCAGGACTGTGTGATGCACTGGGGAGGTTGTGGGAGAAATTGAGGGGATGTTATTTTCCTCCAGGCTGTACAATGTAGTTGAGGAGATGAAACTAACCCACATATAACAATGACAACAATGTAAGACCACATACAACTAAATGCTAGACAGGATGTGACATTCTGTAGATGGTGCAGGAAATGGAGAGGGAAAGTTTCTGGAAATGGTTGCAGAAGGCAGGTTGGATTTCACAGAGATGCAAAGCCATCAGCTGACTCTTACAGAATGGGTAGAGCTCATACCCTAACCCAGACACAGATCTCTCTGGGTACCTTGAAGGAAAGGCCCATTAGGCAACTATTGAAAATTATGGGTAAGGTGACCACATTTTCCATAAAAATATCAGAACACATGGTCCAACACATGGTCTAACAACAGGAAAGAATATTTTAAATTGGGGCTGTTCCAGAAAATCTACAACATATGGTTACTCAATTTATGGGCCAAGAAAATCCTAACTACAATAAAGGATTGAACTGACCAGCCCTAGATAGACAAGACACAGCCATTATCATCTGAGAAGCTCTAGACTATTTCCTCACAACCATCAGATTTTATGTTCTTCATGAAAGTTTCTGTTCATCTTTTCAGAGAAAAGATCAGTGCCTCAACAATAAAGGACAAAATGGGGTGCCTGGATGGCTCAATCAGTTAGGCATCGGCCTTCACCTCAGTTCGTGATCCTGGGGTCCTGGGATCGAGCCCTGCGTTGAGCTCCCTGTGCAGCAGGGGAGCCTGCTTCTCCCTCTCTTGCCCGCTCACGCTGTCCCTCACTATCTCTCTCTCTCAAATAAATAAATAAAATATTAAAAGAAAAATAAAAGCTAATCCAAAGAATTTATATTCAGATTTCTTAAATTATGTTCTTTAATATTCTCTAAACTTACTTGAACATTTTTTGTGTTAGGCAGGGTATATGAATAATGAATATAAAAGTGTTTCTTCTACCTGAGACAATAAAGTAAGATCCAGTGAAAAGTTTCCTTCCCTATAAGAAAAAGGGGACATCCATACCCCTTGAAGTCCCCAGGCTTGTAACCAGTGCCCTCATTCATACAGAAAAGTATATTTTAAACTACCAAGATTGTTGTCTGTTTTTCTCTTCTGATGTCTCACTGTAGTTTGCTGTCTGAAATAAAATACATGCCCGAAGCTTCCTTATCCAGTTTGCGATTAAAAGTCTTAGCAATTATTGGAAAAGAAACAGTTTTAAGGACTTGAACTCAAGTCTTGGCAGGTTAAAACATCTTCCATTTCACCTTTTAGCCCATCCCAGAGCTCAGAGATCACTTGCCAACTCATTCTCAATATTATCAAGGAAATGCACATTTTTCTCCTTTTATGGTTAGTGAATACATTGGCCAAGATGATGTGGTAATCATTGCTGAAAGAGAACAACAAAGCCACACATTTGAACATTTCCCTTGCTTCTAAAACAAAATCTTAAATACATCTTAAAATATATTTATTTCTGATGAAAACAAAAAGACATGTTTTTTATGAGATTTCCTGGGCATTAGACTTGTTCTTTTTTATTTTTATTTTTCAACCTTCCATTATTATGTTAGGCTTTAGAAAAACTTGGGTATGTTTAAAGACTGAGCCCAACTTTCATTAGCAGAGTTGTTAAAAAGGGGGAAAAACCTAAAGATACAAAACAGAAAGGGAATGTTTTGCAACCATCAAAGTAAAAAAAAATTTTAGCCCCAAGACGGAACGCAGTCTGACACATGCTACAACACGATGAACCTTGAAGACAAGCCGAGTGAAATAAGCCAGACACAAAGAGACAAATACTGTATGATTCCACTTATATAATAAGAAATCCAGTACAGTCAAATTCATAGAGATGAGAAGTAGAATGATGGTTGGCAGGGGCTTGAGTATGAGTGGAATAAGGACTCATTGTTTAATGGATATAGAGTTTCCATTTTGGAAGATGAAAGGAGTTCTGGAGATGGATGTTGGTATGGACAGATTTAATGCCACTGATATGTACACCTAAAAATGATGGAGATGGGGGGGCACCTGGGTGGTTCAGTTGGTTAAGCAGCCAACTCCTGGCTTTGGCTCAGGTCATGATCTCATGGTCATGATCTCAGGTTATGAGATTGAGCCCAATGGGGCTCCGTGCTCAGCGGGGAGTCTGCTTGAAAATTCTCTCCCTCTGCCCCTCCCCCACCACGGATCACTTGCTCTCTATCCCTCTCTCAAATAAATAAATAAATCTTTTAAAAAAGGCTTAAGATGGTAAATTTTATGTTATATATATTTTACCAAAATATTTATATTTATATTTTAGATCAAAAATTTGATTATGGGGGCGCCCGGGTGGCACAGCGGTTAAGCGTCTGCCTTCGGCTCAGGGCGTGATCCCGGCGTTGTGGGATCGAGTCCCACATCAGGCTCTTCTGCTGGGAGCCTGCTTCTTCCTCTCCCACTCCCCCTGCTTGTGTTCCCTCTCTCGCTGGCTGTCTCTATCTCTGTCGAATAAATAAATAAAATCTTTAAAAAAAAAAATTTTATTATGAATAAAGTTCTAGATATTCATGTCACCAGTTAGCTACCTGGATAAAAATTCTCTTTCCCAATTCCCAAACCTAGGTCCAATGCTGACAGGTAAATTATCCGTAGCCTTTGGAGAATCGAGTCAAATCCTAAGTATTCAATAGAAGCAGGTTGGTCGGGGGCGCTTGTCTGGCTCAGTCAGTAGAGCACACTCGATCTCAGGGTCATGAGTTCAAACCTCATGTTAGAGGTAGAGTTTACTTAAAATAAATAAATAAATTAATTAATTAATTAATTAATTAAAAACAGGTTGGTGACAACAATATAACAGTTATTTTCCTTGTTTCTTTGTATAGGTAAATGTCAATATATTTTAATATCACAATAATAGCTAAATTTCTTAAGTATTTACTATATATTGAGTACTGGCCTAAGTATTAAAATCCTGACAACCCACATATTTTATATATGAATAAACTAGTCTCAGAGAGATCATTTGTTCTCTGTCATCAGCTAGCAAGCTGTAGATCTGGGAATACTAATCACACCCTTTTAGCTTCAGGGTCCATACTTCAAAGTGTTAGTCTAAAGCTAGGTGTTTGGAAAACGGATGAACCTAGTGTAAGTACTACTATTTTCATGGGTAAGACTCCTTGTTCAATCTTTTATTTCTTCAAACATTTATTAGGCACTTGCTATGCTTCATAAAAAACCGGTAAAATGCCAAGTGCTTAAGATTAGTAAAACTAATAGGACGTGAGGGGCGCCTGGGTGGCTCAGTAGTTAAGCGTCTGCCTTTGGCCAAGGGCATGACCCCGGGGTCCTGGGATCAAGCCCCCATCAGGCTTCCAGGAGGGAGCCTGCTTCTTCCTCTCCCACTCCCCCTGCTTGTGTTCCCTCTCTCGCTGGCTGTCTCTCTCTGTGTCAAATAAATAAATAAAATCTAGAAAAAACAAAACAAAACTAACAGGACATGGTCTTCCGGTCCAATAAAGAGAAAAGGAAGTAAAAAGAACACAAAGAAAGTGTGATAAAGAATACTGTGGGGACCACAAGGAGAAACGGCTCAGGGGCGCCTGGGTGGCACAGTGGTTAAGTGTCTGCCTTCAGCTCAGGGTGTGATCCCAGCGTTATGGGATCGAGCCCCACATCAGGCTCCTCCGCTGGGAGCCTGCTTCTTCCTCTCCCACTCCCCCTGCTTGTGTTCCCTGTCTCGCTGACTGTCTCTGTCGAATAAATAAATAAAAAATCTTTAAGAAAAAAAAAAAAGAAACGGCTCAGTTTTACCTGGCGTGGACCACTTTGCCCTTTCTTCCCCCTTTGCATGCTCTAAGAAACATTTCAACTTTTTTTTTTAAGTAGACTCCATGCCTAATGTGGGGCTTGAACTCTTGACCCTGAGATCAAGAGTCATATGCTGTACCAACTGAGCTAGCCAGGTGCCCCAAAACATTTCAACTCTTTAATTTCACTGGGATGATATATAAACAGATTGTGCAACAGAGAAAAGTAAAACAAGTATCAGAAGATACTTGAGGATACAAGATACTAGAGGACAGAAAACACTCTAGATGGTGTCCTTTCACTGTAAGGACACCAGCTAGAAAGGCCAGGTCACAACATGGAGAAAAGTAACTGGGATTGGGGGAAAAAGTAATAAGAAGACAAAGTAAGCAATAAGCAATATTTACATACAAAAATAGTAGGATAAACAACAAAAGAATTCAAGGACACATGCTTCGTTGTCAAGGATCCTACCATCTAGCAGAGAGTTGAAAGTCACAATTAAGAAACACATTTTTCAAGCAATAATTCATAGGGACGAATTAACATAAAGTGAGAGATAGCTAAGTATCAATCAGGAACCAGGCAGAAAAATAAAAACAGTAAGATCCCAGAAGCTTGGGGTCCAATTTAGAAATCAAGGAGGGATGATGTTGGTGAAGAGGAACGAGGGTGTTGCAAACTGGAAAGAGCAACAACATAGCGTGGAAATTAGAAGAGACTGTGCCCCCTAAGCCTTGCACATGAACTTCAGAGGAAGCAAGCAGTGGGAGTGATTGTACCATAGGAGATTATTCACAGATGACCTGGAGGAATTCAAAGGAACACAACATGCCTACAAGTTATGGAAGAACATCAAAAAATATACTTTGAAAGTTGTACGAATTTTAATTTTGCTAGTTATAGAAAGAGGAATCACTGCAGTTGCGTGGGTACAGCTAGCCAAAGGCTGCACTTCAAACCGTGAAAAGGTCAAGTATTTACCTTATTAAAATGTAATTAACAGAAGAGCTCAAATTTGTCATAGAGCACTTACTTGACATGTGACAAAGTGGTGAGAGAGCAAGATCCCATCAAACGGAAAGTCTGCTCTGCGAAGTCTAATAATAGCAGCTCTCACAGTATATATTGTATGTGTCACCGTGCACCAGGCATTCTTCTAAGAGCTCATGGAGGGTTCACTCTTTTCCTCTGCATGATCCTGCAGGTGGTGGAAAGTGGTGCTGCCACCTTCAGAGCCCAGGCCCTGCACCACGAGGCTAGACCAATTTTGTATTGCTTTTCAAATAATTATGTAAAATTCTGTCTGTTCTTGGAACAGAGGGGCAATGAGTTGCATGAATGCAATGTAACAAACATTTTCCAACCGTGGTCTATCCAGTCTCAAGAATCTGTTTTAGTTTTATGAATTTCAAATGAATTTAATGAATTTACTTATAGCCCCTGCCACATGCCATGAAGGATTTGCGAGCAAAACAAACACAGGTTTAGGAAGCAGATTGTGAATTAGGTAGACTCTACGTATGGTACCATAAAAATGGTTCTGAATTTTAAAAATTGTCAAAAGCGAGTCGCAGAGAAGTAATTGGACTGGACAGAGTTTATTCCCCAGACCTCTGTTTGTTTACAGCTCTGGAGACTTAGGACCAGCCTAGCCCTTTTTGGGAATCATGACATATGCTCATCTGGGAACTCAGCAGGTATCAATTCACAACCCAATCTGTTCCCTGAAAGATAATGAATGACTTTGTAATATCAGGCATCAAAGAATAAATATTCATTTTCTGACACTCTGAAGAGAAGATAAATTTAAAATGTCAGTTGCGTTTCATCCTAACTAGATGAAAATTTGTTTTGTTCGCATCAACCTGTTAAATAAAGAAGCCACAAAACATGCAAAAGCACTGAAAAAGAACCACTGAAAGCAGCAAGCATCGGAGTGCAGTGAACACAGTGCCACCCCCTACAAAGGACCAGCAGCGCTTAGAGCGGAATGTCTAGTCTTTGATCTCGGCCTAGCCGGCCCTTCTTCTTGATGCCAATGTTGTTTCCTTGCTATGTTATGGGCGGAGTTTCGCCTCCTCCAAACTCACATGCCGAAGTTCTAACCACCAGTACACGTGATCCCTCAGAAAGCGACTGTATTTGGAGAGGTAATCATATTGAAAAGAGGTCATCAGGGTGGTCATTAATCCAGTATGACTAGTGTCCTTATAAGAAGAGGAAATTTGGACACAGGTACAGTTCTAATGGTATGAAGTCCCGGGGAGAAGATGGCCATCTACAAGCCGAGGAATAAGCCAACTGTGCCAACATCTTCGTCTCAGACTTCTGGCCTTCAGAATTGTGAGAAAATCAATTTTCATTTTTCTAAGCCAGCCAGTCTGTGGTACTGTGTCCTGGTGCTCCTAGGAAACTAATGCGCTGTACTTCCCCCTAGACCGTAAGTTTCACGTGGGCCAGCCCGTGTCTGGTCTCCCCTTGCATTCCCAGGGCTTGGTGTGTAGCAGGTGGTAATCAGCATTATTGAATGCATACCTGACTGCAGCTGGATGTTGTGGTCCGTTTTACTGGAGCGCAGGGATGTAACCATTACCAAAAATTATCGAAAGGAACTTTCTCCTTTAATCGAAAAATAACTTTGTATTCATATTTTTGGAATGATGCCCATCCATTCTGGGAACTAAAGAACAGTATAAAGAAGGGGGGAAAAATCTCTTAAAACCCTGCCAATTAGAGATGACCACTTCAACTTTTGACACTTGCTGGTCTTTTTTTTTCCTATACATACACATATTTTAACAGAGTAGAATAATACTGTATCACTTACCATATGTCACATTTTCCCGACATTGTTAAAACTTCTTAATACACATTTTAAGTACTTATAAAATGTATCATATCATGTGTATTTTTCATAACTGAAATCCTCATGATTAGACACTCAGGTGTTCTAATTTTTCCTATCATTATTAGCACTGCAATGAATATCTGTGTGAAGAAGCTTTACTCCACTTTTCTGAATTCTTTAAAGGATGACATCCTAGCTATATTACTGATTCACAAAGGTATGGCCATTCAAATCAATTGTTAGGGCCTTCCATACACATTCTTCTACTGCCTTGTGGAAAAGATGAGCCGATTCATACTCTTACTAGCAGTCCATGAGATTTCCCATCATGCTTTACACTTAAGTATGATTTTTACAAATCTTGTTAATTTGATAAGCTAAAATGGCATCTGGAGTCATTTTCATTTTCATCCTTTGAATATTAATGAAGCTTTCCATTTTCTTTCACGGGTTAACCACTTATAATTGTGCCTTTTGAATGGCCTGCGTGTGCCTTTTGAAAAGGAGCTTTTTGGGGTGCCTGGGTGGCTCAGTCATTAGGGCGTGATCTCGGTGTTCTGGGATCGAGCCCCACATCAGGCTTCTCCGCTAGGAGCCTGCTTTTTCCTCTCCCACTCCCCCTGCTTGTGTTCCTTCTCTCACTGGCTGTCTCTCTCTGTCAAATAAATAAATAAAATCTTTAAAAAAGAAAGGGGGCTTTTTTAGGAGGTTCTAGCTAGGCCTCTATTACAATATCGACTGCCTTTCAACAGAGGCTCTCCTTTTAAGTTAATGAGACAACATAACCTAAAGCTGTCCCAGAATCTTATCACGAGCTGCTTCTCCATAATGAAGTCTTCACTGTTCTGAATAGACAGAGAAACTTGTTCCAATTATTCACCTCTTACTAACCAAATTTTGATACATACAGTGCATGTGGTTATATTTAATTCAGCTAAGTATGAAATCAGTTTTCTTTGTGGAATGAAAAGTTCTCACTTCAAAAAAAGTGGAACTTTTATAAAGAAGGCAGATAGTTCTCTATTTCCAATATAATTTTGGCATAAATGCATCTATTTCTCAGCCACGTTTCTTAAATTCAGGACACAAAGGACATTAAAGATACATATATTTTCCAACTGATTTATTCTAAAATTCACATCCATAGTGAAACACAATCTTGTGCCTTGAATAAACCTTAGAATCTTCTAATCAAATGCTTGTATGTTCAGACAAGGAAAACTTCAACAGAAATGTTTGTGAAAGCAGTGGTTGGTGGCAGAGCTCTGTTTCAGAGACAGAATGGTTAGAATTTGCAGAGAAATGCTGCTGGTGACAGGTTAGGGGGACCAGTCAAGTATAGTGAAGTAAAGACCAGGCAACTTTGAATTCCTTTGCTTCCCTTCCACATCCCCACTTAGCTAATCTGTACCCAGCCTTGCTCTCTCAGTCACAGGGGTAGAGGTGTCCCGTGTCTTTCCAAGGATGGCCGCTGCCCCTCCCTTCCTCATCCTCTCCCCTCGCACCTCCGGATGTCATCTGTCTCTTCCCCCTCTTGTGTTGTCATCCTTCCCTCTCCATCTGTTCTCAAACCAAAAATACATTTGACTTTCCTTTTCCTAAAGAAAGCTTCATTCTAGGCTTTCCTAGCTAATGTCACCCTATTTATCCCCTTTTCAAACTCCTTGAAATGTACACTTCATTTTTCTTTTCCACCAATTTCCTACCACACATGGATATTAAGGTACTTGCTGCTCCGACTCTCCTCCCCCCCACCAGTTAGATTTGCCTGGTCTTGAACTTCGTATGAATGGACTCATACAGTGTGTACTTTTTTGTGTCTGGCTCCTTTCATGCATTTATTCTTTTTTTAAATTCTGGTAAAATATACATTACATAAAATTTACCATTCCAACCACTCTAAGTATGCAGTTCTGTGGCATGAAGTACAGTCACACTGTTGTGCAGCCATCACCACCACCCAACTCCGGAACGGCTTCATCATCTGAAACTCTCTACCCGGTCAATGCTAACTCCCCATTCTCCCTTCCCCTCCCCTCCAGCCCCTGGTAACCTGTCATTTACCTTCTGTCTCTACGAATTAGTCTATTCTGGGTGCCTTATACAAGTGAATTCATACATTATTTGCCGATTGGTGTCTGGCTTATTTACTTAACATAATGTTTTCAAGGTTCATCTATGTCCTAGTATGTATCAGAAACTCATTCCCTTCTAAGACTGAATGATGTTTCATTAGCATCTGTGTATCACATTTCTTTCTTTCTCTCTTTCTTTCTTCCTCTCTTTCTTTCTTTGTTTCTTTCTTTCATAATAAGCATCTCACTGTGGTTTCAATTTATGCATTTATTTTTAAAATGCTCTCTGTCCTTGGTTCCTGTCTTCATATTGGTTCTTTTTTTTTTTTTTAAGATTTTATTTATTTATTCGACAGAGATAGAGACAGCCAGCTAGAGAGGGAACACAAGCAGGGGGAGTGGGAGAGGAAGAAGCAGGCTCATAGTGGAGGAGCCCGATGTGGGGCTCGATCCCATAACGCCGGGATCACGCCCTGAGCCGAAGGCAGACGCTTAACCATTGTGCCACCCAGGCGCCCCCATATTGGTTCTTTGTTCATTTTTCATTCTCTTTGGCTGACTCCTCTCTTGGCCTCTTCAATATGAGTTTCCCTGCTTCCTCCTCAGCCTCTCCTGCTTTCTTCACACACGGTCCCTGGAGAGTTCATCCACTCCCACACTGCCATGATGGGAGTATCACACCCATGTTGGGAGCTCTTAAATCTGTATTTCTCCAGTCAGGACCAATCTCGGAGCACCATATTGCCTTTAAATCATCACCTTTGGAAAATAAAAGAGACTTGGTTAAAAATACGGACACAATTAATGGTCTTTGCCCCTGGTGAATGAGATTAGAGAGAGAGGAAGAAAGGAAAGACTCACATTTTGAAAAATCATGGTTAAAAAAACACATAAAATTGATCATAACCATTTTTGTCTTAAAAAAATAGACTATTTTTTTATAGCACCACTAGTTTCAGAGCAAAATGAGCAGAATATACTCCCATATACTCCCTGTCCCCACATATGCACAGCTCCCTCATTTTAAAATCCCCCAACAGAGTGGCGCATTTGTTACAATCAATGAACCTACTTTGATACATCATTATGACCCAGAGTCCATAGTTTACATTAAGGTTCATTCTTGCTGGTGTACATTCTGTGGGTTTGGACAAATGTATAATGACATGTATACACCATTACAGTATCATAGAAAGTGGTTTCACTGCCCCCAGAATCCTCTGTGCTCTGCCTATTCACCCCTCAATTCCTCCTAACCCCTGGCAATCACTGATCTTTTTACTGTCTCCATAGTTTTGCCTTGTCCAGAATGTCATTTAGTGGGAATCACGTAATATATAGCCTTTTTAGATTGTTTTCTTTGATTTAATAATATGTATTTAAGTTCCTTCAGGTCTACTCACGGCTTCATAGCTCTTTTTTTTTTTTATCACTGAATAATATTCCATTGTCTTGATGGACCACCGGTTGGTTATCCATTCGAGGGACATCTTGGTTGCTTCCAGGTTTGGGCAGCTTTGACTAAAGCTGCTATAATCACTTGTATGGACATGAGTTTTCATTTCATGTGGGCAAAATCAAAGAGCACAATTGCTGGATCATACAGTAAAAATATGTGTAGTTTTGCAAGAAACTGCCCAAGAGTCTCCCAAAGCAGCTGTCTCGTTTTGCGTTCCCACCAGGAATGAATGAGAGTTCCCCTTGCTCCACCTCCTCCCCAGCATTTGGTGTTGTTAGTGAAAGAAAGAATTGATAAGCCGGATTTCATTAAAATTAAAAATTTCTGCTCTGCAAAAGACACTACCAAGAGAATGAGAAGACAAGCCATAGATTGGGAGGAAATATTTGTAAAAGACACATATGATAAAGGGCTGTTAACCCAAGTATACAAAGAACTCTCAAAACTCAACATAAGAAAACAAACAACTCGATTAAAAAGGGGGCAAGAGACACCTCCCCAGGGAAGATATACCGATGGCAAAGAAGCGCCTGAAAAGATGCTCAACATAAAATGTCATGAGAAAATTGCAAATTAAAACAAGATACCACCACACACATATTGGATTGACCAAAATCCAGCGAAACCATTAAAAAAATAAAAATAAAAAATAAAATTAAAAAAAAAAAGAAACCATTTTTAAGTGTGGAGTTCAGTAGTGGTAAATATATTCACATTGCTGTGCAACTAATCTCCAGAACTCTTTTCACGGTGCAAAACTGAAACTATACACCCATTAAGCAATAAAACCGCATCTTTCCCTCCCCCCAGCCCCTGGTAACCACCTTTCTACTTTCAGTTTCTATGTATTTGACTACTTAAGCTACCCCCATAAGTAGAATCATACTGTATTTGTCTTTCTGTGACTGGTTTATTTCACTTAGCATAATGTTCTCAAAGGTCATCCATTTTGTCACATGTGACAGGATTTCTAGTGTTTTTTAATTTAAAAAAATATTAATGCTTTCAATTAGGATATATATGCTGTGCTGGGCATTTGTCCTCCTCCTCCAACATCCACTTCCCATCCTTCTCTTGGCTTCTCTGGGAGTCCCAAAAGGCTGACCTCTGTGGATTGCATCACCCTTGTCCTCTAATTTCTGGTTGGGTTTGGCTAATGGAGCCGGCGAGCATGAGGTATTTATTTGTTCCCCCACACAGCACTCACTTCCTGCCTCACCCTTCATTCAGGCTGTGCAGGCTCTGGATTCTTCTTTCCCAGCACTAGCTTGCTCCAGGCTTCCTTCACACTGTTCCCTTCCCTCCCAGCCCCCACCCACGGCCTGGCCCCTTCAGGCCTCAGGCTAGAAAAAACTTCCTGTTGTGGCGGGTCCCTGCATGCTTCCTCATCCCCTTTTTTTGTTCTTTTAACCTCACCTATACCTTGGTAAAGAAAATCTCTTTATTAAAGTCTCTTCATTAAGTCCTTCTGAGTATGCCATCTGTTCCTATGACTCCTGCTGTGATCCTGAATCAGACTCAGGCAGCAATAAAAAGAAAAAAAATTAATGGTGTCAAAGGCTAGGAAGTGAAAAATAAAAATCTGTATCTACACTCCTAGCCTTTTACTCCCTTCTATTCCATATACACTTGTCATTTTGTTTGTTGACTTTTTTTTGGTAAGGGTCTGGGGTTGGAGTAGGGGTGGTAGTATTGACCTTGAGTTCACCTATTGGGTGAACTTTAACTGGTCTCAGACAATCATGTTAAGTCTTTCGCCTTTGCTGGTAACTGGTTTGAAAATCCAGGCCTAAGCCATAAGTTTAGCATAGGGTATTTCCCTATCCCTGGGACTGGGCTGAGAATGGGCTCCTGAGTCACCACCATGATCCAGCTCAGGCCAATGAAATCCACAGGGAAATTTGCTGGGGGGGGTTTCTCTCCAGAGTACCATGCTTGAAAATGAGGCCCAGAACTGCTAGAACCAGTCTGAGGGGTCAGCAGAAGAGGCCGAGCCAGGAGAATCTATGAAACAGAGTTGGGCCAGAAGGTTAAGCTAACCCTAAACCCAGCTGGCCTCCACACGTGCAATTACGGTATCTGATGAATTTCATGGTGTTCTGTTGACTTGGAACTAAAGCATCCTAACCAAGACTGGTATATACTGTAAAACATACCTACCCAAATGGAATCATATCACAGGTATTGTACTGCAAATTGCTGTTTTCACTAAATCATAGAATCCTGAACATCTTTCCAGGTAAGCACACTTAGATCAGCTTCTGTATTTTAAATATTGGATAGTATTTTATTAGAAGGAAACATCTCAGTTTATTTATCCTTTGCCCCTCTGAAGAACATTTAGGTTGTTTGCAGTAGTTCCCTATTATAAACATTGGCAAAATGACACCTGCTTGGTGTGCCTGTTTTAATAGATGCATTAGATTAATTCCTACTAGAATTGCTTGGTCAATAAATCTGAGAATTCAAGATGTTCATAAACTCTGCTATTGTGCCTTCCAAAAGGTTTTACCAGTTTGCATTCCTACTACGAATATGTGAGCATACTTAAATTTCTTCACATCCTTGCCAACATTGGGTACGATAAGGAGTTTAAACTTTTGGTGATCAGATGAAAATTACATATCATCAGCGTATTAATATTTTTACTTATGAGTGAGGTCAAGGCATTTCTATGGTTTTTTGGGTAAACTATTTATGCCCTTTTGCTCACTTTTCTATTTAATTTTATTTTTCTTATTGATCTGAAGTAGCTCTTTGTACATACTTTTAAAATAGCTATTTATTATAGACGTTATAAATTCTGTCCCCCTGCTTTTGTTAATCATTTCAGTTCGTTTATGGTACATTTTTATGAGAAAGTCTTTTGCAATATAATGTATTGATTGATGTTTACCTTCATTGTTTAAAACAATTGTTTATGCGTAGGGTACGTCCTTCACGCCAAGATTATTTAAATTCACCAATGTATTCTTCCAATAATTTTATGGGTTTAAATTACATTTAAATCTCTGGTCTAAGTGAAAAGTTTTTACTCTACACAAATCTGCACTCTTTAGTTATTTGGTTGCAATGAGTATATATTAGTATTATGATTTTTTTTTTTTTAAAGATTTTATTTATTTGACAGAGATAGAGACAGCCAGCGAGAGAGGAAACACAAGCAGGGGGAGTGGGAGAGGAAGAAGCAGGCTCATAGTGGAGGAGCCCGATGTGGGGCTCGATCCCATAACGCCGGGATCACGCCCTGAGCCGAAGGCAGACGCTTAACCGCTGTGCCACCCAGGCGCCCCATGATTTTTTTTAAAATATAGTATAGATATATCTTTCTATGAAAATCTTAACAAAAACGAAATCAATAACAGATGTAATTTGAAAACCATCAATATGGTAAAAGAATGAAACTAAGCTTCCCATATTTTGCTTTGAAATGTGAAAGATCACCATATGTGAGCCTCCCTCTGCTATGTCTGAACCCCTCTTCCATGTGTACACACTGTTCAGCACATGAGGCCTGCCAGCTTGTTACTGATGGCCACCCCTCCTCAGGCTTGATATCAATCCACAGAAAAAAACGAAGAAAAGAAGTCAAGAGAAAAATTAACAGAACAGAGATATAGTAAGATACAGTAATCCGCTAAAAGCAGAATCAACATTTTCCATTGGGCAGCAACAACTCTTCTTGCCACGTCTGGACTGCCAAATAGTACAGTTCATTTCTTGATACCCACTTCATAAAAACTTTTCCAAGCACTCAGGCCCTCCAATCCACAGCCCCAAAGGGTGTCCACTTTGCACAAAGTTGAGAGCGTTAAGAGCACAGTTCTGGAGCCAGATTTCTGGACTTACACTGGACTCTGCCAGTTACCAGCCGTAAGACCTCGCCACATTGCTTGAACGTCTCTAGGCCTCAGTTTTATCACCTGTAAAATGGGGATAATAAAAGTAATACCTTGTGAGATGTCCTGTGGATGCACTACCTGGGTTAACACATGTAAAGCATTTAGCACAATGCCCGGAATATAAGGGCTCAATATATATTAGCTCCTATCTTTACCAGAGAGCAATTAAGTCTCTCTGAGCTACAAGTCCATTGTACGAGTCCAAAGGAATATTGGCAAGCTGGGAGTTACAGGACATTCCAATTTTCCTGTTGTTTGACAAGTTTGCAAAGATCATGCAAGCTTTCCCTTTCTACTTTGTTAAGCTGTAATACGTGGATAATTAGTTTCTTATTGCAATTAACTACTAATTGTAGAATGCAGTAAATATGCAATCTGGGGGCTACTGTTATTAAAGGGGCTCTTATTCACCTGACTTAAGACATGTTATTTCTTCTCCAAATGACTCAGTGCTCTACTTACTACTATTATGCAATGAAGTTAGAAAGTTACTGAATCATTTCAAACCTCTTTATTGATGCTAAGATCCCACTTAAAGATCCCAAAAAAAGTCTTAGTCATACGTTAAGACAATGGCACCATAATGGAAAAGAAAGAAAAAACGTCTTACTTGGTAAACTGTGCAGCTGAGGTGCATTTTGTGATAATGATTCTACCCAGCAACTTATCAAGTAAGCACTTTCTAAAGTTATCCTATGTCCTATGTTCACTTATAGAAAAGTGAACTAAAACTTTTTGAGATTATATTACCAGCAGGGACCATTAGGGCTTATATTAGAAAACTAACCTAGCATGTCTGTATGTAAGTATACATTTGTTCTTTCATTTTTTTCAAAAAATTTTATTTTATTTATTTTGCTGTTTGGTTTATCTACTAGGGCTTTTATTTCAATGATTACATTTTTAGTTGTCAGGATCAACAACTGATTCTTTAATTAAAAACTGCCTGCTGGTATGGTTGTACTATCTTCTCATCTCTCTAAGGTTACTGGTTATATTTAATTTAAAATCATATTTGCTCTAGTAACTATATCCTCGGGCATTCTTGCTTATATTTATTGGGTTTGGTGCCTGTCTTTCATGGTGTTGCTTTTCCTTAAAAGCCTGATGATTCCTAGTTTGCTGCTTTTCTCTGTAATCGAGCATCCCTGTCTGTGGGAGACGTTCTGTTCCGGTGAGCGTGTCTCTGGTCTTTGCGGTTGGGCCAGGGTGGAGGTGCTAAGAGGAGCTCCCCATTTCTCTCGCATTCCTTCTGCATTTCACTTCTCTCTGGAACAATGTTTTTCAACCTTTTCTCATTATTGTCTTCCAAAGGAATCTTTTTAGGCACTTTTCCCCCTAATCACCACTTACGCCCAATGAAATACCACAGATATGGCCACAAATTGCTGCAATATCTAACTTTTTTTGCTTCCTCTTTCCCCACCCGCCCACTGGGAGCGATATCACATACCCCCAGCTGAAAATACACGCCCTGAAGAAGGTCCTTGCCTTTCCATACCAAGTATGCTGGAGGTAAATGCTCTCACTGCTTTGTGCTTAGAAAGGAGTTATCCAAAGAACTTACTGGCTCCTTTTTGCAATGCTTCTGAATTTAAAACATTCCTACCTCTAAATTCTCTTATGTACTAGGGGTTTTTTGTTGTTACTTTTTTATCGATAGACTTTATTTTTTAGGGCAGTTTTAAGTTCATAGTAAACTGAGCAGGAAATACAGAGAGTCTCCAGTCTCCACATACCTCCTCCCCGCCCACGCAGCACCGCTCCCTGCCCTCGACACCAGCATGCGCACTGGTTACGATCTGCACTGGCTTTAGAACTGAGGTTTGTTCTGTTAATCTGATGATATAAGCTTTCAATATTTCTGGAATTTTTCAAAACCTCAGATCTCCTGATGGCGTATTTTGTTATTTTCAACTAATAAAATGAATTCCTCTTTGTCTTTATAATTTTTGTAATTGTGAGAACTGGGGCAGGTGGGTAGGGAGGCCTTTCTTTGCATCTTCCATCATGGGGTTGGGTGGGGGGAATAACTTCTATAGACTGTTATTTTAAGTCATACCAACAATCTTCCAATCTTAGCTCAATAATTCTTCTACATTCTAAAAGGCAAGCAAATTATTTTTAACTAAATATTCAGCATTTTTTCAAAAGTTCTCTCTATGCCCAACGTGGCTCAATCCAGAGATCAAGAGTCACATGTTCTACTGACTGAGCCAGCCAGGCACGCACCCCTACATATTCAACATTTTTAATAAATAGTATATATTAACCCATGTATGATAAAGCAGAATGGCTCTATTTTATGAGTTTTTTCTTTAATGTACTATATTTGTGATTGTTGAATTGGTGACATATTTAATTTATATGGTATATTAAAATTAGTTGTCAATACTATACATTTAAGCAATTTTATAGAAAAAAGACCACAAAGGCCATTAAATTCTATTCCTATTGCTCCATATTCAGTTTTAATCTGTCAGTATGTATGAATGCATATTGCATAGTTCTAATATTTTGTGCATAGTATTTTTGTACTGTTTTGTTATCCAATGTGTATGTGTGGTTACTTATATTCACAAGTCTACAAAATTGCCACTTTTACTACCCATACAATTATTCAACAGAATGGAATCATCATGTTTACTGGCATCTTGGTAGTATCAAGAATATTTTTTACTGTGTCAAAGAGTATGAATACCATGAAGCAGCTTTCTAGAAAACTCAAAGCAATTTACAGCGCATTGTCAACCCTGCCCAACACTGTGTTCAAAATTTTAGTTCTTTGGGAGGTTTTTAAATTGATCCTTTTTTTTTTTTTTTTTTACATTTGTGAACACATTTTCCCACTCAATGACTTCCTATCTGTATTCTCACACGTATGAAAGTGTTTGTGGTAGATTGTGTTTTCCTAATCTGTCTGTCACAACCAAACTGCTCCATACCTTCTTCTTTGACACTCCTCCCATTGAGCAGTAAAAGCTATGCTTTTCTACATTTTGAGTGTGACCCTGCGTGACTTCCAAAGCTAGGTTATAGAATGCTTAGGTTCAAAAGAAGTGTGTAAAAAGATACACCCGCTCTTAGAAGTAAGCCACCAAGCTGGGAGGAAGCCCAAGCAAACTGTAAAGAGGCCAGTGTGGAGCAGAACTGAGGGCCTCAACCCACAGTCCTGGCTGAGTTCAGTACACAGCCAGCCCCAACTTGCTAACCGTGTGAGTGAGTCACCTTTCTGCACTAGCACCCAAACCAGTCCCTCTTGCTAATGCTGTTGGCTGACAGAAGCACGGCATCCCTGCTCAACTCTGCCCAAATGAAAGATTTATGAGCAAAATAAATAATCGTTTTGTTTCAAACCACAAAATTTGGGGCTGGTTTGTTACCCAGCAACAGATAATTGATACAGTGTGCATATCTCTTTTAACCACACATCAAGTGCGATTTGGAATGTTCACATGCACGGGCATACCTCGGAGATATTATGGGTTTGGTTCCAGACCACTGCAGTAAAGTGGGTATCACAATAAAGTGAGTCAAATGAATTTTTGTGTTTCCTAGTGCATACAAAAGTTACGTGTGCAATTGCATTATGTTAAAAAAAAAAAAGTACATGCTTTAATTTAAAAATATTTTATTGCTAAACGATGCTAACCATCATTTGAGCTTTAGGGAGTCATAAAGACTGATCAGAGATCACCCTTAAAAATATAATAATAATGAAAAAAATTGAAATATTGTGAGAATTAACTAAAATGTGACAAAGAGATGCAGTGAGCAAATGGTATTGGAAAATGGTGCTGATAGACTTGCTGACACAGGGTCACAAACCTTCAATTTGTAAAAAATTCAGTATCTGTGAGTACGAGAGAGCAAAGCACAATAAAATGAGGTATGCCTGTATTTGTCTAATGTTTTATTTGGAATAACCACTTTTTATTATTTTTTTTTAATTAGAGACAAATATAGAGAGGTGAGAGGCAGTATAGCATAAGGTATTAGACCACCTGGGGTCAAATCCTGGCTCTGCCAATCACCCCCATATTATCAACAGATACCTTGTCATCTGTTAAATGGGGCTGATAATGACAGCCATCTCATTAGAAGTATACTGAGGATTAAATGAGTTAATGTATATAATTATAATTTATATAATGTATATAAAATACTTAGCTCAGTGCTCAGGCCAAAGTTAATCCTCTTAAAGTGTTGGCCATTCCTAACAGTTACATATTTTCACACATGACTCTATTTTGTTGCTTTTTAAAAAATTGCATTATGACATACACATTTTTTCCTTTTTTTTTTAACATTTTCTTTAATACTTGGTATCAGTCAGGATTCTTTCTAGTTCGATAACAGAAAACTCAATAAAAACTGATTTAAGAAGGACATAGCTTAACTAACTTAGTAAGAGGTCTTGATAGGACAAGATCTGCAGTTGATCCGTGTATCATTTCAATTATCCCATCAAAGACCCAGGTTCTATCTAGCTCTTAGATTTGCTAATATTGGCAACAAAATGGCTAGGTAATTCCAAGCATCGTATCCAAATATGACAAGTCTAGAGGAAGTAGACAGGCCATCTCCTCTTTTGATTCTCTCATAGGAGCAAGAAAGTTTTTCTTCGCAGACTTATGTGTATTGGCAAAAATGGTGTATGTACCCAATTCAGAAACAAATCCCTTGCAATATCATTAGAGTGGAAAGAATGTTGGACCACAATGTTTACTGAACTAGAATTTCTAGCATATACGATCTTCTTTTGGTAATATATACCCTGTTTCATCAGTACTTCTGATTTCTTCTCTGACTCAGGTATTTAAGACAGTGTTTTATGCTTTCCAGATGGTTGGTTACTTTTAAATTCTATTTTTGTTATTGTATCCTAGACAAAGTGACATGTAGAATTATGGTCTTTCATTTATTATACATCTTTGAATCTCATTCTACTTCTCAAGGAGAAAATCTATTTTTTCTCTCCATGTCTGTTAATTCTACTTTATTTCATTGTTCCACTATATAATTAACTGTTTAATTGATCTGCCACTTTGATAGTGAGATTTTAAAGTCTTCCATTATGAATATATTTCTATTTATTTCTTCCTGCATTTCTGCATTAGCTTTTGTTTTAGGTATTTATTTGCTTTCTTTCTTTCTTTTTTTTAAAGATTTTATTTTTTTTTATTTGACTGAGACAGCCAGCGAGAGAGAGAACACAAGCAGGGGGACTGGAAGAGGGAGAAGCAGGCTCCTAGCGGAGGAGCCTGATGTGGGGCTGGATCCCAGACCGCTGGGATCACGCCCTGAGCTGAAGGCAGATGCTTAACGACTGCACCACCCAGGCGCCCCTATTTGCTTTATTTCTTGAAGACAGTTAGATTTAATGTTAATTTTTTACATGTTAATGTAGTTTTTACCATCACATAGCAATCTTGTTTCTCATTTGTATTTAGTTTCTGATCTGTTTTACCTAATACCATAACAGTAACTCTGCTTCTCTCTCTCTCTTTCCACTTTCTTTCCCTAATTTATTTTTGTTTTGTTTTCAAACATGTTGAAACTCAGACCATCTCTTAATAGCCCTCTTCTCTCTCGTGTTGATAATGATGCCAATAACAACTTTTAGCTAAAAAAATCACAAAGATACATACTGATTATATTTTTTATTCTTATTCTAATTTCCTGGAACTTTGAGGGCAAGGGTCCCTGAAATTTGCATTTTTAAGTAAACTTATCTTTTACAAACCAATTTGTACTTGGTTAGGGAGTATCATCAACATCGTTATGGCTAACACCATATTTTCTGATGACGAAGGTGACTAGTTAGATATAAGCATGCTGCTTCAAGCTTTTGCGAAAGTCAGAAATGTCACAAAGGTTATTTTATCATCCAGTTTTCTATTCAATAATATTTTGAAGGCATTACAAGTAATTCTGTATGGAATTCCCCAAATAGTGAAAAACATGGATTATCTCTGAACATTTACAGGCTTTTAAATTGTTCTCCAAGTAGTCCCGTGGTGACTCCTAGAATAGTTTGGGTATTGTGTATCACTGTGTATGTGAGAGAGAATGGAACATATGTCTGTAGTCAGCTAAAAAAAGACCCCAAAGATATCAGCTCCTAGAGCCTATAAAGAGAAATAGTCTTTGCAGATGGGATTAGGTTAAGGATCTTGAGACAGGGAGATTATCCTGGATTATCTGCTGGGCCCTGCTGGACCCTAAATGTCATCACAAGTGTCCTTATGTGAGAAAGGCAGAGGGTGATCACACACACACACACACACACACACACACACACACACGGTGGGGGAGATGAGAGAAAAAGGTAGGAGAAGAAGATGAAGAAGGAGGAGGAGGAAGAATAGGAGGAGGAGGAGGTAGGAAAAGGAGCAGAGGAAGATTTGAAGTTGTTGGCCTTGAAGACTTGAGCGATGAGGCCACAAACCAAGCAATGTCAGCGCTACCAGAAGCTGGAAGAGGCAATGGGTGGATTCTCCCCAAAGCCTCTGGAGGGAGCAAGGCCCTGTCAACACCTTGATTTCAGTCCAGTGATATCGGTTTAGGAATTCTGGCCTCCAGATTTCTGACAGAATAAATTTCTGTTGTTTTAAACCGTTAGGTTCATGATAATTAGTTAGAGCAGCCACAGGAAATGAAGACAATGCCAATCAATAATACATTTTCAGTTATGGGAAGATTTAAGAGCCATACCTCTGGGGACACCTGGAGCTCTTTTCTTTATCCAATCCTGGCCTCACAGCACCATTACAAGTCAGTCACACCGTAGGCTAAAGAAAACCACTCGGCAATACCTTTCAATGCCTAGGTTATCAGCCACATTGAATCATTTCTCAAGAAGTCTCAATATTATGTAGGCCAGCAGGTGTTTCCACTCACTGCCCCAACAATTCCATATAGGTTGATCTCTAAGGACCTGGCCATTTCTCAAATTCTCTGACCTATCAAGAGACTCTAGCTTTAGCGGGGTCCTGTGCAATGAGAGCAGGGTTCCTGGGTATAGTAGCAGGAGCCAACCCTGGTATCTAATATAAGGCCAGAAGGCTGTACGGAATGGTAAAGCGAGTTCCCTTCAGACCCAGGAGAAGATTCTAAGATCTTAAGATTCTTCCTAAATAAAATCAGCTTTAATTATCTAGTTAAGAAGAATATGGGAACACTCTAGCTTCAGTGAAAGCGAGCTGAACAAAATACCCTGCCTCTAGAATGAGGTGAATGAAACCTACAAATGGAATGCAGCTGTACAGGAAAGGCACATCATTTCTCTGCTCACAGAGATTCCCGTTTGACAGAGTATCTTTGTGTGTAGGTTACTTTAGAACCCGCCCCCCCCACCCCGCGCCCCCAGGCACTGGAGATAGATGCAAGGCCTTCAGGGTTTCTCCATCACTTTTTTTTTTCTTTTAAGGTTCCTTTCTTGGTTTGGTTTTGTTTTTCAAACCAGGAAAGTGGCCTGCATTTCCAAGGTCATTAGCTCTTCTCGGGTCTCTCCTTTTCACGACCATATTGTTTTGTTTTGTTTTTCTTTAACCTAGGGAAAAAATGCAACCACAAAAGTAATGTTTATCCTTCAAAATAGCAGCTGAAAAAGGCACAGGATGTGTGAGACTAAAAACGCTCTTTTGGTTTCCTCTCCTTTTTTTGTGTGACTTTCCTTAGGTTCCTCCCAGAGGGAGCCTGCTATAAGCGACATTCTTCCATTCTTCGGTTTGGCTTAGGGAGACAAGTTCCCCCAAGGGGAGCAGCATCACCTTAGGAATGTAAGCGGGTCTGTTCTGCACCTTTTGGCACAGGGCTTGACTGGGTTGAGCGGGGAGTACCCACTGCGTTGTCTGCTTCATTATGATACGACTTCAAGTGGGTTAGTCTTCACTCTCTCTGCAGTTGTTTGAAAATAATCATAGATCATGGATCCCGGTGCTTCTGAACTACTGGCTTTCCTTGGGAAGTCTATAAGAAAACCTCCTTGGAAACCTGTCTTACACCAACAGAGCAGTTTCCTTTCTTTTTGGGTGCATTCCATAAGACAACAGGATTTATGAATTCAAATTCTTGCCACACAGAACTACTTGTTCTTCAGAACGTGTCCTTTCTTCCACTTCTCATTTCTTGCACCCCCTTTGCTCATTCTATCTTCCTTTATTTCTAGATCTTTGCACTGTCTTCCACAAACACCCACCTACTTGCTCTTGACTAAGGGACCTTTCCCACCCCCATGATTCTGGGTGTGACTTTTATAAAGTGTATAGGAACTGTGGCAAGGGGTTTTTAAAAAAACTGAACTGAATCGCTTTGATATACGCCATTAAGACTCCTTGTTTGCAGTACACGTAAGTTTGTTGCTGTGACATGTACTCTCATCTTTCATAAAATTAACAGTGGTCTCTCAGAATGATGGTCATGCTATTTCTTGGTAATGACTATAATGCAATGCTTTATTATGCCTCCAAAGTATCATCTTTCTCTTTGCATGATACAATGAGTTCACTTACAGAAAGAAATGAGTTTCAAAGCTTAAAAACTGACTAATGCAAAGAAAGGAAAAACTAGTTATGGTCTCTCTGGAGAAGCAGGCTCTGTGGGCAGTTTGACCCACAGCATTGAAAGACGAAGCACTGAAAGTGTCAAGAAGAGCAAGTAGTCCCCATCTGAGTTGTGCATTGAGGTATCACCTCTCCTTTTATCTTTTTTTCTAAGTAGGCTCCATGCGCAACACGGGGCTTGAACACAAAGACCCTAAGATCAGAGATCAGTGCTCTACGGGCTGAGCCAGCCAGGTGCTGCTACTAAAACCCCTCCTTTTGGTGACTTAAGGAGCTTTAACTGAGTCTCTACTACTTTAGGAAAGTTCCTAAGTGTATGGGTATTTCTAAAATGACTAGTAGTTTTTGCTTCTTTTCTATTGACTGGAGGTTTATTTGCAGTTTTACACAGTTTTGTTCTTTCAGGGAATGTCTTCCTGCATTTATTTCCTCAGTTCTTCTATTCCATAAAAAACTGGCCCTGAGTGAATACTTAGAAAGGGGAAGAAATGCTCTTTTTTCTTTGCTGTTTTCACTGAGGAAACCAAAGGCAGACCACTTCCTTGTTATATCTTTTAGCATCTTATCAGATTTTCTTTTATAATGTTTTTTCTCTCTGTGTGGTCTCTTAATGCAAATGGCAGTTAAGCATGCTATTTTTGGCTTAGGTCAGGTATTTTCCCACATGGATTTTATAGGCCTTTTATGCAGTGTGATCAACCAGCCCCAAGAATACTCTAAGGAGAAACTTATGTGTTTCGTATGCCTAACAGGCCTGAATTTCCCCTGGCCTTCGGAATATATGTCCCGAATCAGCTCTTATTTAAGCTGTCTGAAACATCCTTGAAGGGAAATTACAAAAATAAAAAAGAGGTTTTTACACAAATATTTGGATCTTGATTCTCTGGAGTTTTAATACGTCAAACCTTTCCCCCTCTTTGCTTAAAATAAGCCAGAGGAAAACTAGATGGAAGATTACACAGAGACCATCTCTTTAGATGCTGTCTGCCTCAAAGTACAAACAATTTTTCTCTTGGGCATAAGTCCTCTCTGTTATGCAATGATTCAAAGCATAACAGAAGAAGGTAGATTATACCAAATTCAAAGTAAAAATCCAAGTAGATTTCTCCAGCTGTGGTAGGCTTATTTGCATTTCCCATATATTTTTTTTTTTTCTGATCCGTTAAAGTGGTCCGGGATGCAGACTGATTTGCCCAGTATGGATTGGGGAATAAATAAGTCCTTTTATATTCGAGTGCTTTGCAGGGAGCAGTCTATAACAGCGAGGCTCTTAAACACATTTCTTTAAGACCTCTTTTTGTCCCTGGCGAGGGTCACAATGTTCTTCTTACACTTTTATCTCACCTGAAGCTCCTCTGGTCATAAGTTCTCCATTTCCTTTACCATTATCACCTCACTAAAGAGATGAATATTTTTAACAGTCTGCTCTTCAGCCTCAAAACCATCTTAAGAAATGTTTTTTCAAATAGAGAGCGTTGGGACAAAAGAAGACACCTGCTCATTTCACCAGCCCAAGGATCTGGCAATTACCACCCCAAATCGAAGAAACACAGTGTTCAAGTACGTGCCCTACGGCTGCTTGGCCTGGGAGTGCAGCAGCATGGAGCCTGACCTGGGCATCGTAGGCTAACAGAGTCTGTCAGTTCTAAGGGTATCTTTGTCAGTAACTCGTTGTGAGGCCTTTCCCGAGGTCTTTGTGTCCACTGAGGGTGAGGAACACAGGGGACGATTTTAGGTCGGCACAAACGGCCATGTTGATCTAGGACATATCTCTGAGTAAATAGGAACAGCCTCCTCATCAGTATCTATGGTTGAAAACCATCTATGCTGGAATCCACCTCGAAGTCGTGAAGGCGAAGTGTGGAAAAAAGCCCTTACTGTTTCCGTGCTGCTAAGTACGCTGCTTTAGTAATGATTTTCTTGTTCAGGAACTATTGCCAGATGCAATGTATCTTGGGGTTCAGAGGGGGAAAGGTCACTTTCATGATCTTTGACCACAGTTCCACTGACCACAGTTTTGCAGGAGACCAAAATCACTCAAGTTTTTCTTTGATTTTTGAATATTTTTGTTTAATGATCATAAGGAAAGTAATTTCGTAGTGGCCTTTAAAAATAAGTCTGTCTACACAAGCATGACCTTCCCATTAAGTTGAAATGCAATCTGTTCTGGGACTAGGCAGAGAAAGAACTATCAGAACTTCTTGAAGTCTTTTCCCAGGACTGTGATTCTATTAGCTAGAACACTGAACACAAGGCAAAGTCCTCTGGCTGTTAAGTCTGAAAACATGGGACTTCACATTTATAGTGTTCAGAAATTTAAGTGTCCCAAGCCAGCCACATTTGTTTTTTGATTTCCTGCCCAGCACTTTTTTTTTCCATTTTGACTTAGATTTAAATTGCACGTATATTTTTTAAAAATTTGCACATATGTCTTAGATATAATTAATGAGTATGTATGAAATATAAGGTATAATATACAAATATATTTAGAGATATGGAATATCAAACCCTGATTAGACTATCTCGCTCATTATCATAAAGGCTCTAGACAAAATAATTTTTAAAATTATTTAGCAGTTAAGTTTACAAAATATTTCTGGGAGATAATGTATGTTGCCATATGTTCCACTAATGAATGCAACTACACTTTAAACAATATTTTCAGAGTTAGGATTAAGGGATATTATTTTCTTTATTTCATTAAAGTGTCACAGTGTTAAATAATTCACTCGAATCCACATAAAGTTAGCATTGTTTTTGTCTCTGCTGTGGGGAAAAGATTAAAAAATAAGGGGAAAAATATAGGGATCTCATGGGGACTTTTAATTAGATCTTGGGGTAATTAGTACATTTTTTAAAAAATCAGTGTTAAATGGAATCTGCCTGCAGGTGCTTTTTATATGTGTCCTACTATATTTGTCAGGTTTATCTCATTTTAGGAAAGTGCACAAAAAGATGGAATTAATGGTCTGGAATTTTAATCAAGCATCTAAGAAACCCACTGAAAGAAATTTCTTAGTATTAACTTCACGTTCCTCTTCTGTTATAATAAAATGGGATTAAAAATGGCAAACTATTGCTTTCTCTGTATTAATTAAAATAATAATTTTGGTAAAGATAGAAGGAGGGCAAATTCCTATCCTGAAAGCTGGCCAGAATAGAGTCGACAGAGCACTGGGGTCATAAGTCTGGTTTGATGACAAAGGGCCCTGGAGTTTAGATTATACACACACACACACACACACACACACACACACACACACACACACACACACATTGTGTGCATGGTGTGGGGTGGGGGAGGAGGGTTGTAGCTCATGTATGCAGTCATGACAGAGAAATATCAGTGCCTCTTCCCCAGCCATGTTGCCAAAATAATGATTATGATAACAGCAACACCTCTATGCCATTTGCCTGGAAGTTCTAGCCTACCTGGGTGAAGCCCAGTATGACACTTGGTACGATTTCACTGGAGTAGGGCAGACTTTTTATGATATTTAGCTACCCTCTGTGCATATTTCTTTTACCTTGCTTGATTTATACACACACAAGCTCTCTACTACATGTTATTAGTAATTTTGGTTTATACAGCATCTCTTCTTCTAACATAGGAGTATCAAAAATTTATCTAATTTACCTTCATTAAGAAAAAAAAAGGAAGCTGTCTCAATGGCCTGGAAACTTCTATCTGGTATTTCTTTCTTTTTCATTCACTCAGAGTGCCAATCAATCTTTACAGAACAATCTTTTTGTTTTGTTTTCTTTTGAACAGTTTATTTGCAGAAACTTTCAGCAATTCCGTCAGAAAAAAATTCCACTACTACTCATTGTAACACGACATAAGAGATTTATGGCTCCATCCTCCGTATCCTGCTGTTAGGCCCCCGCATTACTCGGCGAGGGAGCCCCTGGCCCAGTCTTCTCTCAAGGTGGTGGTCTTGGTGTCCTTGTTCATGCTGTTTCCTTTACTCAGGCTGTTCTTCCTCTTCCTTTCTCTGCATCCAAATCTTTTCCATCCCTCTAATTAAAATCCTGTCTCCTCTGTGAAACTTCACCAGGTCCTCCAGGTCATTCTAGACTTCAATGTCATATTGTGAACAGTTGGCTTATTGGAGTATTACTGGTAGAATATGAGGCATGGTGAAGTTTAAGTAAGACTAGGGTTCAGGTTGTTTGAATGGGTTCTGCCTATTGGACCATCTCTGTGCCTTTCTGCCATTTTTCTCTCTCTGACTTGTTTTTCTCATCTTTTCTCTCTTTTTTCTCCTTCTCTTTTAAATATGAAGAGACATATCCCAAGCATGGATGTACTTGGAAAGCCATGCTTTGGAGGAGGGAAGCTAATAGATGGCAGCGAAAGACTGTGGAGAGTATCCAGTTTTTCCACCACCAATGAAACAAAACAAAAATCCCAAATGCCACAATCAATCAAATCAAGAGAACCGCATTTATTATTAGGACAATTCCCAAAGGCATATTACAGCCTGAGATTCTGAGAGGAAAAGAAAAACAAAACCCTGAAAAACTAATTAAGTCAGTTCATCAAGGAAAATAATGACACGGTATAAAGTAAAATAATTGAAAAACATATATGGTATTGAGGTAGGGAGGTGGTAAGAAAGATACACCTGGGAGATAAGAAATTTAGAAACAATAAAGATTTATCTAAAGTTATGGAGAAAAGAACGGTGCTTGCTTAAATCTGAAGAGAGACAAAGTGAAGCTTTCACCACTGCCTGGAAGAAATACTTCTTAAATAAAAACTGAGACAGCTACAAGAGGCCCAGCCACAGCCACTCATTGGGTTAAGAGAGAAAGTATCAAGAGCACATTTCAAAGGGCATACTGAGTGATGCTGTTTCGCCAAGGTCCCCAAATTTGCAAAAATTTCCAGTTTGCCAGCTAAGACTGAAAGAGAATGAATTAATTGAAATTGAGATGCAAACAATCTTAAAAAAATCCATCTCCAAGCACATCACACATATCTAAATGATCTAAGATTCCTGAATTTAATTCTGATTCTGTTTTGTCTTCCCTCCTGTTTAAACAGAAAAACACCGACATCAAGGTGAAATGTCACGCAAGTATCACTTTTAAAATAGTCTCCTTTTTTTGGATAAAGAAAGGGGGGTAATCAGAAGGGGGAATGAAACATGAGAGACTATGGACTATGAGAAGCAAACTGAAGACTTCAGAGAGGAGGGGGTGGGGGAATGGGATAGACTGGTGATGGGTAGTAAGGAGAGCACGTATTGCATGGTGCACTGGGTGTTATACGCAAATAATGAAGCATCGAACTTTGCATCGGAATCCGGGGATGTACTGTATGGTGACTAACATAATATAATAATAAAATATATTAAAAAAATAGTCTCCTTTTTTTTTTTCAAAATCACTGTGAAGAAGGAAAACAAAGGTCTTCTAGAGGCCCCTTAACATTCAGTAGTTAATGGTAACCTATCACTATGTTTTTAACTTTCTTTTGTTGAGTCATCAACTCTCCTCCTCCCCCACTCCTTCCAGGGTCAACAGGCAACCTTTTATTAAATCACGGGACTGCATTTGCTATGTTTGGTCTTAATCCAGCTTCTTTATTATCTCTGCTGTTGTTGTGCACTACACTGTTTTGTAGACACACCAGATAAAATAGGGAAACAAAACCAGGAGACTATTCCCAGACTGTTTGCCAACTGATTTTAAACTGTTGCTGGATACTGGTATGCAAAATAATGAATGGTTTTTTATTACCAGGTCTTGTGGAATAGAAATTGAGGGGGAGGGTGTTAGTTAGTCTGATTCTGTCAAATGCCTTCATACTTCCTTTGCCTTAGTTTCCTAATTTGTTTAATAGTGTCCAGAATTTTGTTTTCTTTTCTTCCCTAATTCTATGTAGTGCAAATGCCTTGAATATTTTTCCATCATCCCATCATAACAAAAAGAGAAGCAGGAAGGATATATGTATAATCATTTATAATCCTCCAGATCTTGTTTTCAGAATTCCTTAGTTTTCAATTGTAGTGTCTCACGAAATCTATGAAACTATGCCAGTTCACAAAGGAAACCCCGCAGAGTTGATCCCTGGACAAGTAAGGCCCAGGGAATTTCAATAAGTTGCCACAAGATGTATGGCTGGCTAAGGTCAGAACTCACCAGACCTGGAATTCAACTTTTGCCATTCTCAACGGAACACTTATTTCCACCGCAATTTCAGAGTGCCTAAGCAGGCTTAAGGTCTGGACTGAGTTTCTCTCTCAGTCCAGTATGATCTTTGGAAACATACGATCAGAAAGATATGAAGATCTCGAACTATTTCACAGGGACTTTGGGTCTGACTTTACCGAGTCTGAGACCTAACGTCTCCCTTGAGCAGAGCCACATTTCTAAGGAACTCAGCCTCAACCTACCTTCTTTGCAGTTAACCCAGGTCAGACTTGACACAGCTGAAACATTCTAGACCTATCCACATCTCAGGTTGAAACAGGACAGAGTGGGGTGGGAGAATGTGGGAGAAGTACAAGATCAACCATTTGTCCAAAGGGCCACACAATCATTAACCCAGTAAGAGTGCAGGCCAGTATCCTCTCACATAGTTTTAAGTAAAATCTTTTCAAAATGTAATTTTGCTTTATCCTTAATATTTTTAAAAATTTTGTAGAAAACTACTAAAGACTCATCATTGAGTACCTTGCCTTTCAATCACAAATCAGCCCAGTGTGCACGCGGGTTTCGTTCAAATCTGCACAAGAGTGGAACATTTTGTTTTAGGAATGTGAGATGTACAAAATACAAATCTGCTAAGAGCCTTCCTTCAAATTGCTCTGGGAGTAGGCAGGGAAGGTATTGACCTTCCAAGGGAGGGAAAGAAGACAAGGCAAGTCTGAGTGAGGTAACGCCCTTGGGTGAGGTCCTAGGAATATAAACGAAGTCAGATCACCAGGATAGAGTGTATTAAACATTTCTGCGCTCCACGGGGTCGGTTCCACAACATAGAGGAAATGGAGGTGTGGACGCCCAAAAGTTCTAGTCTTTAGACTTGGCGGTGGGGGCAGCAAGCAGGAAAGGGCCGGACTAATTCGCTGTGCGCGGCAAACCCAGGAAAGTTCACCTGATTTTGTTACAAACCTGCAACATTGAGCCCCGAGGTTAAACCGGCTAGAAACAAACTCAAAACCGGAAAATCCAGACCCGCACCCAAGGAACGCCGGTCCCGCCGCGGCTCGATCCTGCCTGGGACCTGGGGAGAGGGCAGAGTCTGGCGCTGCGCCCGGCCCCCGGCCCCGCCCCTCCAGTCCTCCCCGCTCCGCCCCCGCCCCCGGGGGTGCGAGCCGTCTCCGCCCTCGCCCGGGAGCTGCGAGGCTGCGGGAGCGGTGCCGCAGTAGTCGCCTCTGCCGCCGCGGAGCCGTTCGCCCCTCCTCAGCCGCCGCTGAGCCGCGCCCGGAGCCCGGCAGAGGAGGCTGCAACTGCAGCCAGGAGCCCGCAGCCCCCGCCTCGAGCCCGCCGCCGCCCTCCGAGGGCGCCCCAGGCCGCGCCATGGTGAAGGTGACGTTCAACTCGGCTTTGGCCCAGAAGGAGACCAAGAAGGACGAACCCAAGTGCGGCGAGGAGGCACTCATCATCCCCCCCGATGCCGTCGCGGTAGACTGCAAGGTCCGCGGGCCGGGGAGGTCGTGGGTGTGGGCGCTGGGGCCGGGGGCGACTCTGTAAGCCGAGGAGGCGCGGGGCGCGGGCGAGGGTCCCCGGGAGAGCCGGACTCTCCTTCTGGGGCTGCTCCCCTTTCTTGTCCGGCCGCAGCTTCTCCTTTGTAAGAAAGTGCGTGTGCAGGAAGCGGTGCCTAACACGGGATCCGGGGCTTGGGAGGCCTGGAGAGAGGGATCGAAGAATTGTGCCGAGCTCACGGTCGTTGTGCAGCGGGGAAATGTGCGTGGGGTCGGGACAGGTTTCGTGCCACCTGGAGACCAGCGGCGACATGCAAAACAACGAAAACAACAACAGAGTTTGGCACTTCCTCCCGGTATAAATGTGCCTAAAATGGCTGACGACATTACAAGCCTAAACCTCTGTTGCTTCCTACTTTCGTTTCTAGGCTGACCAGCACTTGGACTAAGTCCAGCTGTTGTAAGCCTCTTAATTTTAAAAGCATTTTCTTTTTTACCTCCTTTTCCACGGCCCTTCGGTGTTGGCAGGTGAACTTCACATTGGGGTCTGGAGAGGGGGCTGAGGAGCGGTTGAGGGGAGAAAGTGAGGTGAAGATCTCAGAATAGGCTTTGGCTATTGATTTTATAATTAAAACTGATACTCTCGGTAAAGATCAATAATTACTGGGTAGATGTTAGTGTAAAACCCACGACTGGCTTTTAAATTGTATAAGCATATTTATGAGGATCCCTTAACGCTAAGTGAAACTAAACGGGAGAAACTCTTACGTCCCTTATAAAATTCTCGTTTATTTTTACAAATACCTATTTTTGTCCTAATTAAAAATCAGGAGTGGAACTATACTTGTGCTAACTTTTAGCAGATTACAATAATAATTTATTTAGAATGTGATTGTAACTGTCTCAGAAGTTAAAAAGGAAAGCTTCGTAGCCTGTTTCCCCCAAGATCTTTTAGGCTGCAAACATTCAATCCTGTACAAATTGTAGAAGTTATTTATGTTGCACAACTTCCTTTTTCCTTAGCATTTTTCAAGACCTGTTATCAGTAGGATAAACTTAGTTTTAACTTCAAAAAACCCAATAATTGTGTGCAGGTGTGAGTAGTGTGTTTTTTTTAATATGGTTTAATGAAAATTACTGTTGAAAAATAGGGCACTAGTATACTGTTAAAAATTTTGAGACTGTAGTGTTAAACTGGATGTACCCGTACTTATTTTTTGGAAATGTTGTGGTTAAAAACAAAATTTCAGGGGTTGATTTTTAAATGACTGCCTTGCCTTGTAATAGGAACAGTGAACTGATTCCCTAAAAGGATTAAGAGTTTTGGTATTGGTATTGTTTTTCTGAATCCATTGCAAACAGTCTTGGTCTTAAAAGAAAATGTTTGGAATGCACAGAGGATAATTCCAGTAGCAAATTATTATCTTAGCTCTATGTTTATGTAACATTCATTGTACCTAAAATAGATTGTCAAGTACCCTGTCATAACAATCTAGGATACATATAGAGATTTTAATCCTACTATATATCTTTTTAAAATCCTGTAAATAAATACAGTTCCTTCTCTTTAAAAAAAGAGAGAGAGCATCGGATGATGTCACTTCAGAGGGCTTTTCTCTTGATCTGTATTGAAGGAGATTTGGAACTCTGGATAAAAGTCAGAATTAATTTGCTAGGCAGCTGTAAATCTGACTTTTGACATTTTCTGTCATTCCTGAAATATTAACCCTGTTTTCAGATTCTCATAATTTCTCACAGTTTGACCATACTCAAATTTTGTGGTCACAGCCGCTGTGAAAAAGTAACCATTTGTAGTTCTGCATTTTCTGTTTCTATTTTCTTAGATCCCATATCCAAATAAAAATACTGGAACTAAGCTACAGGGGCCAGAGTATTTCTTTGTAACCACGCAGCAGGCATGGATGAATAGGCAGATAAAAAAATGACTAATTCTTTCTCTAGCTATAAGCTCAAAGACTTCTTTTCTTCAGCGAGTGGCAAAATACTGCTTTACATTAAAAGTAGAATCCTAAAAATCAGTCACTTAACGGTAATGAAGACTTTGCTTAATAACAGGCATTGTGAAAGAACTTCTGATCTCTTCATCTCCGCTTGGCCTGTGATTACATAATATGCTGTAGCTCCTTGGGGTGACTTTATGGTAACCACCGAGTTTGACTGCCTGGATTCTGCACAGAATTGACCTTCGTGTGTTTGCCTGGGGCATATACTTGCCTGCCTGGTTGGTTGAGAGAATGAAGTAAAGCTGGTTATGGACCAGAGCTCCCGAACAAGAAATTTTTAGTACCTCTAAACCCTTCTAGACCACAATATCCAAATGATGTTTGTTTCTCCAAATGTACATGTAAGGGTCACCTGCCCTGGTGTCATCTTGGATTCTGGTTTAAAAATGCAGATTCTGCAACCTTAGAATCTACCGAAGAATTCTGGTCTCTCTCTACCACCAAGAACTCTGATCACTCCAGTCAGCTGTCTTATGTAACACACATTCCAGTACTTCAGTATTGCTCCTGTCTCTTGCTATTTCTTTAGCTCTTTTCTCATTGCAGGTTGAGAACCCTCTGAAAGCAGTTCCATTGCCCTGTTTTTCAATCTTGTCTTTCAGTAGCTCTCAACTCCAGTTAGTCATGTCTGTTGATGATCTCAGCTAGCTTGCTATTTACCAATTTTTCCTACATTTTCCCCTTAATTTTTCACCTTCCTCTCCCTCTCCCAGCTGGCACAAAGCTCAGAGATACAGAAGTAGCAGAGAGTATGACCTCTTTTTTTGTAACAGGTGAATTTGAAATTATATACATGTTTTATGTTACAGGTAGCAATTCATTTATGTTTGTGTCTGTAACTTTGACCTTTGGAAAATTGTTATATATGTGCAAATATCAAAGAAAATACTTAATGTACTGAGTCAGAAGTTCCAGTTTTGTCATTACATAACTGTTTGATCCTGGGCTTAAATTTTTAGTTTTCCTTATCCGTAAAATGAGAGGGTAGGACCACATGGTCTGTAAAGACTCTTCCAGTTTTAAAATTCTCCGAAGATGTTAGGATTACATAATTACATTTGGCAGGAATTAAATTGTTTTAATTGTGAAAAGTAACAGCTACCTCCTCATCTTAACCAGACTTTCCTTTCTTCTCCATGTTTAGCAGGTTACGTTCCTTCATATTAAGTAGCAGTGGGTCAAAGAGAAAAGAAATGGACCAAGGTATTATGTAATAAACCAATTTTTTTATTTTGGGTTACCTTAGAGCAATAGTTGTTAACAGCTCTTTTTTTTTTTGTAATGCCGAATTATGAAACACCTTTCCCAATATCAAGACTCAAAAAGCTTAAATTTGCTGCATAGATATCCCTGCGAACTGTAGTGCCGAAAAATAGCGTTGCCCCTCCTCTACCCTGCATTGTAGTTGTAGAAATAAAAGGGAGAGAAGAGGAAAGTGCTTGTGTAGGAGAGAAGATGGGGCAGGATGGAAGTGGTAGAGAAAAGTGCAGGACTACTAACCGAGTTAAGTTCTGAGTTACCCATTACAGCACGGCACTTTGGACCCTAGTTGTTTACACTTTCTGGTATTTCCTGTATGCATAAATAGGACTGAGGGGTTTGGTAGTTTAGTTTTTTGGTGTTGGTGGGGTTTTTGTTTTGGGGGAGTTGGCAGTAAGGAGGAACATAAAATATGTGATGACATTTACTGAAATGTGTTGACCTTTAGAGAAGGGATTTGGGAGCTTGATTCTTTTTAAAGAAGTATCATTACCTAGATGTGTAATTTAGTGTTTGTAAACAGTGGCCAGTAAAAACTTCACAGTCATTACATTTTGGTTCTCCATGAGGTTATTGATAGCTGAAGTGTGAGGGTTTAGTCCTGGGAGATAAATTAATTGCTCCCGTGCATACCATGTGACTGAGCAGGCCGATTGCCCCCCACCCCGCCTGTATACGTATCTTGTGGGTTGCTGCTGCTGCAGACGGTGGACAAAGGTTGGACGAGGTTGCGTGATGCATATTTGGAGGACAGGCTACCTGCCTGGGGCTCCACAGTGTCATCTTAAACATGCTTTGTCTGGACTAAACAGAAGCAATGTATTACTAGCAAAATTATAAGCCCAGGAGACGTTGTGGCATTCAGATCTACAATATTAGAGATTTAAGTGAATATAAGGTGGTTTTTTTTTTTTTTAATAGAAGGGTCTCTTAGAACCCATAGCACAGGCTTATTTAAGTTGATTTAGTGTTTAACTTATAAAATTTTCATTATATATTACTAAAGCTTGACTTTAAATGTTCATCGAAAAATGTAATAAGTAGTAATTCTAGGACATTTTATCTATCTTGTTCTGTCATCATATAAATCTGGGGTGTGTATTTAAAAGGCATTATGTTTTTTCAAAAGGAAATACTTTCTGAATTCATATTATAACTAAAGCTGCTTGGATTGCTTGGCGTAAAATACTGTCAGTAGAGGAAGATCCAGAAAATATTTACATCTTTTCAAATACAAAATTGATGAATCCTCCTAAAGGTTTAGGTAAACTTGGCAGTTTCTGTTAGTGCTTAGACTGAAGGAGTTAAGGACTTTGCCATCAAAGAATTTTTTCAGGTCATAACTACTGCCTATTAAAGGATTTGACAATTCTCAATTTCTCAATGAGGTGGTTTTTGTCCAAAGGATGTAGAAAATATAAACACTGGGGCTAGTTGTTTAAGAAGCTTATGTATAGTTATTTCCTGGCTGTCTTACTTTCTTTGCACAAACCTTAACAGTGAATGTTTTTACAAGGTAGATGAATGAAAATTGAAAACAGAAATTTTATTAAAGATGTGACCTAAGAACATCATTAAAAATCATTTAATTGTGATTATTCCCATTAATTAATATTTATGGTACATCTTAATAGCTTTAAAGATAGCTATAATATAATCCTCTTTTTGTGTGTTACCAACAATTGAATGAACAAAATTATTTTCAACAATTGAAGATTTCTTTAAAGCTTTTTAATTGATTTGAGGGGAAGAAAGAACTTTCTTAAGTATTTCTATAATTTTACCATTTGGGGCAAGATCAAGTAAGAATGAACATAGACTTTATTTTTAAGCAAAAGAATTTTAATCTTTGAGTTAGAGAAAAGAAATTATTTTTATGATAGGGATATTCTAATTTTTCGTTTAATGTTTTATCTTTTAGTATTAATAAGCTTCCAGCAGTAACTATACGACTCAGAGCTAATGTATATGTGGATGTGTATCAGAAGAGAAATTAATGTTGAAATAAAATTTGGCTAATTTGTAAATACTGAACATTTTTGAATTAAATATCTAGGGAATTTATTTGAGAAATTGGTAATAATTACGGTGTTAGATATGCAGTACTTGGAGATTTAAAAATATTTGCATAAACTTGTTGACATAGTTGAATTTCATACTTTAACAAATAAAGTTTTGCTGGGTTTTTGTATATTTGAAAGTTTGTTTTAATGCCAGAATTATTTTTAAAAATATGTTTTGCCGAATGTTAAGACTAAAGCTAGAATCTTGAATTGTTTTCTCTGTTTTAAATATGATTATCATGTTTAAAATTATTTAAGATAAAAATAGTAAGTTGCATTGTTAAGTAATTACTTGGATCACTACAGCATCCAAAAGAAGACCCAGCTTCAGTGCTGGGAAAAATGATTTCCAGAACCAGAATCAGTCTGTCTGCGTCTGCATTTCTTAAAATTCATTTTCTCAGCCTACCTTTGTAGTATTTCTGTTTTGCTGTATACACTACTCTGTCAGTTTTTATCTTTCAATTTATAGCTTTCTCCTTCAATTCATTTTTTCCTGCCTTTCATCCTAGTGCTAGGAAAAGCATTTCCCAAGCAAGCGGTCAGTGTTAGCCAGGGCAGTGCTGGACATGATAAGCAGAGATCACAAACTCAGTGCCTCCTGGGCCCAAGTGAAGCTGGGCTTTTTACATATTAAGCAATTTAGAATATTCTTCATTTTCATTTTTAAAAAAAGGACCCGGTGTTGTTTGGTTCTCCAATCTTTAAAGGCAAGCTAGAATCAGGGTTCTTATTTGAAACTTGAGTTTTAAATATTCCCAACTAATTTATACAAGAATTTCAAGCAAGGCAAAAATACTGACAGCCTGACGTGGGCCACTGTTTTAGTCGCCTTTACAGTGGAGAGCCGGGCTGACAGTTTAAGGCCCATGTGTCCAAATGTGGCCTGCTGCCTGTTTTTGTATGGCCCGTGAGCTAAGAATTATTTTTACATTTTTAAATGGTTGGGGGGGAAACTCAACCAATTATCCCTTTTGTCCCGTCTCCTTACTCAGTAGAAGGGTACAGTTCAGGAAGCAATACTGTCTACTTAATGAGAACTCAGACTATGCAGTTATACTTCAGGGTTTAAATCCTCAGACTATGCAGTTATACTTCAGGGCTTAAATCCTATCTCTACAACTTAACTGGGATACGTGGGTAAGTTACTTCACCTGTCTCAGTTTCTCCTTCAGCAAAATGGGGAGTATGATAATCTGTAAAAAGTTTATCACCAGGCCTGGAATAGAGTGAGAATAAGACTCAGTAGATGTTAGGGACACCTGGGTGGCTCAGTCCGTTAAAAGGCTGACTCTGGATTTGGTCTCAGAGTAGTGAGATCCATCTCGCGCCCGGCTGCTGTGCTGGCCGTGGAGGGTGCTTAAGATTCTCTCTCCCCCTCTGCCACGCCCCACCCCCTAGCTCTCTTTAAAAAAAAAAAAAGACATTAGCTGCTGTTATCATCAATATCGTTACTGTTACTTACAACTACAACTGTCATAGGGCTTGGCATTCCTCAGATTGTTAAACAGCCATGTGATGTAAGACTGAATGTATCATCTTTCTAGTTTTCCTGTTGGCTTTGATTCAGCTTTGCAGATGTCACTTGTTTTAAGTAAATTTACCTTAAAAATTTCTAGAAGTGAAGATTTAAAGATAGAAGTAAAGTTAGTGAAGCAGAGAAGCTCTGAATTTCTGTTCTGTTTTTTTATAGACCAGTGCCGCAAACCTAAAGCCGCTTTCAGATAGGGTGAGATCCTGCAGGCAAAGGTTAATTTTGTAACCTGGATCTGGTAACTTGGACAAGTCAGGAAACTTCCCCACAGCTCAGTTCTCTCATTTACAAAATAGTCTGGTGGCACCAGCCCTAGAGTGTTGTTGGGATGAAATTCACCATGCCTGCTACGTAGAAACAAGTTAAATGTTAATGCGTTTCCTCTATCCCCATCTATTATAATAAAGTCCTATTTTTCCCCCCTCATCATTCTTGTTTTGGAATATTCTGTACCTATTATTGTTTATCCCTGTGTCACATGTCAGTTACATAACGATATTGTTGTTACATCACCCTCTACAAGATATTCTGGTGAGGATTTTTCCTTCCTGTAACATAAAACCCTTAGCAGTCTGTAGTTGTATCCATTTTCCTAGAAGTGGGTATTTCTCCATTACATAAAGGATGTTGCTAGAATTTTGTAAATTTAATTTTGAATTTTACCAAATAATACTTAGTTTTAAAATGCAAATATTCCTGCCCTGTCACAGAGGAACCCACTTTTTAAAAATTACACTATGATTATATACAGTACAATGCAGAGTTTGAGTGTACAGTTACATAATTTTAAATGTATGCGCCCGAATAACAACCCAGTCAAGATGGAACATCGCTGTCAGCTCAGAAAGTTCTCAGGTACTTTTATTAGAGTCTGTCCTCCTCTCCCCTTAGAGGCAACCACTAGTCTAATTTCTATCTTTGAAGATTAATTTGATGCAGTTGGGTTCACTCTAGCTTCTAGGCTTTCTGCAAAATAAAAAAGGGTGCTCTCTGCGGTTTTGGTGAGCAGAATACAGACTGGATTCTGGCTCTATCGATCTCCTTGGCCTGGCATCCTTGTACTCAGAAAAATCTGCCTAGCTATATGTGATGATCCTAGCTCTGCATTTCTATAAATCAGAGGTTCTCAGACTTTTTGGTCTCAGGACCCCTTTGTACTCTTAAAAATTGCTGAGGATCCCAAAGAACTTTTGATTTATGTAGGTTATATCTACTGATATTTACTATATTAGAAATTAAGACTACTTATGAATTTAAAATATCAAAAATAAACCTATAACAGTACCATAAATGGCATTTTTATGAATGTTAAAATATTCCAAATAACGAGAAATTTTTAAGAAGGGTAAGGGTAACACTTACATTTTTGTAACCCTCTACTGAATAGCTTAGTAGGAGACTATTAAGAATAGCTGATTCTCGCATCAGCTTCTGTGGTCAGCCTGTTGTGCTGTCACACTTTGAGCTTCTGGGAAAACTTTACACTAGTCAGAGAGTGAGAATGAAAAAAAAACAGTATCTTAATTTTATCATGAGAATAGTTTTGACCTTGTGGAACTCCAAAAAGGGTGTCTCTGGACCACATTTGGAAAATTTACACTCTACATACTTGCTTATGCTGCTGTTGTTGGTTTTTGTTTTGTTTGTATTTTTTGCAATTTTAGATATCATCTGCTGGCTTCCTAATATGAAAAGTGAATATTTAGCCTTTTCTATATATTAACATATTACAAACATAGTCTATCTTAAGGTGTAGTTATAGTAATTTCTGGTTGAATTGATACTGCATGCTTTTATTGTTATTGAGATAAACATTATTTACACCTGAGTAATGTAGTATAACTTAATAAAGTTATTAAGTTCTTTTGCATACAAAATCTTTATTTTCCCTGGGTTTTTTTTTTTTTTTAAGATTTTATTTATTTACTTGACAGAGATAGAGAAAGCCAGCGAGAGAGGGAACACAAGCAGGGGGAGTGGTTGAGGAAGAAGCAGGCTCATAGAGGAGGAGCCTGATGTGGGGCTCGATCCCATAACGCCGGGATCACGCCCTGAGCCGAAGGCAGACGCTTAACCGCTATGCCACCCAGGCACCCCTATTTTCCCTGGGTTTAATAATAATTGTTTCTTTGGCCAAGGAGGGTTGCTTAATTTTGTATGTATTTATTGCTATTTCATCTTCAGACTCTGATAGCAGTATAATTACCTTTGCATATTTACAAACTTATTAGATAACTTACCAAGTTTTGTATTTTTCTTGGCAGTATTCCATTTGTCATTTTTCAGTCTTATCATCCAGACTGGTTGTAATCTAGGCATATTGATGTCCAGGTACCTAAGAGTAATTATCATCCTGGAATTGAATCGGCTTTGTCTTTATAAACTGTTGGATCTGCAGTTTCATGAATCTGAGAAAAAGTATCAGATCAATTTTTTAAAAAAACTTGCATGTCTGAGAATCTTTACTCTATCCTCACATTTAATTGGTAATTGATTTGGGTATAAAATTCTAGGTTAGCTGTAATTTTCTTTCAGCATTTTGATGGCATTACTTCATTATCTTCTGGTTTGATGCCATTCTGATTCCTGGTTCTTTTTATGTGACCAATTCCCCCCCCCCCCCGCTNTAAGACTTTTTTCTTTATGCTTCTGGCTCTCAAAATTTTTATTGATATAGTTTGGTTGAGGTCATTCATTTCCATTCTCTGGCTTAAGATGTATTTATTTCTCTATCCCTTTATTATTACTCTGTTGAGCTTTCAGGAAGAAGTAAACATGACCATTTAACTGGAAATCAATCATAGGACTTCTAACTCTGCTGTCTTGATAGCTTTTTAAATATTTATTGGAATATTTCCTTTCACATTAAAAATGGACTTGGATAGTAGCTATTAATGGAAACCATTATTGTCTGCATTATTATTATAAGCACTAGTTCTTTTTTTTAGTGTATATTTATTTAGGTCATCTCTGCACCCAGTGTGGGGCTTGAACTCATGACCCCAAGATCAGGAGTCCCATGCTTTTCCATCTGAGCCAGCCAGGTACCCCATATTAGCACTAGTTTCAAGGTCACGCAGGATGGCCTAAAAAGATACATGAAGCATCTTCTGATCTCCGTCTTTAAAGTTCCAGAACTGTCTCCTTCATGAGTTATTTTAGAGACAACTCACTCAATACCAACTTTGTGATTTTTGCTTCATGGCTTTGTTATTCTACTTAGGTTTCATTTTTGTAATTAATATGTTGCCTTTTCTATTCATTTTCAAATGCATATGCTTGTAAGCCTGAGTTATTTTACTTTGTTGTTTTTGCTTCGTGTGCATATGATTTTAATATTCCTGTTACTGTCCTTTGTAATTTGATGAACAGAAAATCCTATTAATTTTTTTGAAACTTTTTAAAAAGATTTTATTTATTTGAGAGAGAGAGTGAGCTGGGAGAGTGGGAGAGGGAGAAGCAGACTCCCCGCTGAGCAGGGAACCTGATCACAAGGGGAGCCAAAGGCAGATGCTTAACTAACTGAGCCTCCCAGGCGCCCCTAATTTTTTAAACATAACAATAACACTAGGTTGTAATAGTTAACACATAGTGCTTAGCATGAGTGTGGCTCATGATTCAGGTAAACTCATTATAACAGAGTTCTGTGGAAACTCAGGCTAAATTATTTCTGATTGGATATGAGCATTATCCTACTGTGACATGGTGTCACTTCATGTATTATGAGTTAATTTGCATAAGCTATTATTTAGTCAGGTGGTTGGTATAATAGCCCCATGCTTTTCCTTCCCTAAGATATACATGGAGTGTGAGAGAATATTCAGGTCTTATTAGTTCTGAAATAATACACAAATAATTTTACTTAATTATTACTTAATTTTACTTAATTTTTCTCTGGGCCTCATATTTATCTGTAAAACGATGTGTTGCAGTAAATGTCCTTTCATGGTCCTTCCATAGTAGGTCTTTTCTTTCTGAAAGCTATACTGATCACATGTTCAGAGGCACCTTCTTCGTGGCCAGACACTGTATTAGGAATTTAAAAATTACTAAGCATCCCAGCCTTCAGGTAGCACCTGGTATAGCTGAGAGAGACCAGCCAATTGTGTAGACCAAATTAATCACAACTCACTTAAGTGTCACAAGAGCACAACACCCCTGCATCCAAGAGCCAGGAGAGTGGTGAAATAAGGGAGCAAGACCCAGTGACTACTGAGTATGTATTGTGCATGTACTTGGTGCTTGGTACAGGTTCAGAGCACTTTTTACATGTTCATGGTAGACAAATATCTCTGATCTCAAGAACTGGAATTTTTTCCAGTAGTCCTTTTGTCTAACTTTAAAAATTCTAAACTTGGACAGAAAATACCACTTTTCACATTTAAATTATTTTTTGCTTTTTGAAGAAGATACTTGGAATTTTTTATCAAGAGTTCTGCATTTTAAATGGAATTATTCATATTTGAATATGAATGTGTAATTATCTTGCTGAATGATATTAAGATCCAGGATTTATACGAAAGTGATTCCAGGATGAGTTTGCCCCTCCCCCCCCGATCTTGACACTTAATTTTACAATGAATTATAGAGAGTAGAACATTCTTTTTTTTTTTTTTTTTAAGATTTTATTTATTCGATAGAGAGACAGCCAGCAAGAGAGGGAACACAGCAGGGGAGTGGGAGAGGAAGAAGCAGGTTCATAGCGGAAGAGCCTGATCTGGGGCTTGATCCCATAACGCCGGGATCACGCCCTGAGCCGAAGGCAGACGCTTAACCGCTGTGCCACCCAGGCGCCCCTAGAGAGTAGAACATTCTTACCACACTTCAAGTTTTAAGAAAACAGTTGATATTTTTATTAGTAACAGTAGGAACTTACAATTCAGCCAGTGGTGGAAGAAATCTATCTTGACCACTTTATCGATCTCTGGTAAAGGCTACGATTAACAATAAATAGCAGTTGTATATAATGCTCTTGACTGCCCAATACCTTTAGATCTCACCGATATGAATTTGAAAATCCCGGGCACCTGGCAGGCTTAGTGGGTAGAGCATGGGACTTTTGATCTCAGGGTTCGGAGTTCAAGGCCCATATTGGGTGTGGAGTCTATTAAAAAAAAAAAAAAGGCAGGAAGAAAATCTCCTGAAATTTCACTTCCTCAAATAGAAAGTTTTCTTCAGTGTAGATTGAATAAACACCTTCAAGAGTAATGGCTATGTTTAAAATATGTGGAAAGAAGAATAGAGAATGTTTAAGGTATTCCTATATTAACATTCCACTTTGTGTTAGATACTCTGCTTGTCCCTAATGATATAAAATGATGAAGTTGTGATCCAGCACTAAAAGCATTTATAGACTTTTTTTATTAAGTTCTGACCTATTTTTTTTTTTTTTTTTAGCCTAGGCCTGTGCCAATTTTATATAATGCCAGTAATTTGGTTCAGGTTTCACAAGTTAAATTGTTACACAATGGCTTAAAAATGTCATTTCTTTTTGTTTATTGCAGCTTGTGTATTTTAGGATTTGTTCACAAAAAAGGACATTAATGAAGAATCTATTTTGTAGACATTGTATTTTCTATTGATTTCTCACTTTTTATTTATTAATATTATTTTAAGTAATCGCTACACCCAACGTGGGGCTTGAACCTACAACGCCAAGATCAAGAGTCGCACGCCCCACTGACTGAGCCAGCCAGGACCCCAGTTTCTCACTTTTTAAAAAATCTCTCTTTAGTCCAAGTGCAAAATAATGCAGTAACTTTATTATCCATATAATGCAAGCACTTGGAAAACTGCTTCCTTTTTGTGTGCCAGACACAACATTTGTCACGTGGACCTCCTCACCATAGTTGAGATGGATGGTAGCAATCTTATTTGAAAAGTAAAATGAGAAAGCATGATTCAGATAGTGACTTAATTGAACAAGACAAAATGTCAACAAATGTTTGATGTCTTTATAGATTTTAGCTTTTTAGCCATAGATCTCCTTTACATATAGCAGAATGTGTATTTGATAATCAATGCTGTTAATAACGAACAGGTTGCTGGATCATGTCTTTCTGATGCCTCCATACTTGGGAAAGAAAGCTAACGTACAAGTCGGGTGGATAGAACTGTACCAACAGTAAATGGATGGCACTGGTATTCTACATAGTAATCTATTGGGGCCGTCACCTACATAACTTTTGTGGTTCTAAGAATATAGCTAGGAAAGCATTTGGAAAATTTTTAAATAGATCTTAAATGATAGCCAAGGTTTGTTTGTTTGTTATTTTAAAATTCTTACTGGAATAGGAAGTGATCTAATTTCCTCCTCCAGTACTGTAAATCTTTTTCCAGTTAGCCTTTTCAGGATTCTGTTGTAGATTGCTTTTTATTGGCTTCAACCCCAGTGGGTATTTGTTTCAGCTTTACCTTTCTCAGCTAAATCAGATGGTACTGGAATAATAACAGCTGTCATCTGTTGAGCACTTACTGCTATGTACCAAGTAATGATCTAAATACTTCACGTTTCCTCATTTAATTCCTACAACAACCCTGTGAGTAGGTGCTATTATTAATCCATGTTTAGGATGACATAATTGAGATAGAGAAGTTAAACTTGTCCAGCTGTTTCCCATCTTCCAAAATTCTGACAGTTTTCATCTGCTGTCAGTCTTTTCAGTTTTGTTTTCTATCTTTTCCAGCTTCTTTAGTATCATTTACTTGGGTCTTAGGAAAAAATGGACCTGTTGCTCGTAAGTTGGGAAAGAAGAGGAATTTGAGTTTACTGGAGAATTATTTACATAATGAAAATTCAGCCCTTTTAGGTGTATGGTTGTGTTAATTTTGACAAATGTAGTTGTGTAATCATCATAGTCAAGAGGCAGAATATTTTCCTCACCCCAAAATGTTCTTTTTTGATACCACTTTGTAGTTCTGGCTGTCACTCCATCCCTGTTTTGTCTTTCTGTAGTTTGCCTTTTCCAGGATATGGTTGGTATTATAACCAAGTAGTCTTCTATTATTCTTGCTGCTTTTATCTTTTCTGGGAACTGGGAGTTGTCTGGAAAAGGTCTTGGATTCCTGTAGCTTTTGGCTCTTGGTTTTCTCCTGGCTTGTCCAATTCCGCCTCTTCTCTGTCACCACTTTTGGCTTGCTGATGCCATCCATATTTGGATTTGATGTTTGGAAGAGAATGCCTATTGTGTCATTTAAAGCATTAAGGTTTTTTATTCAGAATATTAATCCAGTCTGAAACTCAGAAGTCAAAATCCTTTATACTGGGAATAGTTTAGACTGGTGGTTTTATAAAGTTAGGTTCTCAGAAGGGAATATACCCAGTCATAGCAGGAATGAAGATAAAAGTTCAAAACTAAGCAATGTAGTAGGATAGAATTTGGTATGTTTGGTCTTCAACTGGGGAGAAAAATGAGGAGTTGAGAAAACTAGAAGAACATCGATGAGAAATTCATTTGTAAAAATTTGAATCATTAAATTTTTTTTCATGTCGGCAGTTAATTCTGCATTTTGGAAAATAGTGTATAGGCCAGACACATCCATGGGCAGCTGGCCTTTGAATCTCCCATGTTTATCCATATTAACCAAATTTGTTTTAAAAATGTACGTGTTTCTAAATAACTGAATGTATTTCTGAAGGTTCAGTAGTTCATTCTACTTTAAGATGAATAAATTGTATTGATTCTTTTCTATATTTGTGTATCATTTTTATACTTAAAGCATTTTTATACCATCTCTCTCCCCCTCCCTCCCTCCCTCCCTTCTTCCTTCATCCCTTCCTCTCTCTCTCTCTCTCTTTTTCTTTCTTTGCTAATATAATTTTAAACCCTAAGAGTTTTTTTCCTCTTTTATATTCTGGTTCCTAAAGCTTTGTGATATCATTCGCTATAATAATTGCATAATAGTATATCTGAGAGCTTTGGGGAAAAAATGTGTCTTCATTCATCCTATAAAGAAGGCTCAAATAGAAGTGCCTGAGGATGTGAAGTGATTAGTTAGTATAGGAACAGAATCAAAATTATATGAAAACTCTTGTGTTTTGTCTAAGTTGGTAATGGAAGCACATTTACTGAAACCTCTTAGGGAACTGACTGAGGTGACCTAATTCTTAGTAATTGAAGTACCAGAACAGAATTTATCCTTCATTTTGCTTAAAATATAATTGGTTAAGTAATTTTACTTTATAATATGATAAGATTTATTTGAATCAGAAACTAGTACAGTGAGAGAACAAGAATGCTTCCAAAAACTGTCTTTCCTTACTACTGTAGAGGGGTGATTATAGGCCAGCCTTTGCTTCAGTGTCTTCATGTGTAAACTGGGGTAAAAATTTAAGGTTTTAGGAAGATTAATGAGATGATAATTGTACAGCACCTGTGGGAGCTTTTTTACCTTATCAGCATAATTTAACGTGCACCAGTTTTATTGCGGTACAAGGGGAGGAAATGTCTCTGTGACTTGTTTTAAATTAGGCCAAGTCAGCTCATAATACCCTGGCAAAGAAGCCCTTATTCATGAGTGATTTTCCCTTTTTTGGTTGATTTTTGTTGTTGTCCTTTATTTACGAAATAATCCAAGCATACAAAACCAGATAATTTGTAGTACCATTTGATATGTTTTTAAAGTCTTTGAATATCATATACTGGTAATGTCCAGCTTGCCTTTTTCCCCCCCATAATTTGGCATTATGTTTCTGAGATCTTAAAATCAGCTGTGCTAGTTGATTTCATTTTAGTTATTATTATATGAGCCTATAATACTTTATTCTCCACTTGATGGACGTGTAGGTTGTTTCTTATTTTTTCCTTATTGATCATCCTGCAGTAATCATTATTGGACCTTTTCCTTTATGTACATGTATAAAACTTTATCTAGGACCACATTCCTAGAAATGGAATTGCTGGGTCATAGGGGGTGTGTGTGTGTGTGTATTGAATTTTACTAGATACTGCCAAATTGTTCTCCAAGCAGTTGTACCAACTCCTGCCAACTGAAGGTTCTCAATTCCTATTGCTCCACACTTTCCCTAGCGCTTGGTGTCATTAGACTTTCTCTTATTGTCTGGTATATAAGAACTCAGTTGATTCCGCCCCACACTTCCTATATTGAAATATAATTTACATGCAATAAAATCCTCACATTCTATGTGTGTGACTTGATTGACTTTATGGTAATTGTATAAAGTTGTATATCCCCCACCATCAAGATACGAAATATTTTCATTATCTTAAAAAAATTTCCTTATATATCTTTAATCTCCCCCTCACCAATTCTTGCCCATGGCAACCACTGAGCTACTTTTGTTACTATATTTGCCTTTTCTGGAATTCCATAAAAATGGAATCATGCAATAAGTAATCTTTTATGTTGGATTTGTTTCACTAAGCTTATTTTTGATTCAGTATGAATATACCACAATTTATCCACTCATCATTTAGTAGATATTTGTGATGTTTCTAGTTTGGGGCTATTATGAATAATGATGGTATGACTAATATATAAACCTTTGACTCAGTTGATTTTTAATTACTGATCTTCAGCAATCTTGCTGAACTTTAATTAGTTTAAATAATTTTCCTTTCTCAGATTTTCTAGACAGTAATATCGTTTACACATAATGATAGCTTTGCATTCTTTTTTGTAATCTTTATATCTGTTCTTGTGCTTCTCAATTGTGTACTAGCTAGGATCTCTAGTATAATGTTGGATGGAAACAAAGAATCGGTTTTAGTGGGCAACCCTCATAATTCCTGACTTGAAAGGTTAATGATGCAAGTCTGAAGTTTCACCATTAATTATGAGGTTTGCTGTGGGTTTTTGATCATTATTAGCCTTATTCATGTTAAAGAGTTTCACCTCTTTCCAGTTTGGAAATTTTATTATGAATGGGAGTTGGGGGTTTGTCAAATGCATTTTCGACGTATTTTGCAATGGTCATGGGCTTTTCTTCTTAAATCTTATAAATGTGGCCTTTAAGCTTACTCTTCCAGTGTTAATCATTTAAAATACACTTTTAATAAATCACTTAAGAACTTTTTTGTCTTCGGTATATTTTAATGCTTTCTCCATGACTCAGATTGTAATATGGCATGTCATTTATCTCTCATGAATAATGTTAATTTTGACTGTAAATTAACTTAAGACATGAGCCATGCCTTAATCACATTTGGATTTCCCAAAGGATCTTGCACAGTATATTCCAAGTAATAGGTCCCTAATAAAGGTTGAACTGGGTGAAGTACTTAGGGCTGCTGTTCTTTGCTAAATAGCCACTATCTGTTGTGTGTTATGAATTCTTGTTGCCCCGATCCCTCATTGTCGTGCTGGCTGTTGTGGGTCATTAAAAAAATAAATAACCAAGCTCTAAAAACAAATCCAAATTTTATTCACTCATCAAATATTTGTTGAGAGCCAACCAAGTACTACGCTGGGCTCAGAGCTACCAGTAATGCAAAGTAAGTATGAATGGATAATCACAAGAACCTTATAGCCTGGTAGGGAGAGAGTGAATTATTCTAATGCAAGGTGGGAAATGATCGCTAGAAATTAAGAGGAAAAAAAAGAGACCAGATAGATATTGAAGACCCGATAGCTCTTTTAGGAAGTACATGACTGCGGTTTATGGACTTGGGTCTATAATATGGTCATTCGAAGACTTAGTTTCTGATTCTTAATCCATGGTTCATATTGTTGAAGTGCTGGAAAAATGACCTGTGGATAAGTGAAGCATTTTATAAATTAAATTCATAGAGAAATATAAATTTTTTAATTGTCATTGTCCAGAAATATGATTTTTTGAATGAACATGAGCATTCAAACTCCATAGCATGGTATATAAAGCCCTTTGTGATCTGTCCCAGTTACCTCTCCGTTCTTCTTGTACCCTCCCCACATACTGGGCATGCCAGCCATAGCACATGTGGTCCTTGGAGATAATCATGCATTCTGGTTCCATGATTTTATTCATTCTTTGCCTTAAATATAACTCCCTTTAACTGTCTTCTGTGTGGGTAATGAGCATTTGTCCTTCAACATTCCACTCTAGTATTTTCTCCTCTGGGAGGTCTACTCCAAACACTGCCCCTTTTTCTGTGATCTACATTCTTCTGTTAGAGTCCATATCATGTTTATATTCTCTTTGTGTATTTATTTTCCAGGCTGATCTGAATGATATCTTTCTTGGCAGGGATTATATATCAGTGCCTAGCACAGCTCTTGGAATGTGGTAGACATTTATAATGTGTTCTTGAAATTTGCTGACCAGTTAAAAATGATATATTAAAAAGCCTGGAAACTTGTCATCCATTTGACAGTTGGGGCTGCATTTTTTTTTTTTTTTTGTAAGTGTCTGCCCATGGTCTTTGGATATTCATTTATGTGCTACTAGAGAAGGGAGTCTGCCAAACAGGGTGGGTGTTGTACGCACATTTGACTGTCTCAGCAGCTGATACCAAATGTTTGGAAATGACTGTTTCCATCTGTCATTTCCACCCCCCCCACCCTGTTCCTACCCTTAAATTAATTATGCTGGGAACTCTTTCTTATCTCCTTAGATATTTATATCAGACAAGGACTCAAGCAAAATACTAGACTTTATCATTCAGGTTTCATATTAGCTTATGACTCCCTGGAAATCTTGTAACTTTCTGTTTACAGATGGAATATCTTACATGACTTGATAAATTACTCTAGGCTTATTTTTTTTACCTACTACTTTGTAGTACACTTGTCTTAAGTGTATGTGCGGTACCTTGGCAAGTTCACCTACTACAGCAGAGTGTAAATGCTCTCGCAGTGTCTGATCCAATCCTTAAGTTAAAAGGCATTTGTTGTACAGTGTTAAATTCTGTGTTTAAGACCTCAGTTAACCTATTTGCGCATTGTCTAGCCCTAAAGTGTTCTTGGTTGTTTGGGACATCTGGGGTTGGGCTTTTTCTCAGTAGTAACAAGTTGAAATTCCTCATCTTAGCATTGAAAACATAACCTTAGTTTTCATTCTTTCTTAACTGTATTCTTGCTTGAACCATATCCAGCATCGTTGATACAATTTTTCTTCCTTTTAATTTATATCCTATTTATCTATAGAGATGTGGATCAAATCTACATTCTCCCTTAATACGTCCTATATTGAGTTTTCCAAGCAAAGATCAGAGTCCCATACTTGAGAGGCTGTACATATATACTACTAACTAGAACATCTGTGATGACATTTTCAAGTCAATTGGAGCCTGCCTTTTGCTGTATGTACAATACATCCTGAGCCATGAGTTAGATAACACTAGCAGCTAATCTCATTTGTCAGTTCTTTGACATGAACCTGGGTACAAATCAGAAATCAGCTGTAAATCTGAAGTGACAGAGTAGTGTGACTGAGTTAGAAGGGCAAGGCGGGTATTTAAAGGACTGAATATTGTGACCCCATTTGACATTCTAAGGCTAAATTATTTCCTTGAGTGGATGAGAATCAAAATTCTATTAACTGTATGTCTCTTGACTTTATAATTTTTTTTTCTGTTGAATCTTTTCTCATTTTTCTACTGCTTCTATCTTATAATGACCTTTGTCAAACTGGGATTTGTTTTAGGGTAGAGCAGTAAAATTATAGGATTATTTCAAGACTCCAGTTGTTTAAATAATTTGTTTCATATTATTTGTTCTGTCCCTTATTTTCCTGTTACTTTTTCTTGTGTATTGTTAGGAGTGGGTTGATACCTGCCATGAAATATGAGCTACCTGTAGCAGGCTGATACATAATTTTACAATACAATGTAGTACACACTGAGGTTGTACTATATAAGGCTCAGCAGGACATTGCAGGACAAAGCTGTGTTGTAGCCTTTTCTGAATTTTTAAATGTCAGAAGATATTTTAATCACCAAAGTTGTGCACAGAAAATAGAAATTATGGAGTAATGCTATGTCCTGGAGGTGTGAGGAGCAGCGGTGTTGAGAGTTAGAAAGCAAAACTCTCCCAAGAGACTGATGGCTCAGCTCAAGAGGCATTGTGGTGAGTCCTGGCACCACCACCTAATAAATCCTGGGTTGATTTGGATTAGAGACCTGAGTCCATTGGTCTTTATTATCTTTGTTCATAAAATGATAATAGGCTTCTTTGAGTGATTTTAGGCTTCTTTGAATCCTGACCTTTCTGTGATTCTGACTGGAAATAAAATATTGACCATTGTTGGTCTTTTTTCGTATTTTAGGACCCGGATGAAGTGGTACCAGTTGGCCAAAGAAGAGCCTGGTGTTGGTGCATGTGCTTTGGACTAGCATTTATGCTTGCAGGTGTCATTCTAGGAGGAGCATACCTGTACAAATATTTTGCACTTCAAGTAAGTGGAAAAATGCTAAGGACTTTTTTGCCTTTCTTTCATGCTGTTAGAAAATTGGCCCAAATTTGTTCTAAGCCTGCATTTTTTGTCTGTGGCCTTTGGCCAGGCTGGTGGTCCTATTTTAAAGTTGTGTTTAAAAATGTGAATGACTGGTGATGGGTATTAAGGAGGGCATGTATTGCATGTACTGGGTGTTATACACAAGTAATGAATCATGGAACTTTACATCAAAAACTAGGGATGTACTGTATGGTGACTAACATAATATAATAAAAAATTATTATAAAAAAAAATGTGAATGAACCACAAGAGACTATGGACTCCAGGAACAGACTGAGGGTTTTAGGGGGAGGGGAGTGGAGGGATGGGCTAGCCCAGTGATGGGTATTAAGGAGGGCCCTGTATTGCATGGAGGACTGGGTGTTATACGCAAACAATGAATCATGGAACACTGCGTCAGAAGCTAATGATGTACTGTATGGTGACTAACAATAAAAAAAAAAATTGAACATAAGTTGGCTGAGCCTATTGGGCAGTTACTAAAAGCAGAATAATGTTGTTTTGAAATGTTGCTGCCTAAAGAGGACAGATTATTGGATGATTTTTCAAAATTGACTAACCTTCATTTTCCTGTTCTAACTAGTAGCTAAGGTATAGTATTATTATTTGCCGATTGAGTAGGGACATCAGACAACATCAAATATTGTCATATTGATAGACTCTTAACTTGATAGCCGGTTTGGACTCACCTACAATTTGCCTTTACTCCTGGACACGGAGTTCACTGGCACCATGTGTCTCCGCCTCTTTCCCAGCCTTTGGTTTCTCTTTAAGGATTGTGTAACTTCAGCAGTGAAGTCGAAGTCATTTGTGGTGACCATTGTTTTGTAACTTAGAAGTGTTTAATAGTAGTCCGTAATCCTAGTGGGCTAAGACAGATTTTCTTCTGATGAAAATCATGATTTATGATCTCTGTTCTGTGATACATTTCTCTTGACAGTAATTTAGTAAGTTTATTTTTTTAACATCTTAAAATTTGGAGAGACTGTTGACAAATAGATTTTATGGAAATAAGCATTCTGCCAGAGGATGTGTACATTTCATGCTCATTTGCATGTTGGTAGACATTATTGAAATACTAGTCACCTTCTTTAATGCAGTTTTTTACAAGAAATGTGTTTGATTTGGAAAAAACAATTTGTAATTCTATCATCCAGAAATAATATTTTTGCCTTGACGTTTTGTTATATACTCCTAGCCTTTATGTATACTTTTTAAAAAAAACAGTCTTTATAATGATTGCTGTAATCCGATATGTTCCATTTAATTGTAATATATTTTAAGGAAAAAATCACAACTACCTGTATTCCTGTAAAAATTGTAGAAAAACTATCCATTTTTTGGCTAATAAGAGAAAAATCATTTAATCAGTGAATCACATCAAAAAATCTTAAAGGTATAGTCTTTCAGAAAAAAACATTATTCATTTCTGAATATATTCATTTATACAAATAATGCCTACAGGTGAAAATAGGACTATTTCTTCAGATTCACTTGTCACCAAATGAATAATTGCTTTAAATTCTATTTTTGTCGACTACAGAAAGTAAGGGAAAAATCAGCTGCTTTTCTCCTTCTGAAACCGTTTTTTTAACAATGCTTCAAAACCCCATCTTAAAGAATATGTTAACTCTGTAATTAAACTGTCTGACTTGTCGTCTAAAAGTAAGAGTTTGCAAGCAAAATGCTATTTAGATAGCAGTGGCAGCTTAAGTAATGCTTACATTTAAAACCTGTCTCCCACTGAATTGCTGAAATAGTGTTTAAACTCTTTATAGCCAGATGACGTGTACTACTGTGGAATAAAGTATATCAAAGATGATGTCATCTTAAACGAGCCTTCTGCAGATGCCCCGGCTGCTCGCTACCAGACAATTGAGGAAAATATTAAGATCTTTGAGGAAGATGAGGTTGAATTCATCAGTGTGCCTGTCCCAGAATTTGCAGATAGTGACCCTGCCAACATTGTTCATGACTTCAACAAGGTGAGCTAGGTGCCTGGAACTGTTTAAAAAAAAAAAAAGCATGTTCTTTAATTGATGCTTTTTATAGTTTTAATTTCAGTATTTGCTAATTTCTTCTATTTAGAGTTTACTTGTTGTTTAAAGAAAAAAATGTTCCTTACGAGGTAAACTATCCAACATTTGATGAGCTCTTTGTCTGAAGCAGACCCTCAGTGACCCTGACTTCCCTTTACCTTATCTCCCTTAAAACCCACCTTCTGGTTGCTGCTCCTTTGCTAGTAAATTGCAACTATTTCTTATGCGCTCTGTTTTCTTAGATAAGAGGTGATTCATGGTCCCATTTCTCTGTAGAATTTTCAGAAATTAGTAATTTTAATTCTGCATCATTTTGTTCACCAGTTTTCAAGTTCTCATTCTGCATTTCCTCCTAGTATTGAATATGTTATATGATGCAGAAAAGATGAAATGAGAAAACAGTGAATATCCCAAATCCTCCGCCTAGTTCCAAAGTTTTACTGTATTTTCTTAATATCTTTTTCTCATATTTGACACTTGACCCCTGTTGAACTATTGTCTCTTCTATATAACTCCTATATCACTATCACATCTAAGAAAATGAACATGATAATACAGTATTATTTAATATCTAGTTGATATTTAAATTGCCCCAATAATTTTTGTCCCAAGAATGTTTTGTTTTCTTAAACCAGGATACTGAAATTCAGAAGTTTATGTGTTATCCTGGGTTTTGCATGTGTATGTAAGTTTGCCAGTTTGAACATTCAGGCATATCACTGAAGTTAGCTTTGCAAATATTTCATGCCTGATAAATACATCTGCTGAAATCAGGCATGAATTTTCATGCCTGATGAATACATCTGTTTATAAAGTAGTTTAAAAAATTATGCACCTCAGGATAATAAGCCTATCCAAAGCAAATAGTAAATAATAACTAACACTGAGCTTTTAGAAATCTAAGTGTTTACATGGCTTAACTCATTTTAATCCTCGAAACCATCCTATGAGTCAGTCTTTCTCAACCATATTCTCCCATCTGAACTACAAGAACACAGAAAATCATTTAATTGACTTATTTCAGTTTCTCTAAAGATGGTAGTAACTAGTACCATTCTAGATGCATAGGAGAGTTGTTCACTTTTACATGTAACAGATGGGTACCTTGGAGGATGTTAGGGCTTAAAAGTGAGAGAACTGACTATATCTCTTAATCAGATGATAGGCTATTTGCAGTTAGTTTTAATAGTTTATTGTTAATCACTTATAGAAGCAAACCCCTGATAAGAATTTTACTTACTAGTAGCAATAATTTTGCCTCTCATTACTACCTTCTGTTCCTATCCCACCAAATACTTCATTTGTTGAAATGCAAGTGATTTACCTATTCTAAAGCCAACCCATTTTAATGGTACAGATTATTCTTAAAACTCCAGGTGCTGCCTGTGTTACAAATATTAATCTAATGAAAATGTATCTTTCTCTTTCAGAAACTCACAGCCTATTTAGATCTTAATCTGGATAAGTGCTATGTGATTCCACTGAACACTTCCATTGTTATGCCACCGAGAAACCTGCTGGAGTTACTTATTAACATAAAGGTATAAGATGTTCAAATATTTTTTTTAAAGATTTTATTTATTTATTTGATAGGGCACAAGCAGGGGGAGTGGCAGGCAGAGGGAGGGGGAGGAGGAGAGCCAGGCTTCCCGCTGAGCAGAGAGCCTGATGTGGGGCTCGATGCCAAGACCCTGGGATTATGACCCGAGCGGAAGGCAGATGCTTAACCGACTGAGCCACCTAGATCCCCCTGTTCAAGTATTTCTTTTTCTTTTCCTTTTTTTTTTTAAGATTTTACTTATTTGACAGAGAGAGACAGAGAGGAAACACAAGCAAGGGGAGTGTGAGAGGGAGAAGCAGGCTTCCTGCAGAGCAGGGAGCCCGAGGCGGGGCTTGATCCCAGGACCCTGGGATCATGACCTGAGCCGAAGGCAGATGCTTAATGGCTGAGCCACCCAGCCGCCCCTCAAGTATTTCTTATTAATAATGCTGTTGGGGCGCCTGGGTGGCACAGCGGTTAAGCGTCTGCCTTCAGCTCAGGGCGTGATCCCGGCGTTATGGGATCTAGCCCCACATCATGCTCCTCGCTATGAGCCTGCTTCTTCCTCTCCCACTCCCCCTGCTTGTGTTCCCTCTCTCGCTGGCTGTCTCTATCTCTGTCAAATAAATAAATAAAATCTTTAAAAAAAAATAATAATAATGCTGTTATAGCATCTTAGAATTACCAGTTGAGATACTAGCCCTATAAGTGCCCATCTTACTGGAAATATAGCTAAGAGTTTTAGAAAGAAGAATTAAGACTTGCTGTTTTGGGTTTTTTCCTTTTATTAATTTATATTTTGAAATAAAATACAATCTCTTAATTTATTATCTAAGTTTTCCTAATGGGCCTCATAAAAATAAATAGTAGGCTTTCAAGAAATAAGATCTATGTTGCAAACTACTCAACTCTTGGACAGTATATGAACAAATGGGCATGACTATACTGCAATAAAATTTTATTCATGGAAACAGATGGTGGGCAGTAGTTTGCCAGCCTCTGTTCCATACCTTTCCTCATCTGTTCAGTGTATGTTTTGAGGTATTCATATGTCTTCTACATGTAGGCTGGAACCTATTTGCCTCAGTCATATCTGATTCACGAACACATGGTTATCACTGATCGCATTGAAAACGTTGATCACCTGGGTTTCTTTATTTACCGACTGTGCCATGACAAGGAAACTTACAAACTGCAACGCAGAGAAACCATCAGAGGTAATACTTCTTACCATTAAAGATTAAAGTCCTGGCATAAAAGTTGTTGTTCACTTCATGATACTGAACTAGATTCAGATGCAAGCTGGTATTGTTAGCCGTATGCTTGCCACGAGTAAGAAAGGAAAACTACTGTATCACTACATAGTATTTCTAGATTTCCAGAGAATCATCTAAATTCTAAATCCACTCTTCTCATAGAAGAGAGAATTAGGTGAATGCAAAGTGTCAGTGCCTTGAGATCCTTGTTACCTCACTTTCCCTGTAGTCACCCAGTCCAACCTTCCTCCCCCCACTTTGGTTCAGTCACACTGTGTAGGAGTTCTTCTTTTCCAGAGGGTCTCTGGAGAAGCTGTCCAGGTGTGTGCTGAGGGATTTGGATTCTAAACAGAGAGTTTGCCTTTTGGATCATGTTAAGGATAATCACAGGTTAATTAGAATTTGGCTGAAGAATTAAGAGCATTGACATAAGTAATGTAGCTTTGCCAAATCATTTAACTTTTTTTTTTAACTGAAAAACAAGAATGATGGTATCTCCCCATTTCCTTTCATTTCCCTTATAGTTGGTAATTTTTTTTTTAAAGCCAGACTTACACGTATAATGAAATTCACCCTCTTTAGTGTGCAGTTCTGAGTTTCAACGAATTATCACCACAGTCAAGATATAGAATATTTCCACTACCTTCAGGGTCATAAATTTGCGTGTGGCTTATTATTGGTAACTAAGACCTGTTAAGATACTTAGTTTAGACAAGAGAGGAAAATTATTTTCTCCAGTGTTAAAAAAAATCAAACTATAGAAGTTTATGGAGTATAGAGTAAAATATTTTCATATGTATAAATAATAACTATGAAGATAAGTGTGAATTACTAAAGAACCAGAAATTTAAAAATTTTTCCCTCCCAAACAGGTATTCAGAAACGTGAAGTCAGCAATTGTGTTACAATTCGGCATTTTGAAAACAAATTTGCTGTGGAAACTGTAATTTGTCCTTGAACAGTCAAGAAAAAAATTATGGGAGAAAAATTTAATATCGCAGCATAACCCCACCCTTTGTATTTTGTGCAGTGATTATTTTTAAGATCTTCTTTCATGTAAGTAGCAAACAGGGCTTCACTGTCTTTTCATCTCATTAATTCAATTAAAACCATTACCTTTTAAAAATCTTTTCTTCTTTCCAAGTGCGGTGTCTTTTATCTTGAATTAGTAGTTGTATGAAGTCATAGATGATAATACACTTCACCATAAATCTTGTGTGTCAGGAAGAATTTAAATTTCTTTAAATCATTTATCCAGATTTTTACGTTTGAGTTATGCATTTTCCAGAGGAGGGGTTATCTAAAGAATAATCATATATATGCATACGTAAAAATGGACCACAGTGACTTACTAGTAGTTGTTAGCTGCCCTGCTACTTAGTTTGTTAGAGCATTTGAGCACACATTTTAATTTTCCTCTAATTAAAATGTGCAGTATTTTCAGTGTCGTATTTAACTATTTAGAGTATGATTTCCACCTCGATGTTTTAATATCCTAGACATCTGCTGTAATAATATTTTAGGAAATGTTCAGAATTTAAGAAATAACTTGTGTTACTAATTTGTATAACCCATATCTGTGCAATGGAATATAAATATCACAAAGTTGTTTGACTAAAGGACTGTGTGTTGTTTTTCCCATATAACAAAGCCAAAGAGTTATTTGGTTCTTTATATCTTAAGATAATCCATGTAAAAAAAAAAGTATTTCTTAACAATTCATTTCACTATATACAGTGGGTAAAATTGTAGATTTTTTAAAAATAAAAACAAACTTTAAAATAAGTGATTTTTTCATGGATACTATTGAAGTAACATCTAAGACTCAGCCTTGACAGATGCTGTGGTAATACATTTTAAACTAATGTTTTTGTAGTTACTGGAAGGGCTGTTATTAACCCTAAAGTTTCCAAGGAGCATAACATATGCTGCTTTTCTGTGAGTGTCTCCTTTACAAATGGAGCATTTCAGGTTGTAATAATGATTCTTATATTTCCAAGGTTACTTCCTATCTGAAATAATTTAGAATCCACCACCATTTAAAATATCTAAGAGTAATTTCAGAGCTCCTGGGTGGCTCGGTTGGGCGTCTGACTCCTTGATTTTGGCTCAGGTTGTGATACCAGAGTCATGGTATTGGGCTCCACGCTCAGTGTGGAGTCTGCTGCTCTCCTTTCCTCCCGCTCTCTCCCCCTGTGCCCCCCCCCCACATTGCATGCTCTCTCTAAAATAAATACATCTTTTTTTTTCACTCTAAATAAACATAAATTTATTGAATGATTGATGGAAGAATGCATGATGCTTAATCCTGTCAAGTACGCAGTGATTGACATACTTTTGCTCATGAAAAAATAAAACAGTACAACCTCTGCAAAGAGCCCTAACACACACCTCAACTGGCTTTTAAAGTGTGTTAGATATACAGATAGACAATATATATCTCTAGAAAGATATACAGCAAAATGTTAAAGCAGTGTTATCACAGCATAAAATAAACAAATCTTAATATATATATATTTTATAAATACGTGTGTGTATGTATACACACACACACATCAGTAATTTCACTGTAAATTCATAAGATAAAAAATTTTCAGTTCTGAATTTAGGAATCAGAATTTTTAGTTTCACAAACCCGTGAACAGTTTGGTCTAGGAACCAGTTCTAGTCCAAAAAGACATTTAATTCCTGACTCCTGGTTTTATTTCAGTAATATTGTAAGAGATTTAGGCTAGTCAGATATTCAGAGATGGAGAATTTATTTTAGAAGAAAATATACTCTGATAAAATGAGAGCTGTTTTTCCCTACCTTCCAGGCTCTAAAATTCATGTTTTTTAGGGGGCTATGAACTCTAAAGAAAACATTATTTACTTATCCCTTATATGCCTAGCACATAGCGTTAAGTGTTAAAGATATATCTGTGAAGAAGGAACAACTGCTTGCTTAGAGGAGACTCACAATCTAGGGAAAGGAACTGGTAAATGGATACCTAATTACAATACAGTCGTGATCTGTACTGTAATGGGGAGGACCAGGTCCAGGAACTTTGGGAGTGTTCAGGAGGGACGGTGAGATATTTGGGATGTGAGGCGCATGGAGCCAGGTTATGGAGGACCTTGTATACCATCTTGAGGACTTCATTCAGTAGATCATGAGCTGCTGTTGAAGATTTGTATTTTGGAAGGAGCATTTTAGTTTGTGTTTTCCCACGGATAACAGTAATGCTCTATTAGTTAGAATAGATGAACTGCTTGTAACAACCCCCAACATCTCAGTGGCTTCAGACAGTAGGAATTTATCTACTTTTATCATGCTGCACTGTGGCAGGAGGGCTCCAGGCTCCCAGGGATCCAGATTTTTCTATCTTGTGTAACAGTGTCAGCTTCGACTCCTCAAATCTTCCGTGGAAGGAGAGGAGCTAGAGTGGTAGATCCTGCTGGGTTTTATGGCTGGGCCTGACAGACAGGCATACATCATTTCTCCTTTTCTACTGACCGGACCGGAGCCCAGCCATATGACCGCAGGCCAATGGTAAGGAATATGGAGAAATGTCGTCCTGTGTGTAAAGAGAAGCATAATGACATACAGCGTTGTCTTTACCACCAATGGACAATTGGAATGAATGAACAAAGGAATGAAAAAAAAATAGCAGATAAAGATCTTCCACAGTTCCATCACACAGAAATAATCATAACAAAATTTTGAGAGTGTGTGTTTAAAACTTCTTATCTTACGAATAGCGACATGTTTTTGGTGGATTTGGAAAATAGATAAAAGCACAAGGAAAATAGAAGTTGTATGTTCCCTACCAAGAACTTACTGTTTTGATTATTTTGGTGTGTACACTTGACTTCTTAACATGTCTTTATGGTTTTACAGTCTTTTCCCTCCTTATACATCATAAACACTTTCCCGTATCATTGAAAATTCTACATTTTAAGGGCTGCATTATATCTATTGTAGATGTACGATAATTTTTTTTTAAATATTTATTCATTTGAGAGAGACAGAAAGAACACAGGCAGGGAGAGAAGAAGAAGCACACTCCTGGCTGAGCCCGGAGTCAGACATGGGGCTCGATCCCAGGACCCGGAGATCATGACCCGACCCGAAGGCAGATGCTCAACCATTTGAGCCCCCCGGGCACCCCGATGTATGATAATTTTTTAGTGAGTTCTCTCTCATTGAACATTTTGGTAATTTTAGGACATTTTTGCCATTAAGAACACTGAGATGTTCCTTTTAATAAGCTTTTATATACATATCCATGATTATTTCCATCTGTTCTTGCAGTTTTTCCTTTTGCATTTGCTCTTCAAAAAATTATTCAAGTAATAGATGCAAATAGAAATCAAGTATACCAAAAGGAACTTACAAAAAAAAAAAAAAAAAGGCAATCTCCCATCTCCTTCCCTATGCCCAGATCAGATCTTAACTGTTAATTCTGATACTTAGATCTGTTTTCTTCTCATACTTGCAATGCTATTTTTAATATCTCTCTAAGTTTTCCTTCCCAGTCTGTACTTTTTCCTATTCTTGTCATCTTGTATTAATAAGGACTTCCAGTATGATGTTGAGAAGTGGTGAGAGGCAACATCTTTGCCCTGTACCTGGGAGTGGGAAAGCTTCTAGTTCTCACCACAAAGTGTGATGTTTGTTAGCTGTAGATTTTTTATAGACAGTCTTTATCAAGTTGAGGAAGTTCCTCTGTGCTCCTGGTTCACTGAGAGTTTTTATCTTGAATGGGTATTGGAGTTTGTCAAATGGTTTTTTCCCATCTGTTGATAAGATCATGTGATTTTTCTTTTTTAGTCTGTTGGTGGTGGATTACGTTAATTGATTTTTGAATGCTGAACCAGCATTGAGTATCTGGGATAAATCTCACTTGATCATGGTATATAATTCTTCTAACACTTTTTTGGGTTTGATTTGCTAATATTTTGTTGAATTTATGTTCAAGGGAGATTTGGTCTGTAGTTTTCTTGTAACATCTTTGTCTGGTTTGGATATTTGGTAATGCTGGCCTCGTAGAATGAGTTGGGAAGTATTCCTTCTGCTTCTATCCTCTGAAGGAGATTGCAGAGGATTGGTATAATTTCTTCCTTAAATGTTTGATAGAATTCACCAGTGAGCACATCTGGACATTGTGCTTTGTGTTTTAGAAGGTTAATTATTGATTCCATTTCTTTAATAGATACAGGCCCGTTCAGATAATCTCATTCTTCTTGTGTCTTTCAAGGAATTGATTAATTTCTTCTAGGTTATCAAATTTGTGGGCACAGACTTACCTGTTCATGGCTTTCCTTTATTACCCTTTTAATTTCCATGGGATCTATAGTGATAGCTCCTCTTTTATTTCTGTTATTAGTAATTTCTGTTCTCCCTTTTTTTCCTTAAGTTAGCCTGGTTAGGCACTTACTGATTTACTTGATCTTTTCATAGAACCAGTTTTTGGTTGTTGACTTTTCTCTATTGATTTCCTATTTTAAATTTCATTGATTTCTGCTCTGATTTTTACTGTTTCTTTTCTTCTGTTTACTTTGGATTTAATTTGCACTTACTTTTCTAGTTTTCTAAGGTGGAGACAGATCATTCCTTTTAGATCTTTCTTCTTTTCTAATATATGCATTCAGTGCATAAATTCACCTCTAAGCACTCCTTTTGCTGCATCACACAAGTTTTGACAAGTTGTGTTTCTATTTAGTTCAAACTAAATAATGGGCATTGTGGTTTGAGATTAGACAATGTTTTCTGTTCTTTTAATTTTTTTAAGTTCTTTTAAATTTGTTAAAATGTGTTTTAGCACCCAGAATGTGGTCTATATTGGTGAATGTTCCATGACACCTTGAGAAAAACAGGTTGTGCCCCTGTTGCAGCCGTTTATAGATTGATGGTGGTGTTGAATTTAGCTATGTCTTTACTGACTTTCTGCGTGCTTGGTTTGTCATTTTTGAGAGAGGGGTGTTGACTGGCCTCCACCTATGATAGTGGAGTAGTCTATTTCTCCTTGCAGTTTTTGCCTTGTGTAGTTTGATGTGCTGCTGTTAGCTGCATACACGTTAAGAATGATTATGTCTCAGAGAATTGACCCCTGTATCATTATGTAATGCTCTCCTTTGTCAGTGATACCTTCCCTTACTTTGCATTCAGTTCTGTCTGAAATTAATATAGCTATTCCTACTTCTTTTGAGTAATGTTACCATGGTATATTTTTCTCTGTCCATTTACTTTTTATCTCTGTGTGTCTTTATATGTAAAGCCGGTTTCTTGTAGACAGCATATAGTTAGTCCGTGTTTTTTGACCATTGACATTCAAAGTGATTTTTGATATAATCGGATTAATATCTACCGTTTTCATTATTATTTTCCGTTTGTTTCTCTTATTCTTTGTTCTATTTTTGTCTTTCTTCTTCTGTGGTTTTAGTTGAGCATTTTTTAGGATTCCATTGTCTCATCTAAAGTCAATCTAGCTTTTTTCTCTCTGGGATTTCTCATTAATATATAACCTGAAGAAGAAGCATGGTTTAGTCTCTGTTTCCTTACCGTTGATCATTGTTAGACTTTTGTCTTGAGAAAATATTAATCACAATTTAAGATTTTAAAAAATATTTACTGTAGATCCCACACTTAATTCTTCCAACCTTCTGTTGTAGATTAGTCCTGAGAACCAGAATGGGTGGGAATGGACTCTTGAGAGCTCAAAGTCCATTCCTAAATGGCATAAAGCAAGATAGTACTAGCTCTTTCCTGCTTATTACATTTATAAATAATTTGATGGGATTTCTATATTCATTTTTAAACTTCTGTTTGTATTCATATTTTTATAAAAAATCACCTGGAAGTGTCGATGGTAAAAAATGAATGCCCTCTCTTTCTCCCATCCTTCAGTCTCATTTTTCCAAGGGAGACCATTGTTAATAGTTTAATGTGTGACATAATTTTTAGATGACCTGGTTCTTACCCCAGTAAGAAGAAGAAAATGCCTTCCTCTGGTCAGACGATGTGGTCTTACATGTCATGAACTGTGTGAGAAGCCCAGGCCAGAAACTCCATACTCTGCACAGCCTCCAAGTCATCCACCTTCCAACGTCTTCTGGTTGGCCTTCTGCAGTCATGGTGTAACCCGCTTAACCACATCCACTTCTGTGCCCCCTACAATCCATTCTTTAAGCTGCAGCTACCACAGTTTTCAAAACAGATTTGGTGTGTGTGTGTGTTTAATCACATCCCCTGCTTAAAGCACTTTCATGGCATACCCGGGCTCTTAGGATAAGGACCAAATTACTTAATCTGCCTGATCTAGTCCCAACCCACCTCTCCAGTCTCACCTTAATAGCACTCCTTTGTGCTCTTTGCATTTTGCCACAATGGCTACATTAGTTTCTTGATAAATACAATTTTCCCTCCCTTGAAATATATTCCCATCCATTCTCCGCTGTACCCTTTAGTTGGCTTCTAGTAAACTTTCAGAACATAGTTCAGATGTGCTTTCCTCAAGAGAAATCTTGAAGCATTAGGAAGGGTTCTGTTTTTGATATTTTGTCGTTCTTGCTTGTTTGATTAATATATTTCCCCCACTAGACTCCTCAGTATATGTAGGATGACTGGCACATAATTGGAGCTTTTCATTATCTATTGACTGAATTAAACACTCCTTCCTGTACCATCCTAGTCTCGCCTGCTGTCAGCTTTATTCTGGATAGTATAGCATTTCCCAGCCAGTTGTCTCTGTCTCCCAAAATCCTTGCTGGCTTTCTCACTCTGGATCTGAGTGAGTTGACTTGAATAAAAGTCTGATTATGTTTTTTTTATAAATGTTCATGAGGGTGTTCTGCGCTTGCGGGAAAAAACAAGCTCTTTCCAAGCCCAAAATTCTGCCCTGGCTAAACTTCTGTTCACCACTTAACTGTTTTTATCCTAACCTCTTCTTTCTGCTCTGGCTTTTGTGTAAACTGATGACCCTGCCTGAAACTGTCTTCTCTCAGCTGTCCCCACCCTCATGCCGCCCACAAACAAAACATGTAGTTAACTCCCGCTCATCCTTGAGATACATTTCTTCAGAGAGGCTACCATACCTCTCTATTCCTTTTAACTCCATGTTACTTTATTATCTGTCTCCTGAAACCTTTCATTAGACTTATTAGCAAAGCTTATGCACCATTGTGTCCTCTCTACCTGGCAACATAATAGGTCTTCACATTGAATGAAAGAATCATTTCTTGGTCAGCTATAGCTAGGAAAACAAGAACAAAAACAGTTCAATATCCACTTCATTAAAGCCAAAATATTTTTTGGCGGAGGGTCTTCAGCGTTTGAATGGACCATGTTCAGTTAATACTGAATGAGCTACATTTTGTGGATCCATTCCCTCAGCTGATGAGGGTTTGACTTGGAGGCTACTTCATTCTGGCCGGCTCACTGTGCAGACACGGCCTTGTTCTAAATAAAGTGTGCTGTGGGGGCCGTATTAAGGTTTTTCTAGGATGGAAGGGATAACTGATGCTATTTATCCTCAAATGTTTCAAACCAAGATTGTCTTTTTTTCATGCCATGGCATTCCATGGAATTTGAGGCCAGATTCTTCCAACTTCAAAAGGATACCAACATTCTTTTAGGTCCAGTGATGACCCAAAGGACGTAGAACTAAGTTTTTAAATGTAGGCCAAAAAGTAAGTAAATAAAAATAAAAATGTAGGCACACTACTTGGTTGTCACAGGACTGGAGATAGGCTATTTGTATTTATTGGGTGGGGCCACAGATGCTAAATGACTTAAAAGTAGGGAGTCCTACATAACAAAGTATTTATTACCTTGCCTAAGTTGTCAATTATACCCCTGCTGAGAAGCACGGAAGGATACTAAGAAGAGTTTCTTGAATACCAGGGGTAAAGATATCCATTAAGCCCCTGATTTAGTAAAGCCAGGCATAGTTTTCCATTTGGGCATGAATATGGCTGTTTTTTAGAACAATTTTTTATAACAGAACATATAATTAACCAAATACAAGTTCAGTAGCTAACCCCCACACATCTAGTTTTAATCAGCTCCAGAGAATATTACACTTCAGTCAATCCCTAATTATCTGATACCCAACTCCTGTCACAAACTAGGCTGAGGCATGCTGGAAGGTAAGCCTAGGAAATCTGAGAACACTGTTCCTCGGGAATGAGTCCAGTTTCTATCCCTGCAGCTAGGGCACTCTAGAAAACCACTCTACTGTGAATACCTTCCTTTAACTCCACATAGAAATGCCTTCGTAGAACCATAAGCATCCCCTTGACTGGAGGACTGATAGAAAAATGAACCAAAAATGGTGCTTTTATAAAAGTCTTAGTGAAAGTCTTACGTAGTTACCCAAATATTCTTAAATTTGGTGTTAGGAAAAATTTCTTCTCTTCTGATACACACTAATATTAGAGCTAAGCAGTTTGTTTCCCTTTGGCCTTGGTGGCTGGGAAACTCAGAATAAAACTTTGTGCTCAATTAGATTAATTGCTTTTAACCTAGGTTTCCTGTATATAACCTTTTCAGTAGATGGCTCATGTTTTGTTGCGTATTTTAGATAGAATTTACATGCAATAAAATGCATTTGTGTTCAGTGAGTTTTGACATTTTTATATGTCTGTGTTAACAGTGATCAGAACATTTTCGTCACCCCAGAAAGTTCACTTGTGCCCTTTTGCACTCATGACCACTCCTGTTCCAACTACTTTCTGGTTTCTATGACCATAGATCAGTTTTTGGCTGTTCTTGAACTTTACTTGAATGGAATTATTTTAGTCTAGCTTTTTCCACTCAACATTTTTGACATTCTTTGCTGTTGCTTGAATTAGTGGTTCTTTGTTAATTACTGAGTAGTGTTTCACTCTTAAATATACTTCAATTTGTTTATCATTTCTCCTGCGTATGGATAGTTCAGTTGTTTCCAATATTTGGCTGTTATGAATAAAGTTTTTTGAACATTCGTGTGCAGTTCTTGGTGGACAGCTCATGTTTGAAAATCTTTGTTTCATGATTTATTGTGAACGCATCTTCATTGTAAACCCCATCTTTATGAAAGGAGGAGTGGGTAAAGTAAAATAACATGAAAATATAGCAGTCCCCTGTGATTAGGTTTATAGTCATTAACTTAAAACACTAAACCTACAAATACCAATTTCCCATTGTATTAGAATTAAGGTCAAGCCAGATAACTTATCCCTTCAAATAAACTTCTGCAATTTGAATAAGTTCTCATTAAGATCCCTTCTAAAGTATGGGTTGCTATCTTTTCAAGTCCCATTTTCCTTGTTCATTAGTTATACCAGACACTATATTCAAAGCCAAACTTGATTTCCTTCCCTAAACTTCACCCTCCCATGGCTGCCTCATCTCAACTTTTTTTTTTTTTCCCATTGCTCAGCCTTAAAATATGGTCTCATCCTTGATTCCTTTTTTCATAAACATAAACATCACATAGAATCCAGTGAATCTGGTGCCCTCTGCCTTCAAAATGCAGATTATTAGGGATTCAGCGTCTCACTCTTCCTAATGTTAAGATGCTAGTCAAAGCCACTATCATCTCTTGTTCCAATTGGTGTCATATCCTAACTGGTCTTCCTGCTCCCATCTTTGGCCCCTAGAGCCTATTCTAAACAACTGTTATGCAAAGAATAACAAAGTAATTGGGGATACTTTCTCATAGCCTCCCTTGTTTTCTCATTGGAGGCTCTCTGGGATTTGATGGTCTCCATAGCTCCCACATGGAGTGAGATGTCCACCAGGGTAGAGAAGCATAGAACTGTGGGCTCCGCCTCATGCTTGCAGCTGTTCAACAATCAGAAACTACCTGTACTATCTTATTCTGCTCCACAGTGAGCCTGATCAACAAGGCCTCGTAGCTTGGTGTCCTTGTGGCCTTGACAATCTCCCATTATCTGTGTGCACTCCAGTAAGGTCTAAGAGTTTTGCAGTCTGCCCCCTTATGGGCCCTTTTGGCCATAACCTACCACAGTGCCGCCTTTTCTCCATGGTGCTTATCATCGTCTGACCTATTACATATTTTTTTTCATACTTATTTATTGTCTGTTTCTCCAAGTAAAATACATGTTCTCTGAGAACACAGACTTTTTGTTAATAGAACAGCACCTGACACATAATAAATACTTAGTAAATATTTACTGAATTAGTTTTGTTCAATGTATTTAACATGGTTTTTGCATAGTTGTCTTCTAAAAAACTGACATCATTGTATAGATTTAAGTGGCTGCTAATGTCAAACCAACCAAACTTCCCCTTTTTGCTTGTCTCTTTAGTTTCAGAATATTATTTAGGGCTTAGAATGGCCACGGAAATGCAAGTTGCAATACACCTCAGGTTTGGTGCTAGTTTTGTTGCCATGTTAAAGGGAGCTGGGAATTATGTTTTCAACAGCTGGAGTAGAAAAAAATCTTAATATCTGAAGTTCAAATTCCCTCTAATGTAAGGATCCCTTGAATGTGGTAATGCTGAATCACACTGGAGAATAAAAGATGGCCAAGACGGGATTGAAATTCAGATTGATTCACAAATAGAGACCTCTTGGAAATAACATTCTGAGAAAGATCCTGCTTTGAAAATTTGCATATTTTGGGGTCTCGATGGTATGAATGGTACAGCGACTTGAAATAGAACTTGTAGATTCTTATCAATTCATTCCAATAAATAATTTTATCAAGTGTTTAGAATATCAGATACCTCAAATATGTAATCCTCATTGTCTGTTTTGTCAGAAAGTTGACATTGTTTCCATAGTAAAATATTTTCTACTAGATGACCCAGAATATCCACCTCCCTGGTGGAGTAATATTCATTGTGTGCCCATGTGTGCAGATTCCAGCACTAAGCTCTACCCTAAAGGAGTTAGTAATTTCTGTTTGCCCAAGGGTATTGTTTGAAAGGAAAATAATAAATAAGCTTGACTCTTTATAAGTCTGATTGCTTCCAGTGGAAGAAAGGATGTTGACTAATAAAACTTTTTTTTTTAAAGATTTTTTTATTTATTTATTCGACAGAGATAGAGACAGCAAGAGAGGGAACACAAGCAGGGGGAGTGGGAGAGGAAGAAGCAGGCTCATAGCAGAGGAGCCTGATGTGGGGCTTCATCCCATAATGCCGGGATCACACCCTGAGCCGAAGGCAGACGCTTAACCGCTGTGCCACCCAGGCGCCCCTGACTAATAAACTTTTTATAGATCATTTCTTTTCATAATATGGAAACAACTAAAATTTGTTTTGCAAATTTTGAGAGAATATTTGATACATAATATTGAGCTGAATATCATTATGCCAGCTCAGTTTGTAGTGGAGGGTGGGGCTTGTGCCTGGGAGGGTTATGAATCTTGTATCATCCTCCCCAAATACTCAAAGAAGGCTGTTATGGCTCTTGCAAGAACAAGGGCATTCCACACCAAATTCTGGTCAAATAATAACTATGGAAAACATAGTAATCAGCTTTTTAAAAAGACACATATACATGAAAACAGTCTGCAAAGTAAAAAATTCATGTGGTTCCTGTGAATGACAAGTTTTGTTTAGGGTTATGCAATGAAGCCTCCATAAAACGCAAAAGGGCTAGGCCCAGGAGCTCCCTGGTTGGTAAACACGTGGAGGAATAGGGACAGTGGAGCCCCTGGAGAGGGCATGGAAGCTCCATGCCCTTTCCCCAGAAATGATTGTACACATCTTTTCATCCAGCTGTTGATTCATCTTTGTATTTGCTAACTCTTAGCTTGGCATTTCTCTGGAGATTCTGTGGGAAAACCAGCTTTAACATCCGTAGTTACTTCTTTCCAAAGGTAGAGAGGAAGATGGTGGAGGAGTAGAGGACCCTAGGTTTGTGTGGTCCCTGGAATTCAGCTAGATAGCTGTCAAATCATTCTGAACACCTGTGAACTCAACTGGAGATGTAAGAAAAGAATTCCTGTAATTCTACAAATAGAAAAACGACCACTTTTTGCAAGAATGACAAGATAGAAGAACTCACCTCAAAGAAGAGAACAAGAGGCAGTACTGACTGCCAGGGACCTAATCAGTATGGATATAAGAAAAAGGTAAAAACTAGAGTTCAGAATAAAGATTATAATGATACTAGCTGGGCTTGAAGAAAGCGTAGAAGACACGAGAATCCCTTTCTGGAGAAATAAGAGAACTAAAATCTACTCCGGTGGAAATCAAAAGGCTATTAATGAGATGCAATAAAAAATGGAGGCTCTTACTGCTAGGATAAATGACATAGAAGAGAGAATCAGTGATATAGAAGATAAAATTTTGGAGAACAGAGTTGCCTGGGTGGCTCAGTTGGTGAAGCATCTGCCTTCGGCTCGGGTCATGATCCCAGGGTCCTGGGATCAAGTCCTGCATCGGGCTCCTTGCTCAGCAGGGAGCCTGCTTCTTCCTCTGCCTGCTACCCCCCCTGCTTGTGCTCTCTCCATCTCTATCTCCCTCTCACAAATGAATGGGTAGAATCTTTTTTAAAAAAAATTATGGAGAATAAAGAAACTGAGGAAAAGACGTAAACTACTGGATCATGAGGGGAGAATTCGAGAGATCAGTGATACCCTAAAGTGAAACAATATTAGAATAATTGGGGTCCCAGAGGAAGAGGAAGGAGAGAGAGGGGCAGAAAGTATATTGTAGAAAGTTATAGCTGAGAACTTCCCTAATCTGGGGAAGGAAACAGGCATTCAAGTCCAGGAGGCACAAAGAACCCCCCCTTAAGATCAATAAAAATAGGTCAACAGCTCAACGTATAATAGTGAAGCTTGCAAATTTCAGAGACAGAGAAAATCCTGAAAGCAGCTTGGGACAAGAGGTCCATAACCTACAAAGGTAGAAACATACACAGTCACTTTACAGGTAATACAGTGGCACTAAATTCATATCTTTCAAAGTTACTCTGAATGTAAATGGACTAAATGCCCCAATCAAAAGACACAGGATATCAGATTGGATTAAAAAAAAGCAAGACCCATCAGATATGCTGTCAGCAAGAGACTCATTTTGGGTACAGGACACCTCCAGATTGAAAGTGAGGGGGTAGAGAACCATTTATCATGCTAATGGATATCAAAAGAAAGCTGGGGTAGCAATCCTTATATCAGACAAATTAGATTTTACTTATTTAAAGATTTTTTATTAAGACGGAGAGAGTGCGCATGAGTAGGGGTAGGGCAGAGGGAGAAGGAGAAGCAGGACTCACTACCACCTCCCCACAATGAGCAGGGAGCCCAAAATGGGGCTCAATCACAGGACTCTGGGATCATGACTTGAGCCGAAGGCAGATGCTTAACTGACTGAGTCATCCAGGTGCTCCAGACAAATTAGATTTGAAACCAAAGACTGTGCGATGAGGAAGGACACTATATCGTAATTAAAGGGTCTATCCAACAAGAAGATCTAACAATTATAAATATTTATGCCCCAATTATATAAACCAATTATAAATATTTATGCCCCAATTATATAAACCAATAATGAAATTAAAGAAACACATGATAATAATACAATAATAGTAGGGGACTTAAACATCCCACTCACAGCAATGGGCAGATGATCTAAGCAGAAGATCAACAAGGAAACGAGGGCTTTGAATACACTCTGGACCAGATGGACTTCACAGATATATATGGAACATTCCATCCTAAAGCAACAGAATACATATTCTTCTCAAGTGCACATGGAACATTCTCCAGAATAGGTCACATACTGGGTCACAATCAGGTCTCCACTGGTACCAAAGACTGGGATCATTTGCTTCATATTTTCAGAACACAATGTTTTGAAACTGGAATTCAATCACAAGAGGAAATTTGGAAAGAGCTCAAATACATGGAAGCTAAAGAGCATCCTACTAAAAGATCAACCAGGAACTTAGAGAAGAATTTAAAAAATTCATGGAAACAAATGAAAATGAAAACAACTATTCAAAACCTTTGGGATGCAGCAAAGGTGGTCCTAGGAGGGAAGTATGTAGCAATAGAAGACTTTCTCAAGAAACAAGAAAGATCTCAAATACACAACCTAACCTTACACCTAAAGGAGCTGGAGAAAGAACAGCAAATAAAGCCTAAACCCAGCAGAAGAGAATTAATAAAAATTAGAGCAGAAATCAATGAAATAGAAATCAAAAGAACAGTAGAACAGATCAATAAAACTAGGAGCTGGTCCATTGAAAGAGTTAAGAAAATCAATAAACCCCCAGCCAGACTTACCAAAAAGAAAAGCAAAAGGACCCAAATAAAATTGTGAATGAAAGAGGAAAGATCACAACCAACACCAAAGAAATACAATTATAAGAGCATATTATGAGCAACTGTATGCCAACAAATTAGGCAATCTGGAAGAAATGGATGCATTCCTACAGACATATAAACCAGCAAAACTGAAACAGGAAGAAATAGAGAACCCGAACACATAACCAGCAAGGAAATTGAAGCAGTAATCAAAAATCTCTCAACAAACAAGAATCCAGGGCTGGATGCCCTCCCAGGGGAATTCTACCAAACATTTAAAGAAGAATTAATATCTATTCTTCTGAAGCTGCTTAAAAAATAGAAATGGAAGGAAAACTTCCAAACTCTTTCTATGAGGCCAGCATTACCTTGATCCCAAAACCAGACAAAAGACCCCACCAAAAAGGAGAATTACAGACCAATATCCCTGATGAACACAGATACCAAAATTCTCACCAAGAAACTAGCCAATTGGATCAAACAGTACATTAAAAGGATTATTCACCATGACCAAGTGGGATTTATTCCTGGGCTGCAAGGATGGTTCAACATCTGCAAACCAAGCAGTGTGATACACTACATAAATAAAAGAAAGGATAAGAACCATATGATCCTCTCAATAGATGGAGAAAAAGCATTTGATAAGGTATAGCATCCTCTCTTGATTAAAAGTCTTCTCAGTGTAGGGATAGAGGGAACATACCTCAATATCATAAAAGCCATCTACGAAAGGCCCATAGTGAATATCATTCTCGATGACCCTAAGGTCAGTAACACAACAGGGATGTCCACTCTCACCACTGTTTTTCAATATAGTACTAGAAGTCCTAGCCTCAGCAATCAGACAGCAAAAAGACATAAAAGGCACCCAAATTGGCAAAGAAGAAGTCAAACTCTCAGCCTTCCACAGATGACATGATACTCCATGTGGAAAACCCAAAAAACTCCACTCCAAAATTGCTAGAACTCATACAGGAATTCAGCAACGTGGCAGGATATAAAATCAATGCACAGAAATCAGTTGCATTTCTATACAATAACAAGGAGACAGAAGAAAGAGAAATCAAAGAATCGATCCCATTTACAATTGCACCAGTTGCACCAAAAACCTAGACACCTAGGAATAAACCTAACCAAAGAGGCAAAGGATCTGTACTCAAAAACTATAGAACACTTATGAAAGAAATTGAAGAACACACAAAGAAAAGGAAAGACTTTCCATGCTCATGGATTGGAAGAACAAACACTGTTAAAATGTCTATGCTACCTAGAGTAATCTATACATTCAATGCAATCCCTATCACAATACTGTCAACATTTTTCACAGTGCTGGAACAAATAATCCTAAAATTTTTATGGAACCAGAAAAGACCTTGAATAGTCAAAGGAATGTTGAAAAAAGAAAACCAAAGCCGGTGGCATCACAATTCCACACTACAAGAGATATTACAAAGCTGGAATCATCAAGACAGTATGGTACTGGCGGAAAAACAGACACATAGATCAATGGAATAGAATAGAGAACTCAGGAATGGACCCTTAACTCTATGGTCAACTAATCTTTGACAAAGCCAGAAAGAATGTCCAATGGAAAAAAGCCTCTTCAACACATGGCGTTGGGAAAATTGGACAACCATATGCGGAAGGATGAAACTGGACCATCTCCTTACACCATACACAAAAATAGACTCAAAATGGATGAAAGACCTAAATGTGAGACAGGAACCCATCAAAATCCTAGAGGAGAACACAGGCAGCAACCTCTTTGACCTCGGCCACAGTAACTTCTGGCTAGACACATCTTCCAAGGCAAGGGAAAGAAAGGCAAAAATGAACTATTGGGACCTCATCAGGAGAAAAGGCTTTTGTGCAGTGAAGGAAACAGTTGACAAAATCAAAAGACAACCTACGGAATGGGAGAGATAGTTGCAAATATTTTATCAGATAGAGGGTTAGTATCCAAAATCTATAAAGAACTTATTAAACTCAACACCCAAAGAACAAATAATCCAGTCACAAAATGGACAGAAGACATGAACAGATATTTCTCCAAAGAAGACATACAAATGGCCAACAGACACAGGAAAAATTGTTCAACATCACTCATCATCATGGGAATACAAATCAAAACCACAATGAGTTACAGCCTCACAGCAGTCAGAATGGCTAAAATTAACAATTCAGGAAACATTTACAAATGTTAGCGAGGATGTGGAGAAAGGGGAACCCTCTCAGGCTGTTGGCGGGAATGCAAGCAGGTACAGCCACTTTGGAAAACAGGGTAGAGGTTCCTCAAGAAGTTAAAAATAGAGCTACCCTAAGACCCAGCAATTGCACTACTAGATATTGACCCCAAAGATACAAATGTAGGGATCCAAAGGGGCACCTGTACCCCAATGTTTATAGCAGTAATGTCCATATTAGCCAAACTATGGAAAGAGTACAGATGTCTATCAACAGGTGAATGGGTAAAGAAGAGGTGGTATATATATACAACAGAATATTACTCAGTCATCAAAAATGAAATCTTTCCATTTGCAATGAAGTGGATGGAACTAGAGTGTATTATGCTAAGTAAAATAAGTCAATCAGAGAAAGACAATTATCATATAATTTAACTCGTGGAATTTAAGCAACAAAACAGAGGAGCATAGGGGAAGGGAGGGAAAAATAAAACAAGATAAAATCAGAGAGGGAGACGAACCATAAAAGACTTTTAATCATAGGAAACAAACTGAGGGTTGCTGGAGGGGAGGGGCTGGGGAGCTGGGGTAACTGGGTGATGGGCATTAAGGAGGGCACAAGATGTAATGAGCCCGGGGTGTTATATAAGACTGATGAATCACTGAATTCCACCTCTGAAACTAATAATACACTATATGTTAATTAATTGAATTTAAATAAATTTTAAAAATAGAAATAAATAAAAATAAACAAGTTTGGTTTAGATCAACTCTAGGCAGAGGGGGTTTGGCCAAGGATGAGGAGGGCCAGTTGTAGTTGATCATAGATGACTCTTGTCAATACCATTCACTTAAAACAGTCTAAGACAAAGGTGGGTGTAACCTATTTATCTGTTTCTCATAAAGAACCAGTCGTATGCCAGAAAATGTAAGTTCCTTTCTGTGAGTTATATCTTATCAGAAACCATGGGCTTCCTGGAATAACCATAAAAATCCCAGATCTCCAGGATTTTATGTTTATTTCTGTGGAGTATTTTAAGGCAGCTCTCAAACATATCATTTCACCCTTAATTAGCGCAGTTCATGTGTCTTTTTTAAAAAATAAAACCCCAATACTGTTATCCCCATCCTCAACAGAATTAACACCAATTCCTTTTACTACCTAGTAGACATCTAAATCCATGTTCAGATTTCCACATTTGGCTCAAAATGGCTTTTTATATGAAGTTGGTTTGTTTGAATTGGGATTCAAGCAACGTATACACTTTGCATTTGGTTACTATATCCCTTAAGTCTAATTTAATTTATGAGTTCATCGCTGCTTCTCCACCCTTCTATCATTTACTGATTGAGAAGTTGGGTCATGTGTTCTATAGAATTTTCCAAATTTTGGATTTTTCTGATTGAGTTTCCATGATGTCATTTAAAACTTTTCCTGTATCCCCTGTATTTTTTGTAAACTGATCGTTAGATCTGGAGGAGGCATTCAATTCAGGTGATTGATTGATTGATTGGTTGATAGATTGATTTAGGCAACAATACTCATTGGCTGTGCTTTAACCTTCCTCTTGCATCACATTAATAGAAAGTGATATTAAGCTTGATTAATGGGTTCAACTAGATTTATATAATTTTATTTAAAATTCTTAATTATGAATATAATATTCACTGCAGAAAACTTGAAAAATACAGAGAGCAATCAAGAAGAAAATAAGAAGCAAGAGCATTCCCACTTCTAAAGAAGACTACTGTTTACGTTTGGTGTGTCTTTCCCGGTTTCTTCCATTTTGGTTGATTAATCTTGAAACTTTCTCCTTTCTCTCCCTTACTGGGCTTATGCTGCCTTTTAAAATATCGTGCACCTTTGGATCACTACAGTTGTATCTTTGCCTTTAAAAATATTTAGTTAACAAATATTTGGGGGTGCTTGTTATAGTTTTGTGATACTAGAAAGAAGGAAGAGAGGGAGGAAGGGTGCAATTTGAGCGTATGCTATGTAGCCATTGCTTTTACATTAGTTTTTACTTATCTTCACAATGACCTGGTCAGAAAGGTATTATATTCCCATTTTATAAAAGAGGAAATTGAGACTCAGACCTCTTGAAGTCTTTAACTTTGAGTCCAAAGAGTCTTAAAGTCTTTTGATTCCAAATCCAAAGTCCTAACATTCATCTTCTTCCTGAATTTTGTGGAACTGGTCAAATAGGACCATTCTACGTAATTGGTTAAGAATGTACTTGATGGTCATGAAGAAACTTCATAGTTGCTCAAAAGCTTGAGAGGTTTTATTTGATAGTCAGCAAGTCAGTTAGGTGTATGACAATAAAGGACAGAATGTTCTCCATTTTTCAGAGATTAAAAAAATAGTTTTGCAAGTTTCCATGTTCTATTTCGTCTTTACTATTTATCTTTTCTTGTGGTACTGGCAGTTAGAGTCTTTGACTTCAAGTAGGTAAAGGAATGAAAAAGAAAATAAAAATCTGTGATAGAGGAGTTTAGGGTTTTAGATTATCTATAAATCCTGTGTCATAGCAATTTTAATTCAAAGAAGCACAGAATTTTAGAACTGGAAGGTGTTTTAAAGCTCATTTTCTGGAACATTCTCAATATGTAATGAAAAGTCCAAAGCCCTAATGGGTTCAGTGCCTTTCCTCAGGTAACTCAACTACTTTGATATCCAGGCATGAGTTGAATTCAACATCTTTGACCTTCAGGTATATATTGCCATTGTGTGAGTTTAACCCATTTTGAGAAATTTTCCTTGGATAAACAGAAGGAAATGTTTAAACAATTTTTTTGTTATGCTGAGGGTGGGTACTGATTTTGCCAGACTCAGGAGCATGTCCTATAGTCGTAAAACATGTGCCAAGAATGGTTTCCTACTATTGTGAAAGCTTAGGGCCGGGATACAAAGAGGGACTTCAGACAGGGAGAGAAAACACATTTGAAATAAGGCTATAAGTTTAATTCTGAAATAAGGCTGAAGTTTAATTCTAAAATAAAGGTAGAAGAATAATAAGCTTGTTTATAATATTACTGATCATGTTTTTTTTTTTTTAAGTGGAAATATTTCCGTATAGAAAAGTACAAATATGTGTAACTCGTTAGGGAAAACTGAAGCAAAATCTTTCATCATGCTAGCTTAAAATGCACACAGAAAAGTTAGAAATAAATGGCAGGAAAGAGCTAATTGTTCACTGAGTAATAAGCCCTTGGGACAATGGTTTGAAGCAGCGAGATGATGTGTTTAGTATCCAGTTTCCTACCATTTTGTATAAACATTGCCTCTCTGTTTCCTTCATGGATAAATTTAACCTAAAAATCAGTCTCAGTGTCTCCAGTGCTGTCCTGTTTGTAGGGCAATAATCAGTCCACAGGTTTTTGACACTTTGTGGCTTACAGGATATCCTTCAGCAGACAGACATGTGCATTAGTCATCCATTTTCTGATATTTCTGGACTGCATACAGGGACTGATGGTGCCATGTGGTATATGGCTATTTATTCTGGCTTCTAAGCAATTGGAATGTGGGGAACTATTCAGTTCCATGGTACTTGACAGAAGGGAACAGATTTGCTAGACAAGGTTGAAAACAAGCATGTCATTGTGGGCTGAGAATAAATTGGCATAAATGTAGTATCCTTCCTATATGCATAGCGACTAGTAAAGAATAATATCAGATACCATTCACATTCAAGCCGAATAAGTCTTTAAAAATATATATATATAATGGAGGAAAAGGAACTCTAATGTACCCATCAACTAACCTCAAAATTATCAATGGATAACCAATCTAGTTTGTCCCTATCTACTCCCCAGCCCTGACTATATTAAAGCAAATTCCAGATATCAAATTATTTTATCCACAAATATTTTAGTATTTATCTCTAAAAGACATGGACTCTTAAAAAAAAAAAAGACTACCACACTACCATATCACATCTAACAAATGGACAAAAATAACTTAATTCATTAAATACACAGTTACTACTGAAATTTCCCAGTGTCTCATAAATATTTTTGTTTCTTTTAAGTTTGTATGTTTTAATCAGTAGGAATCACTATCCATACATTGCAATTGGCTGTTTATTAAATCTTTTTTTATTTTTATTTTTAATTTTTTTATAATAATATTTTTTATTATATTATGTTAGTCACCATACATTACATCCCTGGTTTTTGATGTAAAGTTCCACGATTCATTACTTGCGTATAACACCCAGTGCACCATGCAATATGTGCCCTCCTTACTACCCATCACCAGTCTATCCCATTCCCCCAACCCCTCCCCTCTGAAGCCCTCAGTTTGTTTAAATCTTTTTTTAAATAAAAAATTTTTTTTAATTTAACTGTGGTAAAATACATATAACANAAATCAAAAATTTTTTTTAATTTAACTGTGGTAAAATACATATAACATAGAATTTACTACCTAAACCATTTTTACAAAATCTTTTTTTAAATAAAAAATTTTTTTTAATTTAACTGTGGTAAAATACATATAACATAGAATTTACTACCTAAACCATTTTTACATGTATAAGAGTGTTAGCACCTTCACACCATTGTATGATCACCACCACCCATCTCCAGGACTCTGTGTCTTGCTGACCTGAAACTTTATGTCCATTAAACAAGTCCCCATTCCCCAGTTCCTTGGCAACCACTGTTCTACTTTCTGTCTCCATTAATCTGATCACCCTAGGTACCTCATATTAGTGCACTCGTACAGTATGTATCCTTTTGTGACTGGCTTATTGCACTCAGCATAATGTTCTCAAAGTTTTTCTATGTTGTAGTATGTGTTAGAATGTCATTCCTTTTTAAGGCTGAATAATATTCTGTTGTATGTATATGCCACATTTTGTTTATTTAGTCATCTTGGACACTTGGGTTGCTTTCACCTCTTGGTTGCTGTGTAATGCTTCTATGAACATGGAGGTACAAACATATTTTTGATACCTGCTTTCAGGTCTTCTGGATGTATACCCAGAAGTGGAATTACTGGATAATATGGTAATTCTATTTTTATTTTACTTTAAGAAACCACCATACAATTTTCAAGGGCATACCATTTTACATTCCCTGCAACAGTGCGCAAGAGTTTCAAATTCTCCACAATGTTGCCAACTCTTGTTATTTTCTGTTACTAAGGGTTTTTGTTTGTTTTAATAATAGCCATACTAATGGGTGTAAGGTGGTATCTCATTGTGGTTTTATTTTGCATTTCCCTAGTGACTAATGATGAGCATCTTTTCATATTTGTTGGCCGCTTGTATATTTTCTTTGAGAGATGTCTATTCAAGTCCCTTTGCCCCTTTTTAAAACAGGCTGTTTGGCTTTTGTTTTTACATTATAGGAGATTTCTTTTTTAACTTTAAGATTTTAATTTATTAATTTGTCAGAGAGAGAGAGAGCACGAACAAGCAGAGGGAGCAGCAGGAGGAGAAGCAGTTTCCCCGCTGAGCAAGAAGCCTGATGCAGGACCCTACCCCAGGACCCTGGGATCATGACCTGAGCTGAAGGCAGATGCTTAACCAGCTGAGCCACCCAAGTGTCCCAGGTTATAGGAGTTCTTTATATGTCCTGAATATTAACCCTTTATCATATAGTGATTTGAAAATATTTTCTCCCATTCCATAGATTAACTTCTCAATCAAATTGGGTCTTAATGCACTGTTTTAAATTTTGATGTAGTCCAATTTTTCTATTTCTTTTGTGGCCTGTGCTTTTGGTATCATATCCAACATCTCACTGTCAAATCCAATGTCATGGAGCTTTTCCCTTATGTTTTCTTCTAAGTGTTTTATAGTTTTAGCTCTTATATTTAGGTGTTTGATCCATCTTCAGTTAATTTTTGTATATAGTGTGAAGTAAGACTTTTACATCTGTTTTAATCTTTAATCCCTTCTTCTCTTTCTCTTCCCGCCCACTTATTCTTTCCTTGCATTTTATTTCTTAAAGAAACTGGGTTGCTTGTCCTGTGGATTGGATTTTGTTGCATCCTTGTGGTTTAACTTAACAGATTCCCCTCTTTCTCTTCCCTGCATTTCCTGTAAACTGGTAGTTTGCTCTAAAGGTATAATTTGATTCTGGCTCAATTTTTTTTTGGCAAGAAACTTCATAGATGTTATAGGCACATCAGGAAGCACATATGTGGTTGTCTTTTATTCTGATGTTAACCATCACTGAACAATAATTACCTGTATCCATTCATAAGGGTTACAAAAAAGTGATATTCTAATTCCCTCATTCCCTCTTCAGTTATTTGTTGGAAAAATTCTGTATAGAGAAACTTCTCATCATCACCTAATTAATATCTTAATTTGTAGTTCATATAAGAAAAATGGGATAAATATTAGATTCTCTTAATTTAACAATTTTCAAAATAACAAGTTGGTTCCCTATTATTCTCTAATAGTGACAAATGGAACTTTTTTTTGGTTTTATTATAAACATGTCATGAACTCATTATGAAAAAATGTTTTACGTACTTCAATTCATTTTAGTTATTAATCTCATATGTGCTCGAGTTGTCTCATCTTTTTCAGTGAGAGCCTCTTCAATTTAACTCTTGACTCCTTTTGAAATAATCATTAATCTTTGATAGCCTTCTTGCATTCTGAAATGACAAGCTATACCAGGCTTGTTTTTAATGTTTTCTTCTCCAGGTCAAGAATAAGGCAATTTCTGAGGAGCTCTGATTCCTTTTACTAAGAAGTGATATGTGGAGATTACAAGATGGGGCATAAGAGGTGTTCATTGCTATTACGTTTGCCATTATTTCTAGACGTTTTCAATGGACTGATGTATATATATGTGTGTGTGTATGTGTGTATACACACACTATGTATGCATGTATTTATATGTGCATCAATGTGTATATATGATATCAATACAATATAAAAGATAATAAAACATTAATTCATTTTGATACTGCCAATACAGTTTTATATAACTTAATTGATCTTACATCTGTAGTCCTTTCTCCCATACTTTACTTTATTGTCACAATGCACACACGCCTCAGCATAACAATAGCAACAATCTGATTATTGAAAATAGTTCACGGGGCGCCTGGGTGGCTCAGTCGTTAAGCGTCTGCCTTTGACTCAGGGCGTGATCCTGGCGTTCTGGGATCGAGCCCCACATCGGGCTCCCTCCGCTGGGAGCCTGCTTCTTCCTCTCCCACTCCCCCTGCTTGTGTTCTCTCTCTCTGGCTGTCTCTATCTCTGTCAAATGAATAAAAAAAATCTTTAAAAAAAAAAAAAAAGAAAAAGAAAATAGTTCACAAAATATTTTCTTAGTTCCCTTGTCCTTAAAGTATATCTCACTAGGAACATACAGTTAAATTGCTAAACTTATCTAACTTCCAAGTAGCTGTTTTGTTGAGATGTAATTCGTAGATCATACAATTCACAACATCATAAAATTCAGCAATTTTTAGCATATTCACAGTTGTGCAACCATTGTGGCAAAATAATCATTTTTAGAACATTTTCATATGCTGAAAAGAAACCCTGTATACATTAGCAGTCAGTTCTCATTTTCCCCCAACTGCCCTCCTAGCTCTAGGTAAGCACTACTAACCTACTTTCCATTTCTATGGATTTGCCTAATCTGTATATTTTACATAAATGAAATCATATAATATGTGTTATTTTGTGTTTGGCTTCTTTCGTTTAGCATAATATTTTCAAAGTTCATCTATTTTGTATCTATTAGTACTTCATTCCTTTTTATTACTCAATAATATTCCATTGCAGTCATACCAGATTTTATGTATCTATTCATCAGTTGGTGGACATTTGGGTTGTTTCCACTTTTGCCTTTTATGAATAATGCTTCTATGAGCATTTGTGTATAAGGTTTTGCATAAACATATGTCTTCATTTTCCTAGGGTATATACCTAGGAGTTGAATTTCTGGGCTATAGAGTAACTATGTTTAACTTTCTGAGAAACTGTTAGAATGTTATCCACAGCAGCTGTATCATTTTGTATTTCCACCCGCATTGCACAACGGTTCCAATTTCTCCACATCCTCCCTAGCACTTTTATTATCTGACTTTTTGATTATAGCCGTCTTAGTGATATCTAATTGCGGCTTTGATCTGCAGTTCTCTTGTGGCTAATGCATGCTCTAGGTTTTACTTGTTCTCTTCCAATATGTGAAGGTGGAAGTTTAGGTTTTGGTTTCAGATTTTTCTTCTTCTTTTTAAAATAAAGGCATTTAAAGCTATAAATTTCCCTCTAATCAGAGCTCTTGCTGCATTCCCATAAATTTTGGTTATGATATGTTTTCATTTTCATTCATTTTAAGGTATTTTCTAATTTTTCTTATAATTTTTTCTTTGGTTATTTATAGATATAAATCACATATATATATATAAACCTTCTTCTTTGATGGGTGTTGTTTATTTTTAGCATCTTCAATTTCTTTCTGCACTGATTTATATTTTCATTCCATTGTGGTTGGAGAACATAGTTTATGTGACTTCAGTCATTCTAAATTTAGTGAGTTTGTAGTATGGCCTAGAGTATGATCTGTTCTGAAGAACATTCTGTGTGTTCCTGAGAAGAATATGTATTCTGTTGTTGGAGTGGAGTGTTCTATAAATGTCTGTAGAACTAGTTGGTTTATAGAGTTCTTCAAGTCTATTTCCATGCTGAGCCTCCATCTAGTTGTTCTGTTTATACTGAAAGTGGGGTATTGAAGGCTCCAACTATTATTGTTGAATTGGTTATTTCTCCCTATAAATCTGTCAGTTTTTGCTTCATGAATTTTGGGGATCTGGTCTTAGAAGCATACAGGTTTGTAATTACTAAATCTTCCTAATAGATTGACCCTTTCATCATTACAAAATTGTCCTTTTTACAACAGTAAATAATTTTGGTTAAAGTCGATTTTGTCTTATGTTAGTATAACCACTCTAGCTTTCCTGTGGTTGTTGTTTGCATGCTATATCTTTTTCTATGCTTTTACTTTCAGCCTATTTATATTTTGAATTGTAAGTGTTTGTGGACAGGGTATAGTTGAATTTTGATTTTTATCCGATCTGGCAGTCTCTGCCTTTGACTAGTTTAGTCCATTCATGTTTAGCATCATTATCAATGTAGTTGGGTTTACATCTGCCATTTTATTTTTGTTCTCTATACATCTCATGTCTTTTTTCTTCTTCTGTTCCTCTTTTACTGCTTTCTTTTGTATTTTATGTCTATTTTCTAGTGTAACATTTTAATTCCTTTAATTGTTTTCACTGTCTTTTTTGAGTTGTTTTCTCAGTAGTAGCTCTAGTGTTTATATATCTTGTTAGAATCTACTTAAAATATACACTACATTCTACAAAACATATAAAGATGTAAGACATTACTTCTATGAAGTTTGATTTGTTCTCCCATTTGTACTATTACTATTAGATATTTATTATGTATGTTACAGATTCAATGGTACATTGTTATAATCATTACTTCATATAGCTTTACGTTTCTTATAGAAGCTCTCATTTACCGTTTTTGGTTCTTTTCATATATTCTTGTGGATTCAAGTTCCAGCTGGTGTCATTTCTTTACTCCCATACAGCTTTGCTCCTACCCACCTCGTCTGTGATGTTACTGTCAAGTGTATTATATTCCTATATGTTATAGACTCAACAATATATTCATATACATATTGTTTTATGAAATTACTTTTAACTCAGTTAAGAGAGAAAGGGAAAAGAGATAATTCTGTTTACTGGTACTTTTTGTTTTTCTGTGTGGATTTTAATTACTGTCTGTTATCCCTTGCTTTCAGCCTGAAGACATTCCTTAGTATTTATTGAATGGTGGTCTGTTAGCAAGGAATTCTCTGTTTTTATTTATCTAGAATTGTCATTAATTCATCTCTATATCTGAAAGATAATTTTGCTGGATATAAGATCCTAGGCTCACATTTTTTTTTTCTTTCAGCACTTTGAATATGTCATCCACTACCCACTGGCTTTCAATCAGCTGTTAATCTTACTGAGATGCTCTTGTATGTGATGAGTCATTTTTTTCTTGCAGCCTTCAAGATTTGCAGTTTTTGACTTTCAAAATTTTGATGTCTGGGTGTGGGTCTCTTTGTATTTATTCCACTTAGAGTTCATTCTGGAAATCTTGTTAAAACACAGACCATCCCCAGAGTTTCTGATTCAGTAGATGTGACATGGGGCCTGAGAATTTGCATTTCTAATAATTCCCAAGTAGTATTGATGCTGCCGGTCCAGGACTATACTTTGAGAACCACTGCCATATAGCTCTGAGGATTTAGGAAAAATTGGGTAATTTTTATCAAGTTAAAAAATGATAGAGCATGTGCTATTACTTTAATTCTACTAAGATTTATTTTAAATAACAGATGTGTTATCTAAACATCAAACACAGAAATATACAATCAGTTGATGTTTCCTACTATTATGCATGTTCTTATTTATGCTGTTGGTCAGACAATCGTTGAATCAGGAGTCATATAGCTGCAAATCAATACATGGTCTTTGTGGAAGGAAAAATTTAAAGGTCCTTTATCTCCCTCTAGCCTCTAACTAAAATTTTGCAGGCTGGACATTTGCCAAAAAAAAAAAAAAAAGCAATTACAGAGATTCTTAAAATTTAGCATTGATTTATGAGGTAGAAAGCTGAATGAAAGGCCATTTAAGTACATAAATATAAAAGCTGATTCAAATGTGGTACATATTAGGGGATACTAAAGAACCTTGAAGGAACCCAGGGAAGGAAATTGGAAAGAAGGGTTCATTGTGTCATCTACTCCATCCCCCTTCTTGGTTTTAAATCTAATTGAGCCCTCAGTAACAAGTGGGATCTTAGGAAGGTGTTGATGTTTTTTCTAGATTTTGGATTTTATCCAAATACCTACTAAGTAGATCTCTTTTATTTTCAAAATAGCTGGTGTTAAAGCAGTTAATTCAGTTGTATCTAGATGGTAGGCTATGGAGAATTGAAATAGTTTTGTGTTAATTATTGACCCTTTGTTCAGAGCGTTTTGTGGTACTTGACCATTCTGCTTCCTGGATAACAGACTGCACTTGCCACTTGCTTCAGTCTTAATCCTGCTTTCCATGCTGTCAGCTCCTGCTTCTTGCTAGAACTTAGGCTATTTGCCAACTCCTAGGTTTCTCCTGGATAGAACTGGAGAATCTAATCACATATCTAGGTACTCTTCATGCTGGAAAATCTCTTTGACACAAAGAAAATACTTGTCCACAGGCTCCATGATTTTGACACAAGGCTTCCTGGCTGATCTACTAACAGCTAAACCCTACGGAGAGTACTGAGCAGTTGGATACTCCCAGATTCCTTTATTTAGCTAACAGGTGGCCCTATATCTTACAGCTGGGGCCAAAGCCTCAGATACAATCAATCTTCTGTTGGAGCAAAAGGAAGAATGTTGGCTCCGTATGAACATATGGACGCACTTTACTTAGGTTTCTCTGGAGTTCAGTGATCCACCAGAATTGATAAACAGTCCATAGTTCCATTCACCAGCATTCTGTAACTTCCATCTACACCCTAACAGAGGTTGGCACAAACTTCACTATGTGACTAATTTCAGAAGTAATTCATGGATCCCATCCACAGCAGTGGCAGTAACTCCCCCAAATTAACCAGGCAATGAAACCAGCCAGAGGGAAAGTTTGATATCAGTTCCAGTTTCCTTTATTTAGGGATCTCAAGGACTCAAGACTGACATCCCTACACCTCCATCTCCAAGGATTCTATCCCCTAAACCTGGCACCCAGGAGTGAGTCAGTAGAGCCCAGCACCATCTCCCAGAGGAGGCCCAGCTCTGTCTCTATCAGATGGTCTCAGCTTCACCTGCAGAGGTCCCTGTCTTATTTCTAGCCATTTCATCTTAAGCACTGTGTTCCCTACAATCCATAAGCAGAACTCTCACATCCCACAGAGTTCATCAGAGATTTGGGTGCACCAGGGGACTTCATTGTCCTGCAAGACCACCTGCTAGTGTGTGTAAAGACTGACCTGGTGGCAAGGGGATTCCCTGAAGAGCTTTCTCCTGGTGAAGCCATACACCATATCCTGGAGATGGAAGTCCAGATGAGAACACAAGGATGTTCTTATCACATCAGGCAGAAGTGCAATGGGCTCCTAAGTTCCTGTCCACGTTTTCCTCTTTTCGATTCTCCACATGGTGGTCAGGAAATCTCATTGTATTTTTCCTTTATTGAAAGCCCTTTCCTGTCTCACCTGTATGCCCTTCCCCTTGGCAGTCTGCAGTCCCACCTCATGCCACCTTCCTCCTTCGCTGTGCTCCAGTTTTCTTTCCTCAAATGCCATTCTCCCTCCTGCCTTGAGCTTTTCCATATGCTGTTCTCTTTGACTCTTCAACTTACTGATTCCCACTCATCTTTCCAAAGCTCAGTGCAAATGTCACTTGCTCAGGGAAGCTGTCCTTGAAGCCCCAGAGCAGATGCACTCCACCATGGTTCCATTTAGAGCTCTACCTCCCATTCCTTCCTCGTTTGTAATTGTGAGTCTGAGTTGTCTTTAATGTCTTCCTCCTAATTGGCTTGTAAGCTCTATGAAGGCAGACTCTGTCTATAAAGGTTTCCACTAGATGCTGAGTACCCACGTGGTGGAGGCTTGATAAATATTGACTAAATGAATAAATTAATGAAAATAAATGTGGAATGTTCCTATCATGGGCTCCACCAGCTGGTGAGTACAGCTGTAGTTCAGTAACTTCATGTACTTTCAGTAGTTTTGTCACATGTGTGACAGCTAAGAATTTTTTCCTTCTATGGGACATGCAGATATTCTCTATGACCGCAGCAGGAGTGGGCACCTGGATTCACCTCCAGTTTCTTCTCCCTCAGTCTCTCTCTCCTTCCCTCTGGCTCACCTAAAATACTCACCAGTCAAGTGTGAACACACAAACACACACGTACACACACACAGATATGCACATACAACTTTCACACAGCACATAACTGGCAAAGGTAGCTTTAGACCTCTGGCTTCTTGAATTCTACAAAAACAGGTTTTTTTTCCACCTTATTTATTTAGTGAGACCTATTATTTGCCCTTGTTCTGTTAAAAAGTAATTTTAGTCAGAAAATAATATAAACCTTCTTTAAGATTCACAAATTTCTCCAAAGTCTCATTTCCTAGGGATCTTAATAAAAACTTTACACAACTTGGAATTATTTTCTAATAGCACATTTTTCACTCAAACTCTTTTCTGGCCATTGAACTTTTTGCTTATGTCTAGATTTTGTTTCCTAAAAAGATCACAAGCTACTTGAGGAGAGAGCTTATAGGTCTTCTGTTTTATATTCTCCCCAACCCATATTGGTGCATAAAAAGTGCTTAGCACATTTTCCCCAATTGTTTTCAGAAAGAGAAGTTAAATAGAAAAGGAAAAGAAAATGAACTAATCCTTAGAAGTTATTACAAAATTGTACATTCTGTGATTATATTTCATGTCCTATGACAAAGGAAAACGTAGACCGTAGGCAACAAGGTAAACCTGTATTCTAATGAGTTGAAATAAAAGCCATGTTAACTGTGAAAGTAAGTTACTGTTTATAACCAGAAAGAAGAGAGAGTCAGAAATTATCTTTTTAATGGAAAATTATTTTCACAGCCTGCTTTGGATTAAAAAGTCCTTTGGCTTAAACATTCTATTATGGCCAACTTTAACTCATATAAGATTAACATTTTGTAAAGGATCTCATTGAATTTCATACACCCTGTGAGGAGGACTTAGAGCATATGCAATCATGTAGAAGAAGGTAATATGAATCAGAGATCAGCTTCCTGATTTCAGACTAAAGATTCTCTGGGTTGAGAGGAAAGGGAAGTCCAGATGGCCAAAGAACAAGGAGAGAACTTATCCTAGTGGGTCACTGAACAGGGAACTTGCCCCACTGGGGAGGAACGAACTATCAGAAACACCAGGTAAGCTTGTGGGAACTGAAAGGAGAGACAATCTAGAGGTGTTCTAGGCAGAAGCTCAAGGAAACCCAAGATCTCAGAGACGAAAGGGCTGTGTGGCAGATATGAGTCTGGGACAGCTTTCAGAGTCCCATGTGTCACAATGTAGTCTACAAGCAGACAGATGGTTCTATGGCCTGAGTGCATCCTACTGCACCCCAGTTTCCAAGACTCGGCCTGGCAGTGGAATGAATTTTTGTATACCTCAGAGTCTGTATAGAAATTAAAAGGGTGGTTGTCAAACCTATAGAGGCTTTTTAACGGGATCGTGGGGACGGTGGAGCAGTCACCTGTATGGCCCGTAAACAAATAGGAAACAGGATGATGAGAGGCTATATGAAAGCCAAAGTGTGAACAGACAGTCAAGGACCAGACGCCACATCTCCCAGTGCTTTAACCCTCCACAAGTGCCCCAGAAATTAAATGTATCCCTTTGGTATATATTGACTAAATTTAAATTTTTACCACTTAGAGGGCAGGGGCTCTAAATAGAAAATAAGTTAGAGGAAAATAAACTTACCGTGTCTTACACAGCTGGGGTTGTGAGCTGAAAGTGAAACCAAAACACAAACCTCTTTTGAAATGCCAATGTCCTGCATTCACATATTGTTAGGTGAACAGAATGTTTCTTTAACTCATAGCAGCCCCTCCCCTAGTTTTGAACTAGCAGGAGAATACAGGGTGTTTGGGGGAAGAAGAAAGGAGGTAGGAGGGGTAGTTGTGAAAGGGTTCTCTTCCTAATGGGAGGAGAAGGAGGGGAAAATTAAGAGAAAAAGAAAGAGAAGAAAATAGGCAAGTGAATATCCAACATCTCTTTTGTTCTCCTTATGTTATTCATATTGAATTCATGGGGTTTTCTGTTTTTCCAGCATATTCACTAAGGATACTTTAACCTAGACCACTGAAATTGTAATATTATCTGAGCCGTGGAAAAAAGCAATGCTATGTTTAATATCACAACCCAGCTTTAATTTCTGGCTTTGCCATTTAATAGATGTATGACTTTGGACAGTACCTTAACCTATTTGAACTTCCTTTTCTTCAACTGTAAAAAGGGTTTTAATAAAATATGTCCCATTGAATTACTGAGAGAATGGAGTCAGTGCACATGAAAGAGATCTGTAAATGGTACAAAACTGCACAATGTGGGGCATCCTTTTGTGGTGGAGGAGAACATGGGGAGAGAGAATGCAGGTGGAGAAGGCACATGGGGTTGAAGGGTGCTTATTCTGGGATCTCTGAACAAACAGTTCAACACAAGGCCACCAGACTTACTGGAATAAAGTGGCCCAGAAGAGAAAAAGGAGGAAAGGAGTAATATGGGCATCAAAGACAAACCCAGATATCCTGCTGGAAGTTTAGTAATTACATCAAACTCTGTTTACTTATGCTTAGCTAGAGTCTCTTGCTCATTTACCTTAGAGATCTACTTACAATTAGTATAAGGTACACGGCCCTATACTTAGAGTTCCAGAACAGGACAATCACTTCACATGCCTTCAATATAAGAAATTAATGGAAATTGGGAGGTGAGTGGAGGGATGGAAAAAATGGGTGAAGGAGAGTGGGAGATACAGGCTTTCAGGTATGGAATGACTAAGTCACTGGGATAAAAGGCACAGCACAGGGGGCGCCTGGGTGGCACAGCGGTTAAGCGTCTGCCTTCAGCTTAGGGCGTGATCCCGGCGTTATGGGATCGAGCCCCCACATCAGGCTCCTCTGCTATGAGCCTGCTTCTTCCTCTCCCACTCCCTGCTTGTGTTCCCTCTCTCGCTGGCTGTCTCTCTCTCTGTTGAATAAATAAATAAAATCTTTAAAAAAAAAAAAAAGGCACAGCACAGGAAATAAGGTCAATGATACTGTAATAACGTTGTATGGTGATAGATGGTACCTACACTTGTGGTTAGCACAACATAATGTATACACTTGTCAAATCACTATGTTGTACACCTGAAACTAATGTGCAACACTGTGTGTCGACTGTACTTCAGTTAAAGAGAGAGAGAGAAACCATAGCAACTGGGGCTTTAGGAACCAATAGTTATCTTTCAACCCCGCCAGAAATCCTTCTCAGTTATTGTCCTTACCATGAAAGCCCCTGGATATTAGTTCAACTGGTTGTTCTCCCTTTCTGACATCTCTGGAAGTTTTGCACTTCTGTGCGAAAATCTCTTGTCAGTACTCGTTTGAAAGCTGGGAATTAGGAGTAGGCTTTAAATCTCGCCTCAGCTGACATGCAGAAAAGTCTGAAATAGCAGCAATCTTTTTGATGCAGTACAGCGTTGGAGTCCTTTACTTGTGAAATGAGATGAAAGTTCCATTCCCCAGAATTCTTTTGAAGTCGAGTTTGGTAGGAATATTTTGTTATGCTACTGGGGTGGGGATGGTTTCTCAAAAACACAGCTTGGTTGCACGTGATGGACACCAGACTGTCTTCTCAGGAGTGTAGGCCCAATCAGCTAGAGCCCTCTGGGTTTCACTGAATATTTTGATGGGTTTAGGATTGTGAATTTGGGTGTAGAAGCCAAGAAGAGGTTAATGCTTTGTATGAATAGAGAGGAATTACATTTGAAGTGGGAGAGAAAGACAAATCTTGTATAAAACCCCAGAGCCATCAAAGATGGAGCAGTACTGGAGAAGGAGTGTTAAAGAGAGATCTCTGGTACTGGGGAGCCAAGAGGGAATGCCAAAGAACGGATATGTTAAGGGGGATTCCCACAAACATTTTATTTTTAAAAATACCAAAAGTTTAGAAAAGTTGCAAGAATTGTACAATAAACACTGGTGTACCCCTTACATATATATACATACACATGTATACAGAAGGACAGAGAGTATACTTTTATAAATGTGTGTATTGATATTTTGTATATAGATAGATAAAAAAGTAGATAGAGAGAAATGTACTTATATATATTATATATATATATATATATATATTTTTTTTTTTTCCTGAACCATGTGAAAGTTGTTTGTAGACATCATGAAACTCCACCACCAAATACTTCAGTATGTGTCTCCTGAGAATAAGGCCATTCTCCTATATGACCACAATACAATTATCCCACTCAGGAACTTAAAGTTGATACAATACAATATCTAATATTTACCACATATTCAAATTTCTCCCATTGTCCCAATGCTATCCTTATAAATCTCCAATTTAAGGGGGATTTAAAAATTGTTTGCTGTGTTCAACATAAATGCCTTTTCCATTTTCCCCGCAAAATCATCAAAAGCAACCATATTTCTCATTAATATTTTTTGCCAGTTATTTCTGTGGGGGAACTTACAGATGTCCTGTGTCCAGATTGGCAGGGAGTGAAAATAGAAATACTAGCAGCTGCCAGAGGAGAGGTTGGTTGACACCAATTACACTTGAGCCAGCTATTTGGAGGAGACAAGCTTTGTTGAGACAGTAAGTAATAGAGACAGATTGTTCCTACGGTGCCTAGTCTGTTCCTATGGTGCTGCCCCTTTTCTTCCCACCAATGTTTTAAATCTGTCCTCTTAGTTGTTAGTATGCTTCCCAGATTCTACCATGTACATTCAGCTTGCTCTCATAGGTCTTAAAAAAAAAATAGATTCTATTTTTAGAGAAGTTTTATATTTACAGAAAAATTGAGAAAAGAGTTCAGAGTTCCCATGCACCCCCTCTCCCTCTGCATACAATTTCCCCTATTATTAACATCTTACAGGGCTCCTGGGTGGCTCAGTCCGTTAAGCGTCTACCTTCAGCTCAGGTCATGATCCTGGAGTCCCAGGATTGAGCCCTGCGTTGTGCTCCCTGCTCAGCGGGGAGCCTGCTTCTCCCTCTCCCTCTGCTCCTCCCCACTGTTTATGCTCTCTCACTCTCTCTCTCTCAAAAAAGAATCTTAAAAAATTACATTAGTATAGTATATTGGTTACAACTGATAAACCAATATTCACAAGTTATGATAAATGAGGTCCGTACTTTATTCAGATTTCCATGGTTTTTGACCTAATGTCCTTTCTGTTCCAAAATCTCATCCAGGAATCAAAATTACATTTAATTGTTATTTCTCCTTAGCCTCCTGAGACTGTGACGGTTTCTCAGACTTTTCTTGTTTTTCATGTCCTTGGAAGTTTTGAACTCAGGGGTTTTTTGATAATTTAATCTCCCCACATTGCTGGCAGAGCACCACAACAAATATTATTTTGAATTAGGTAAAATCTCAGATAACTGGCGAAAATCAAATCGTGTTCGAAGTAGCTGCGTGATAAGGATGATAAAGTTATTTTAGCAGCCTTGTTTGTTTTCGGCATATTATGACTACTTATTGATTAAATATGGGATATAGATTAGAGTTCATAGCATTCATTGGGTGGCATGGTCTTCTTTGAGTGGATTGAGTCAATGAAGCTCCAGGCACAAAGATCAACAGAGAGAGAACCACGCAGAACGTGCCTTTTCCTCTGGAAACTTGTGTTGTTACAGACCACACATGGCAGGTGTTCTATGCTTTTCTCTTTATCTTTGTAAGAATCATGGGGTAATTTGGCTTGAGACATATGCTGCTATCCTTTACCCAGCAAGTATTTCTCTTGTCCTTTAATTTTTTTTAATCAAAGTATAAATTTTATATAGTGATAAGCACAGGTCTTATGTGCACGGTTAGAGGTGTTTTGATAAACGCATTCACCTGTGTAATCTACACCTCATCAAGTTGGAGAATGTGTTCATCACTACTGGAAGTTATCTCATCTCCTTTCCGAGTAGATGCCTGCCCTTAACTCCCAGAGGCAACCACTGGTTCAATTTCTTTCACCATAGATTAGGTTTGCTTGTCCTAGGACTTCATATAAATGGGATCATATAGTTTATACTCTTTTGTGTTTGGGCTTCTTGAGCTTAATATAATGTTTTTGAAATTCGTTCATGTTTTGTGTCTATCCATTTTATTGCTGAGTAGTATTCATTGTATTCTATCAATATACCATGGTTTCTTTATCTACTTTTATACTAATGGAAATTTGGGGTTTTTTTCTGATTTTTTTGGCTATTTTGAATGAAGTTGTGAATATATTTGTCCTTTTTGTGGACTTAAATTTCTCCTGAGTGTGGAATTCCTGGGTGATGTAGTTGGAGTGTGTTCAATGTTATATGAAGATGTCAAACCATTTCCCAAAGAGGTTGTGACATTTTCTAGTCTGTGTTAGTTATCTACCGCTGCCTAACAACATTACCACAAATTTAACAGCATAAAGCAACACACATTTATTATCTCCCAGTTTGGATCAGGAGACTGGGCATAGCTTAGCTGATCCTTTGCAAGGCTATAATCAAAGTGTTGACCCAAACTGGGTTCTCATATGGAGGTTTAACTGGGGAAGGACATGATTCCAGACTCAGGTGGCTGTTGGCAGAATTCACTTCCTTGTGTTGTGTGATTGAGGACTTCAGTTTCTCGCTGGCTGTTGGCTGGTGGTTGCCCTCAGCTGCTAGACAGGCTGCCAGCAGCTCCTTTCCACGCGGGATTCTTTAACATGGGCAGTTGCTTCCTCAAAGCCAGCAAAGGAGGAAGAGATTCCAGCAAGGTGAGTGTTACAATCTTATAAAATGTAATCATGTAATCAAGTATCTTTAATCATATACATCCCATTACCTCTGCCATATTTTAATGTAAGTCCCACTCACGCTCAAGGGGAGGGATCACATAGGGCATGAGTACTAGAAAGTGGGGATTAAAGGGGGCCATCTTCAGAGTATGTGTTCCACATACTCCCACCATAAACGAGTGAGAGTTTTGGTTGGTTCACATCTTCACCAACATCTGGCGTTGCCATTTATTTTATTTTAGCCATTCCAGTTGTTGTACAATATGCCACTGTGGTTTATTTTAATTTAATTTTATTTTGTGAGTATAGTTGACAGACAGTGTTGGTTTCAGGCATACAGTATAGTGACTTGACAAGTTGATATGTTACGCTAGGCTCACCACAAATGTAGCTCCCATCTGTCACCATGCAGTGCTATTACAGTATCACTGACAACATTCCCCATGCTGTGCCTTTTATTCCCATTGTGGTTTTAATTTGCACTTCTTTAATGTCTAATGGTACTGAATATTTCTGCATGGGCTTATTGGCCAATAATGTATCTTCTTTTGGGAAATGCCTTATCCTTGTATTTTGCCCATTTAAAAGATTGTGTTGTTTGTTTGTCTCCTTTTTATTGAGTTGGAAGATTTCCTTATATATTTTGGATAAAGATCCTTTGATAGATATATGTATTACAAATATTTTCTCTCTGTCTACATCTTGCCTAGGTTTTTTTTCTTAGCAGTGTCCTGTGATGAACAGATAGTTTTAACTCTGATGAAGTTTAATTCACCAGTTTTTCTGTGATGGTTAGTGCTGTCCTGGTAAGAATATTCCTCTTTAAGTAATTGATAAAATGAGTAAATTGTACATTTTAAAATAAGTCATGACCCAAAGACGCACAAGGAAAATAAAATATTTTGAACTGAATGTTAGTAAAAATACAACATATTAAACCACCTCATATTTGTGAGATACAGCAGCTGAATCAGTGCCTAGAAGGGAATTTATAGTCTAAAATACTTACAATTTAAAATAAATTATTGAAGCTTCCACCTTACAAGGCAAAAGGAAAAAAAGAAGAGTAAATTGACTGAAAGGAAGTTGGAAAAAGGAAACAATAAATTTAAGGAAAATCAATAAAATAGAAAATGAACCAGCCAATTAGTTCAGGGAAAATCGGTGTAACCAAAATTTGGTTCTTATAAAAGAACAATGGAGGCAATAAAGCTCTGCTTAGACTGATTAAGAAAAAAAATCCATGAAAAAATTAAAAATTAATAAAATAAAATTTAAAATGAGTTAAAAATTCATTGATATAATACACTGTATCATATTATCCTAGAGGAAAAAACCCACATAATTATCTCAATAGATACAGAAGAAGCATCTGACTAAATCTATTACCCTTTCATGAAAAAATACTCAAAAAATTAGGAATAGAAAGAAAATTCCTTAACCTGATAAGGGCTTCTATGAAAATCCCCCTAGAGAACATGACGCTTACTGGTAAAGACTGGATTTGTTCTACTAAAGGAACAGAAACAAGACAATGGTGTTTGCTCTCACCACTGCTTTTTTTTGTTTGTTTTTGTTTTCTTTTTTTAAAGATTTTAGTTATTTATTTATCTGACAGAGACAGAGACAGCCAGCGAGAGAGGGAACACAAGCAGGGGGAGTGGGAGAGGAAGAAGCAGGCTCATAGCAGAGGAGCCTGATGTGGGGCTCGATCCCAGAATGCCGGGATCATGCCCTGAGCCGAAGGCAGACGCTTAACCGCTGTGCCACCCAGGCGCCCCTGTTCCCACCACTTCTATTCAACATTGTATTGAAGGTTCTAACCTGGGAAGTTAGGCAAGAAAATAGAATAAAAGGCATCTAGATTGGAAAGGAAGAGGTAAAATGATCTCTATTTTCAAATGATATGATCTTGTATATTAAAAAAAAAGTCCTAGGAAATTCATTAAAAACAATGAACGGTCTAAAAATAAAATAAGGAAAACAAGTCCATTTGCAATAGTACCAAAAAGGATAAAATACTTATAAATAAATTTAACTAAATAAGTGTAATACTTATATTGTGAAAACTGTAAGACATTGCTTAAAGAAAATAAAGAAGTCTCATTAAATGGAAAGACATCTCATGTTTATGTGTCCTGTAACTTTACTATGGCAAAGTCAAGATGGAAAATATTGCCTAAATTGACCTACATTTCAAAGTAATGCCTATTAATAACTCAACTGTTTTTTTTTGCAGAAACCAACAAGCAGATCTAAAATTCATATGTAACTCAAGTTTCAGAATCATCAAAGAATTCTTGAAAAATAAAGAACAAAGTCGGAGCACTCAGTTTCCTACTGTTTTTTTTTTTTAAAGATTTTATTTATTTATTTGACAGAGATAGAGACAGCCAGAGAGAGAGGGAACACAAGCAGGGGGAGTGGGAGAGGAAGAAGCAGGCTCCCAGCGGAGGAGCCTGATGTGGGGCTCGATCCCATAACACCGGGATCACGCCCTGAGACGAAGGCAGACGCTTAACCGCTGTGCCACCCAGGCGCCCCTCAGTTTCCTACTTTAAAACTCACTACAGAACTCCGGTAATCAAGGTAGTGTGGTACTGACACTGGATTAACATGTAGATCAATGGAACATACAAAAGAATGAAGTTGAACTCCTACCTCACATTATAAACAAAAATTAGCTCATATGAATCGAAGACCTAAGTGTAAGAGCTAAACTACAAAACTCTCAGAGGAAAACAGGATAAAACCTTATGATCTTGCATAAGGCATTGACTGGTTTCTTAGCTATGCCGCCACAAACACAAGCAACAAAATAAAAACTATATTAGTTGGGTTTGATAAAAATTAAACCTTCATGCTTAAAGAAACACAAAAGAGTGGAAAGACAATTTATAGAATGAGAAAAAATGTTTGCAAATCATATATCTAGAACACATAAAAGATACTTAAATCCAAGGAAGAAGTAAAAAACTTGAACAGACCAATAACCAGCAAAGAAATTGGATCAATAATAAAAAAATCTCCCAACAAGCAGAAGTCCAGGGCCATATGGCTTCACAGGTGAATTCCACCAAACATTTAAAGAAGAGTTAATGGTGGGTATTCATCCTTTCTGATGGCTGAGTAATATTTCATTGTATGTATGAACCACATCTTCTTAATCCAGTCGTCTGTTGAAGGGCATCTCAGCTCCTTCCACCGTTGGCTATTGTGGACATTGCTGCTATGAACATTGGGGTGCACGTGCCCCTTCTTTTCAGTACATCTGTATCTTTGGGGTAAATACCCAGTAATGCAATTGCTGGGTCATAGGGTAGCTCTACTTTAAAATTTTTGAGGAACCTCCGTACTGTTTTCCAAAGTGACTGTACCAACTTGCATTCCCACCAACAGTGTAAGAGGGTTCCCCTTTCTCTCCACATCCTCTCCAACATTTGTTGTTTCCTGCGTTGTTAATTTTTGCCATTCTAACTGGTGTAAGGTGGTATCTCAATGTGGTTTTGATTTGAATTTCCCTGATGGCTAATGATGTTGAACATTTTTCATGTGTCTGTTAGCCATTTGTATGTCTTCTTTTGACAAGTCTCTGTTCATGTCTTCTGCCCATTTTTTGACTTTATTTGTTTTTTGGTTGTTGAGTTTGAGAAGTTCTTTATAGATCTTGGATACCAGCCCTTTATCTGTAATGTCATTTACAAATATCTTCTCTCATTCTGTGCATTGCCTTTTAGTTTTGTTGACTGTTTCCTTTGCTGTGCAGAAGCTTTTTATCTGGATGAATACCCACCATTTGCATCGACATGGCTGGAACTGGAGAGGATTATGCTAAGTCAAATAAGTCAAGCAGAGAAAGACAATTATCATATGGTTTCTCTCATATGTGGAACATAAGGAATAGCAAGGAGGACATTGGGGGAAGGAAGGGAAAACTGAAGGGGGGGAATTCAGAAGGGGAGACGAACCATGGATTCTGGGAAACAATCTGAGGATTTCAGAGGGGTGGGGTGGGATGGCTTAGCCCGGTGACGGGTATTAAGGTGGGCACGTGTTGCAATGAGCACTGAGTATTATACGCAAAGAATGAATCATGGAACACTAGATCAAAAACTAACGAAGTACTGTATGGTGACTAGCATAACATAATAATAAAAAAAAAGACGAGGTAATACCTATTCTTCTCAAACTGTTTCAAAAAATAGAAATGTAAGGAAAACTTCCAAATTCATTCTGTGAGGCCAGCATTACCCTGATACCAAAACCAGATAAAGACTCCACTAAAAAAGAGAACTATGGGCCAATATCCCTGGTGAACATGGATGCAAAAATCTTCAATAAAATACCAGCAAACTGAATCCAACAGTACATTAAAAGAATCATTCACCATGATCATGTGGGATTTATTCCTGGGCTTCAAGGGTGGTTCAATATTCACAAATCAATCAACTTGATACACCACATTAACCAAAGAAAGGATAAGAACCATAGGATGCTTTCAATAGATGCAAAAAAAAAAAAATCATTTGACAAAATACAACATCCATTCATGATAAAAACCCTCAACAAAGTAGGGTTAGAGGGAACATACCTCAACATAATAAGGGCCATATATGAAAAACCCCTGATATCCCCTCAATGGAGAAAAAATGAGAGCTTTTCCTTTACAGTCAGGAAAAAGACAGGGATGTCCACTCTCACCACTGTTATTTAACATAGTATTGGAAGTCCTAGGCACTCTAACTTTATTATGATTAGTGTTTGCATGGCAATTTAAGTCCATCACTTTAACTTAGTTGTGTCTTTGTGTTTAAAGTAAATTTCTTGTAAATAGCATATCATTATATCTTGCTTTTTTATCCAGCCTGACTAGTATTGCCTTTCGATTGAAGTCTATTTGCCTTTCAGTTATATCTTCTTTTAGTTTTTTGGAGGTTGGTTGCTATAGTGATTATAATTGCATCTCTGATGAATTGATATTATGCAACTTTACATATAATGTAAGAACATCACAACAGTGATTGTATATATTTTTAAATTACAAATCATATCATTTTTTCTTATTACTAAACACCATACATAGTAAAATTGTACAAACCTAGATTTATTGTGTGAAAACAAAATTGATGAGGAGAAACAATCTTTGCGTCGTTACTCATCCTTTGCGGCCATTTTCTATATGTATATGCATTTCACTGCTTCTTCTATGAACTTGCCATTACTCAGTATGAAATGCAATTAATTGCTCAGTCTCATGGGAGCATCTTTCAAGAGGTAATATAAATGACCCTTATCCCAGAACGAACTTCTGGGAAGAAGACAGAGAATTTATCTGCTAGATCCTCTTGTCAAAATTTTTCCTCATGGACACTGAATCCCACACATTTCTGGGTTGTTCATGTGCAGGCACTGACAGGTCCTGCAGCATCTCATTTGTCTTTTGCCAACAGAAAAACTCCAGGGCAGGAGGTGAGATGCAATATTGTTTGGTTATGAGGTGAGCTAACTATCGAGTTGTGCTAATGTGAAGTCTGTTGCCACAGGAGCATAACCCACCAGGTGTTGGCTGTCACAGTGTTGGCTGGGACAAAACAAGTGGCTAATGGCCCTGAGGCCGGTGAGGCCAAGAGCATCTGAGTACAGTGTTTGATAAAATGCATCTTTTTCATTACTCATTTCATTCATGCTTCCCATTATATTCACCCCTGTACTACAATAGAAGCATCAATTTTTGTGAGTAGATCATTCCTTCACTTCCTCCCTCAGGGGGAAAGAACAAGTTCATTTCATCACAGAGTCCTGTTCAAGATGATATCCAGCCACCACCTCTGAAAAGACTTAAGGCAAGAAGATTAATCAAACAAAGTAAAGTCCCTGCTGATGAAGATAATATCAAGGTCATAATTGATAATCTTCATCTCTTTCTCCTCTACTCTTTTGTACCCTCATGTCAGTCTATCACTGGCCAGTGTCTGTCAGCAGTGGGGCAGGGATGGGGATAGATGTCATAGATGAGGCAGCTCCCATTTGGCTAAGGACAATTCTCAGTCAATACAGCAGCTGGGAGATGAGTATGTGAGGAGGTAAGGGATATTTAAGCAAAGCACCAACAGCACCCATCCACTACAAGGGGTTAATCCTACCTCCACTCTTTTTTTTCTTGCACCCTTATATTCTAATCCTTGGGGGACATAGTACTATATACTAGTTGTTGGTTCAGTGCATATATGCTGGAGGGCATGCCCCAACTCTGCTCTGTCTGGAGTGGTTTTTATGCAACAAGATCTGGCTAATGTCGATGATTACATGGCTAAGACCACAGGGGCCCATAAGCATGTGTTTGTTGTTTCCCCTCTTTTGCCATAAAATATATTCTTTGGTCCGAGCCATTATTGTGAGAGAAACCATGTCAATATCAGGGTTCCATAAATTCTTGAATATTGGTGCTGGCAGAGGCGCTGAGGACAAGGAAGTCAAATTCATAACTAGATTAGGTACCGCTTCTGATAAGGATGCATTACTGTCTCCTCCAAGGTAGAAGTGGTCCAGTGGAATCAGTGTGCCATCAAGTGGCTGTCTGGTCTTCTTAAAGAGTAATGGCATATTAAAGGCACAGTTTTGGTATTTGCAAGTGGCAAGCTGGGAATTCAGCAGCGACCATTAATCCAGCTAGATTAGAATTAGTGAGGAGTCCATATTTTCTGGCCTATGCAATACTTTCATCATTGCCAACGTGACCTCTCTTTCAAGAGGATCTTTGTGCTAGCTGATGCCACAAGACAGGTCATCTCGTTTACCTGGTGCCTGAGAATGCTCTCTGTGGGAATTAACTTAAGATACAGAAATACTCTCACCCCCATAGATCCATTCAAATTTTGTTTTCCAGACCAATCTGTCCCCAATATTCTGATCATTTTTTTCTCCAGGTCCTGAATCAATTAGCCAAGCCATTCTTCTCTGCCTAGAAGCTCCTGTATATCCATATCCATATCTCAGGACACTTCTTCTTCCTAAGAAGTGAACAATCAAGTGTATTGCTCACAAGTCTTCCCAAGGGAGGATTCCCCATCATCACTGTACTGTGGGCACCAGCAATGCATTTTTTATAGCACTTACATCTTGGGCCAACCCATATGTAAACTAGGTCCGAGGTCTTTCCTTCTCCATCTGTTGGTCTTAGAGAACCCCCTTAGGCCAAAGGACTGAACTGAGAGAGAAGTGTCAGTGCAAGAGAGGTTGGTGATATAAGAGTTTAGATTATTTGTTCACACTTACTCATGACTTCTTAGTCCCTGCTTGCCTGATCCTGAATGTACCATATCCATTGTATAATGGATTGATGCTGCCAGACCTTATAGCTCAGAGAATAATAATCAGCTCCCGACGGGCTCCTCCTATTTCTTAGGCGCTCTGTCTCCATTTGGGCACAGTAACACAAACAGCTGATTTTTCAAAGAGAGAGTAACTCTCTGTTACAAAATGTTGCCTTGCTCTAGAACCTTAGGCGTATACCTCCTGTTGGGGCTCGCTGGAGACTCTATGTATCACTTACTCACCACAGATACCTCTCATACCGTTGGATCTGCTGGGTTATGCAGCTCAAGTAGCAGGCCAGCTTGTAGCTTGGATTTCTTTTTTCTTTTATTTTTTCTTTCAGATTTATGTATTTATTCATTTATTTGAGAGAGAGCGCATACACAGAGGGAGAGGGAGAGGGAGAGGGAGAAGCAGACTCCCCACTAAGCAGGGAGCCCGATGCAGGGCTCGATCCCAGGACCCTGGGATCATGACCTGAGCCAAAGTCAGATGCTTAACTGACTGAGGCAACTAGGCACCCTGTATCTAACAATTCTTGAAGATTCTGGGCATTTCCCTTTTTCCAGTGCAGTTACCCTGGCTCATGGCCACACATCCTTTTGGAGAGCCACTTGCTTCAAGAGTCATCGCATGATTTACAGGCAAGAGAAGACTATTCTTCTCTGGCAAAGTGGAGGTGCTGATTCTGCCAGCCTGAGAGTTCAGGTTACTGCTGGGTTGGAGCCAGTTCACACCAGCTTGCAGGAGCCAATTGTGGACATCTCTTTTTTAATTCTGTGTTCAGTGACATTATGTTGGTAGCTTGAAAGTGACTAAGGTGGGAGTGTTCATTCAATAGAAATTGGCTAATGCTATGAATCATGGTCCTTTCCTGCCACTTCCTCCCCTGAGAGCTGGTTGCTAAATCTTTTTCAGTACCCCACAGGTTCAGGGGAGAACTAGGAGATTCAACATTCTAGGACTTATCCACTCAAATATCCCATCCTGGGTCTTAGGTCACTTTTCTCCTTCAGGGACCAGATGTGCACAAAGGAGAGCTTGACAAATCTATGCATTTCATTGCTTTTTCAGCTCTGCTGCTTTTACAGTCAGATTCTGAGCCTGATTTTTGGTGTAGTTTGCTTTAAGCTACAGGAAATCAGTCTTTTACTTATTTTTTTTATTGAAGTACAGTTGACACACAATGTTACATTAGTTTCAAGTGTTCAGCATAGTGATTCGACAATTGTATACATTATGCAATGCTCACTATAAATGTAGTTACCATCTGTCACCATTCAACATTATTACAATATTGACTATATTCCCTATGCTGTACTTTTCATCCCTGACTTATTTATTTCATAACTGGGAAGTTTGTATCTCTTAATCCCCTCCACCTATGTTGCCATCACCCCACTTCTCTCCCTTTGGGCAATAACTAGTTTGTCCTCTATATTTATGAGTCTGTTTCTGTTTTTTTGTTTGTTTTGTGTTTTAGATTCCCAAATAAAAAGGTTTTAGGATTTTCTATACTGTACATAAAAAGCCCTAAAGACCCCACCAAAAAACTATTAGAACTGATAAATGAATTCAGTAAACTTGTGGGATACAAAATTAATATACAGAAATCTGTTGTTTCTATATGCTAATAATGAACTAGAAGAAAGAGAAATTAACAAAACAATCCCATTTACAATTGCATCAAAAAGAATAGAATACCTATGAATAAACTTAACCAAAGAGGTGAAAGTCCTGTATCTGAAATACTGATGAAAGACATTGAAGACCACACAAACAAATGGAAAGATCCTCTATGCTCATGGATGGGAAGAATTAATATTGTTGAAATGTCCATGCTATCCAAAGCAATCTACAGATTCAATGCAATCTCTATCAAAATACCAATAGTATTTTTCACAGAACTAAAACAAATAATCCTAAACTGTGTATGTACCAGAAAAGACTCCAAATACCCAAAGCAATCTTGAGAAAGAAGAACAAAGCTGGAGGTATCACAGTTTCAGATTTCAAGCTATACTACAAAGCTATAGTAATGAAAACAGTTTGGCACTGGCACAAAAATAGATCAGTGGAACAGAACGGAAAGGCCAGTAATAAAGCCTATATGGTCAATTATCTGTGGTCATTAATGGCCAGTTAATCTACAACTTATATGGTCAGTTAATCTACAACAAAGGAGGCAAGAATATACAATGGGAAAAAGACAGTCTCTTCAATAAATGATGCTGGTAAAACTGGAAATCTACATCCAAAAAAATGGTTGAACTGAACCACTTTTTTAAACCATATTCAAAAATAAACTCAAAATGCAGTAAAACTTAAATGTAAGACCTGAAACCATCGAACTCCTAGATGAAACCATAGGTAGTAATCTCTTGGCTATTGGCCTTAGCAACATTTTTCTGGATATGTCTCCCTAGGCAAGAAAGACAAAAGCAAAAATAATTTATGTCAAAATCACAATCTTTAAAAAAAAAACCCGCCAATGGAAGCCTTCTGCCCTTCTCAGTGTGCCTTAAGGTGACAGTTGACTGCCCTGAGGTATCATTTTCTTTTACAAAGTATACAATTCCAGTAACAGAATCCATCCCAATACAATTATTATCCCCATACTGCTCAAGCATCATGGCCTCTACACATTCCAATGCTCCACCTTCTACGTGCACTGCATCCTGACTGGCCACAGGTGGGAAGCCTTAGTAATTATGATACGACTGTGTGGCCCCGCTTACTACCCACATACCATGCTTTGGTCTTTATTGCTGTAAGACCAGTGATTAAGCCAACTCTTGATATCCCATCCTGAATGTCTTCAAGACACTTCGGATCCAAGTCTTTTAGCTTGGGTTCTCTAGAAAATAGAGACTGAGTGCAATTTGAGAGAAATAGGAGTGAAGGAAAAGGGGTGTGGGCAGGGAAGGAAGGAAAACTAATACAATGACATAGTACCAAACTGGTACCACTTGGTATCAAGCCCAACTGATTGCTCCATGTCATGGGCACATGCTAGGCATGGGGACATCCTAGTTAGCAGAACAGATGTAGATGTATTCCCATGGACATGGCTGGCTTTATGGGCAGGTGAGCTATGCAGTTCTGTAAGAGTCCATTTAGAAAGGCATTGTGCTTGGTTTAATGTTCCACACTCACTATCTTGAAAATCTCAATAATTTGTGAAAAAGGGGCCTTGCATTTTCATTTTGCACTGGGTCCTGCAAATTATGTTATCTGGTCCTGGGAATGTAAATTACAGTTTACTAGGGGAACCAATCATATTCTCTCTCCTGAGAAATGTGAATTAGTGACATGGAGAGGGAGTCATTGAGGCAGGAGAAAATTATAAAGAGATGAAGACTAAAAACGTTCGCAGAGGCAAGAAGGATGAAAGCCAGTTATTGGATGGATGACAAGGTACAGGAGTATAGCAGGAGAGACTCTTTTTTAGTTTTTTGTCTCTTTCACTCCCCCCCAACTAATTAATAATCCTGAATAATTAAGGTAAACAAAGTGGATCTCGGTTTCTTGAATCTGAAAGAATCTAAGTGCATACACATATGGAAGTGATTTAAATAATGGAAATGAAATAGAGCAAAAGGAGAGGAGAGGTGATGATATTTTCGGCCAGAATTATCTCACACGGTCTGTGAAGGACCTTTCCTTTCTTTTTTAATTTCATGAACTGACACTTCTGGGAAATAAAACCTTTAAAAATACTTGGAAAATGAAATGAAAAAAAAAAGGCACACCAATTACAAACTCACATTTTTTGGTATTTTAAACAGATACAAAATTACATTTCAAAAAACATAGAACAAAGAAGAAATTACAAGAACTACTTTGTTCACTGAAAGTGTGCATATAGGAGATTAATATAAAGAGTTGCTAATACATGGTTAGTTTTTTTTTTTATCATTCCGTAGTCATAACAACTAAACAAAAAGTTAGTAGTGAAGGAGCAATTTCCCATATTAAATGCTATATTTAATATTTTAAATTTATCAGTAGTTACAGATTTTAACATGACAAATGAATGCGTTTCTTGCCTGTTAAATTATCTATGCTAGGTTGGATTGCTGACAATGCCTCTAGCAGGAGATACTGTGTATCTAAACTGTTTCTATGTTTTACTCAGTAATGCTCATAGTAGAGAAATTAGTCTCTCAAAGATATGTTTAAGGGAATGGAAGTCATTTTAAAACAATTTCAGCAAGCTCAGGACATTCACTTTTAATTTTTATCCAAAATGGAGCAAATAATGCTTTAGTTTCAAAAACATCTTCCTTATCAGTTATAGTATCAATGCTTTATCGGTTCCAAAAATTTGTCCTATTAAGTTATAATTACATTTAAAATATCCTTCAATTAAATAAATGGATTCTGGATCCATGAATTCATGTGTGGAGATTATTTTCATGGAAAATAAAAATTCTAAATGTTTTATCCAAGTCATAATTAGTTTCTTTATATTTTATATATGAAGAATGCTACTGAATTTTGATGGCCTTATTGCTTCATTAGTTAGTTATGGTTTTAGTATTTTACTATGACTTTTGGCTATGCACTCAATAGAAGGGGGATGATACTTCTGATACTTTAGATATTTTACTAAATTAGTAAAATTAGTAAAAACACTTGGATCTTTAATCCTTTAGAATCACTACTCTGGTCATTGTTTGGTTTACTAATTATTAACATACTACTGACATGTGTCTTTTCTTGACAAAACAGGACAGTAAGGCTTTTTCCACCATCTATAATTTAGGTTTAAAAACAAATGACACAAATTTTACTTCCTTAATGTAGCTATGAATTTCAAAAAACAGGCTTGATTAAAAATTAAAATGGCTGTAAATATAACAAGTTAGAAAAGTAAACAAATATTTACATTTTCACAGATTTGTATTCACTTTCGGGTAACAGTTAAGGAACTAACCTTAAAATTTCATTCCTTATAATGTGGTCCTACTGCACAGGGCAAGGACAGTCATGCCACCTGCAACCACACAAGTTGTGAAACACCTGAACTGTTTCATATTCTGTTTAATGAGAGGTGTTCAAAGATCATGTCCCTGGATACAGTTGAAATATTAAATCGCTATAAGTGCTGCTAAGCACTTACTCTTAATTTCTGTGCTTATTTCCTTGTGGATGAGATATAATCAAACTGGCAGTGGTCCAAGGAACACACTTTGAGTCATGCTGCTCTAAGGGAACCTGCATTGAAGACAGGGGGAAGAACCAGTGAGGAGTATACAAAGGAACAGAAGGGAGGAGGAGGAAGAAAAGGGAGACCATGGATTTGTGGAAGACTAGGGAAGTTTTAAGAAAGAGGAAGTGGTTAACTGTGCTAACTGTAAGAAAGGTCAAGTAGAGTGAAGATCAGAAAGAAGTCATTGAGGGGCGCCTGGGTGGCCCAGTCGTGTCTGCCTTCGGCTCAGGGCCTGATCCTAGGGTCCTGGGATCCAGCCCCACATCAGGCTCCTCTGCTGGGAGCCTGCTTCTTCCTCTCCCACTCCCCCTGCCTGTGTTCCCTCTCTCTCTGGCTGTCTCTCTCTCTGTCAAATAAATGAATAAAATCTTTTTTTTTTTTTTAAATAGAACTCAAGGTTTCTATCGGTGAATCTTTTTTTTTTTTTTTAAAGATTTTATTTATTTATTTGACAGAGAGAGAGACAGCCAGCGAGAGAGGGAACACAGGCAGGGAGAGTGGGAGAGGAAGAAGCAGGCTCATAGCGGAGGAGCCTGACGTGGGGCTCAATCCCATAACGCCGGGATCACGCCCTGAGCTGAAGGCAGACGCCTAACCTCTGTGCCACCCAGGCGCCCCAAATAAATGAATAAAATCTTAAAAAAAAAAGAAAGAAAGAAGTCATTGAATGTGAACAAGTAGGACATAGGTAACCTTTGAAAGATTTCACTGTTAGAGGAAGATCAGGAAAAGCATCTTTTAAGTAACTGCAGAATTTCTAATATTTATTTGGTACAACAGAAAGCCGTATGGGGGATATAAAACTTTTGATCAAAACAATTGTTCTGGAGTTGTGTGTAAGGATTTTAAATGTAGTAGAGAAACATAGTTAAATTAACCCATGGTAAAGACACACATCCTTCTGTAAATTGAGAAATCTCTCTTTGATTTATCACAATTGTGCTAAATCCAGAGGTTGATAAACTGGGTTTAAATAAAGAAAGTCATATCTACATATAGAGTTTACTTCAGTTCCTGGAACTTTCCTCTGCTTTCCTAGCCTCTCTACTTTTAGCAAACAAACATTTACTGTGTGCCAAACACTGCTGGCAGCTAAAAGGCTACAGCGATGCCGAAGATTTGGTCTCTACCCTGAAAGGTCTCACAGGACAAGTATTATCAGTCATAATGATTTCTGCTGTAAACAACTGAAAACTCCAGCTCGTTGAGGTCAGCTTCAGGGTTGGTCAAATCAGAGACTCATTTGTCATGGAGGATGCAGATGTTTTTGATATTACTTACTGTAACATCATTAACATTTCTGCCTTATCCTCAGGTCAGCTTGCCTTAAGTCACAATGGCTGCAGCAATTAAGTGTCAACATTCTCATGATAATAGTTAAAGGTAGAAGAACTGTGTCATTTCTGTATCTCATTTTATCAGGCTGCCAGCAGACAATCTTTGATCTTGCAAAGACTAAAACTGCATCCTGAGGGTCGTGCCTACACTAATCCCAGGCAAGGTGAATAGGATTACCACTTTGATGCTATTCATTCTCTGTAGCTGGGGATGGGTTTAGGCCCTACTTCTTGACGAACTTTTGGCTCCCAAGAGATGGTTTCTGAACTTAGGCAAGACTGGCTGTTGAGTAGGCCAATGACTGCCAACCCTTTTCACATCCTGACATATATATCGTGCTATACACAGAAAACGGTAATCCATTGTACAACTGGTTAAGATAAACCCAAGAGGTTTGCAGCCCAGACTTGACTGAAGTCTCCGGCTGCCTCAACCCTGGTCAGCTATTCCAAGGATGAGGGGGTTCACATCAGAACACAGCTATACTTTATTCACAGTTTCTAAATTGGGAAGTTCTGACCGGTCAATCCACCGGGTCTGCCAAAGAGAAAAACATATATTCATACAAGACAATCTATTATTATAGTAAATATCATGAGAGAAGAGACACAGCTTCTAAACCAACGTTAGATAGTGTAAGCTCTTTCAGCAAGCTCTTCTCTGGGGTCTTTGTGCCTTTGCGCAGGCTCCTCTTTTCTTGGCGCATTTTTTTTTTTATTATTAAAGATGTTATTTATTCATTTGACAGAAAGAGAGCCCGCGCACAAGCAAGGGGAGCTGCAGGCAAAGGGAGAAGCAGGCTTCCCGCTGAGCAGTGAGCACTAGGTGGGGGTAAGGCTCAATTCCAGGACGCAGGATTAAGATAGTTAAAATGGCCAGCAAAATCCCTGGTACATAGTAAGCCCTCCTTACATGTTAGGTGTGCCTGACAAACTTCTATTCAGCTGCCATTGCTTCTCTGAAGGTGTCCCTTAGGCATTTCGATGGTGCCTCCCGTTTTTACACCGCTATTAAAACATTTATCACACTATCACTTGTTCTTTACCCACTCCCCCACGCCCCTTCTGTAAACAATGACCCTAAAAGGCCAGTAATTATTCTACACCTTGTATCTGCCAGGGATCGTCAAAATTCACTTTCTATAGGTGTTTTACAAACGTTTGTTTTTGTTTGGCCGATTCTGCTTAACGGATTGGGCGGGAGGAACGTGGTAGGAGGGCGCCGCCCACGGAGGGAGAGGGGCGTGCCCGCCCAGGGTGCACACGCTTGATATTCCCGGCGGGGCCTGAGCTGCAGCCCCAGATCAGCCCACAGATAAAAATGGAGCCCAATCTCACCCGCCAGAGCGTGCGGTGCCCCGTTACCCGCACCCAGGCCTGAAAAGGAGAGTTTCGAGTAGAGACACGTCCGGGCGGCGGCGGCGGCTGCCTCAGGAAGGGTGTCTTGGCCCAGGCCGGGGGTCCACGCCCAGCCCGCCAGATCTCGCGCCCCCGCCCAGCGCACCGCTAGGCGCCCCGGTTCCCTCCCGACGCCGGCGGGCCCGGGAGCCTCGCGGACGTGACGCCGCGGGCGGAAGTGACGTTTTCCCGCGGTTGGACGCGGCGCTCGGTTGCCGGGCGGGGGAGGGCTCGTCCGGTTTTTCTCAGGGGACGTTCAAATTATTTTTGTAACGGGAGTCGGGAGAGGACGGGGCGTGCCCCGACGTGCGCGCGTCCTCCTTCCCCGGCCCTTCGCCACCACTCACTGGCTCCTGCCCTCGGGGGGAGTCATGCCGCCCAAAACCCCCCGGAGAGCAGCAGCCGCCGCCACCGCTGCCGCCGAACCCCCGCCGCCGCCGCCGCCGCCCCCCGCTCCTGAGGAGGACCCCGAGCAGGACAGTGGCCCCGACGACCTGCCTCTGCCCAGGTGAGCGGGCAGAATCGCGGCGGCCGCCACGAGAGGAGGGCGCCCCGAGAGTGCGTCGGGGCGGGCACCCCGGCGTCTTGGCGGGGGAGCGTCTCAGCCGGCGGCCGCGACCGGGCGGGAGGAGAGTCCTCCCGTGTCCCCCACCACCGCGGAGCGCCTGAAGGAGGATGACAGGGGTCTGGGTTCGGGAGCGAGAGGAGGGAAGCCGGGAAGGGTCTTGGCTCCAGCTTGACAGGTGTCGGGCGGGTGGGGCTCGGGTCCCTGAGCAAAGTGACAGGTGCCGCCTTTCCTCCTCTAGGCGGAAAGGCTTGCAGGCGACGGGTGATTTCGAGGCCCCATCAAAGGCAAAAAAAGAAAAATGACTGACTAGTGTCTGGTGGAGAGTTTGTCTCCTGTTGAGATTTGTAATATTGCGGTGGTCGTTTGACTTTCTGTTTTGGTCTTCTGCGATGCAACAGCTGAAAGTGTTTTCCTCTGGGCGTGCACTGCATCTGAAGCCCAGTCCTGGGAGAGGCCAGCCAGGAAAGCCATGGGACGTGAAGGACAGGGTCCTGCGTGTCCGCCCCCAGGGTGCTCAGCTGAGGTGTTTTGTGGCGCTCCCTTATAACAGTGCTTTGGGAATTCAGTAGTTACTGGAGGAACATAATTCTTGAGAGGAATTGGTGTATGGGAAAAAGTTTTGTAAGACATTTAGTCTAAGTGCTTAAAAGTTTCTCAATTTTTTCTTTTATTCCCGTTGCATGAAACTCTTGTATGTTATTAATCTTCAGCTTTTTTCGTTATTTCTTTCATTTTGCCTTTGAGCCAGGAAACAACCTTGTGTCCTCTCATTTTGTTTGGTTTGGGTACAAAACTAGTGATGTTCTCGTGCTCACATGAAACTTTTTTTTTCCCCCAAGTGGTATCTAAATTTAGGCGAGTCCATGATAATGCAGTAGAACATGACAGGGGGTATTTATTCCATTGCAACATCCTATTTTTCTTGATTGTGATACTTATGGTTAAGAAGCTAAGATTGAAAGAGTATGATTGCTATTATTATTGTCAGTACTGGTTCTACTTTGAGACTTCATATCCATTGTGGGGGAAATGGGATTCCTTTCTGTCCCTCACCACTTCCTCCCCTGTTCTAGCCCATTACCAATTCTTATTCTTTCAACTTGCCAGACACTAACAGAGTTCAGACAAATTATAAAAAATTGGGATGAGCTTTTGGCATGGCCTGTGAAAGGCTATTAAAAATATATATGTTTAAATGGATTGTCTTATGGGTCAGTTAAAAATCACACTAATTAAAAAAAAAAGTCTAGAATGTTGTGAGAGAAGACAAATTTGATTTCTGATTAAGCTTTGACGTATCCAATACTTGAAAGTTTTCATTTGGAAAATGAAGTAAATCTACGCTAAAGAATTCCATGTTATCCAATTCTTATAGGGTAACCAGAAATACTGAAATTATGGCTATCACCTGGGAAAAGAATGCCTTTCTTCCCCACCCCAACATTATGTTATATACTCTTAAATGATGGAACTGTGAAACTATCAAAAATTCTCCTGTAAGTCAAAACCATACAAGATACACTCTACTCTTGATTATCCATACCCACAAAAGGTTTCACTAGTTTGGGCATTTGAACTCTGTAGATTAGCTGCTTAGCAAGGGTAAAAACTAGTGCCTGGCAATCCAGAGCGTAGCAACTTGCTTAGGGATGGATTCAGGGCTCACTCCACCTGCACTTTCAGTGACAGAGCCTGTTTCTACCTTGACAGCTGAGATCTTCTCTCTGTTGCATTACATATAGCCTAAGTGGTGAAGTCGGAAGGAAAACCTTCACTAAGAACAGCACTTCACCTTCATTGTTGATATAATCAAAAGTTAATTATGTTTTGAAGGAGGGTTGTTAGTCTGGAATAGTGGTCAAGGGCATGGATTACAGAGTTAAACTTTTGGGTTTCCCACTTACTGGCCATGACCTCGAGTGAGTACTTTCACTTCTCTGATTTGGTATTTATCTGTTAAAACAGGGGTAATAAGAGTACTTATCTAATAGGCTGATGTGTGGATTCCACTGAAACTATGCATCTAAGGTACTTTGTATAGACAAGGGTCAGAGTAAATACTCAAAAATTGTTAAGTATTCCTCATATTATTATTATTAGGTGTGAAATAGACAGTAAATGAATGAAAAGGTACTAGCCAACAAGAAATTATTGACTACCTATCTTGGCTAAGGAGGACTGAAGAGAAAAGGCTGAAATAAGCATAGCAGTAGTTTATGTTAAGTTAGTCATGTAAGAAATGCTAGTAAGTAGAGAGATTATGTGAGACCTTGATAAGTGTAGACTGCATTTTAGCAAAGTCGCTGAAACTAAGTTGATTCTGTGATATTATATATGGGCTTTCTTCTTTTTGCTGTTATTGTCATCCCTATTTTCCCATACATCTTTAGCTATCATACTTACTTAATTTTACGAAGCTGTTTCGCTGTTCTGAACTGTACGTGATTCACCAGGCCAGCTAACATCTTTCACTATGTTGTATTTGTGTTGGAAAGCCCATGAAAAAGATTAACATGTTTAAATTCTACCTGTAATTTTTTTAAAAGATAAATAAGATTTTAAAGTATTTAGTGATGCTTTTTTTCCGAACAGTGCTGTTATATGCAAACCATTGAAACAAATGTTTACTTAATTAGTTTAATTTGTAAGTATATCCCTATTATATGTCTCTTTTTATCTGGTAGGCTTGTGTTTGAAGAAACCGAAGAACCTGATTTTACTGCATTATGTCAGAAATTAAAGATACCAGATCATGTCAGAGAAAGAGCTTGGTTAACTTGGGAGAAAGTTTCATCTGTGGATGGAGTATTGGTAAGGATTTCCTTAACATTTTTTGAAAAAAAATTCTCATTTTTTACTTTTTTTTTTAAAGAAGATTTTATTTATTTATTTTAGAGGGAGAGAGAGAGAGCCTGAGCACAGGGAGGGGCAGAAGGCAAGGGAGACAGAGAATCTTAAGCAGATTCTCTGCTGAGCACAGAGCCCAATGCAGGGCTCGATCTAAGGACCCTGAGATCATGAACTGAGCCAAAAAACAAGAGTTGGACGCTCAACTGACTGAGCCACCCAGGTGCCCCCAAAATTTTCTCATTTAAAAAATAATTTTTGAATTACTGTAGATAATTTGGAAAATAGAAAAACATAAAGAAAAGCAAGTAATAATTTTGTTACCCAGAGGTAAATAATGTACATCTGATAACATTAAAAATTTTTAAAAATCTCCACATGTAAACCCCACCAAAGTATTTTAAAGCAAATTTTAGCTATCATATCTTATTCGTACACACTTCACTCTGATACAAAATACTTTTTAAAAAAACAAAGCCATACCTTATAATTTTTAATATCTTATAATATGTAGTGTTCAAAATTCCTGTTTGTTTCAGAATTAGTTTTGTTAGAATTTAGAATCTTTGATAGCATTTGATGTTTCTTTCATTTTTTTTTTCATAAGTGTATGTGTGTTTATGTAGTATTACTACTACTAATAACACCAGCAAATAATTATTAGTGCTTTATATGTACTGGGGGAATATTATAAGCATTTAAAAAATAACTCATTCAACAATCCATTGAGATATGAAATAAAAATCTTCATTTTACATGTAAAATGTAAAATCTTGATTTTTTTAGAAGATACTGAAATAGAGTGAGGTTAAGTAACTTCATCAAGGTCCCTGGCTTGGTCATTTAAAACACAGATTTGGGATCATACACATAATTATATATAGTTTCATATAATAGTTTTGTATCTTGTTTTAAATTTTTTTCTTGACATATCATGAGTGTTTTATTATGTTATTAAATATTTTTTTGGTATTTGATAATGTAGTTTCCAATGGTACTATAATATTTTATACATTAGATGTATTTTAATTTGCTATAGCTCTTACTATTGTTGGACGTTTTTCCCCCCACAACTTTTTGGCACTATAAAATGATGTGATAAATGTCTTTTTTCATAAGAATAATGCCTGGCGCAGGGTAAGTCCTTGATAGTTTGTTAAATAAATTAATGAATGAATCTGATTATTAGAATACATTTTTACAAGTTGAATTACTGAGTTAATAGCTATGAACATTTATAAATCTTTTGGTAATTATTGTTAAATTGCACTCCAGATAGACATTTTTAATGAATTTACTTTCTTATTAGCATTGTATTATTGTACATGTCTGTCTGTTTTTACTGATCAGATTAACACAGCAAAATACGTTAATGTACATCCTATAAAAATGTTTTAAAACCATTAAAAAATTCTGGTATATTAGTCCATTTGGGCTATTTTAACAAAAGACCACAGACTGTGTGGCTTGTAAACAACAGAAGTTTATTTCTTATGGTTCAGGAGGCCGGGAAGTCCAAGATCATGGTGCTGGCAGATTCTGTGTCTGTGTGAGGGCTTGTTTCCTCCTTCACAGACAGCACCTTGTCATTGGTTTTACAAGTCAGAAAGAGTGGGAGCTTTCTCAGGCCTCTTTTATAAGGACACTGGTCCCATTCATAAGGGTAGAGCCCTCATGACCTAATCACTTCCTCAAGGCCACAACTCCTAATACCTTTACATTAGGCATTAGGTTTTAAGTGTATGAATTCTGGGGGACACAAGCATTCCATGCATAGCCTCTGGTAATAAAAAAGAGAAAATGAATCCAATTTCAAAGACCTGAACATAATCTGGAACTCCTTACTAAAAAAGGAGGAATACTGAAGTATCTTGGATGAATGACTTCGGTATTATCTTTCCAAAGCATTAAATGTATACTTCCACTGATTTGGGTACTTCATGTACAAAGCCTTTTCTGTGCACATGCAGTTATAGGGAGTCACCTCTTGCTCACAAATGCTTTTAGTTTTCAGAAAATTGGGAAGGAGTAGAAGATTATAGAGGGTATTGGTGAATATCGGTAGTTTCCAATTTATGAGTGGGTTATGTTCCCAATCTCTTTGTAAGTACGATATAGTAGTTAGGCTTCCAGGCTAGTTCAAACAAAACTGTTTTTGTACTGAACTATAACAGTAATAGTTTTCATTGATTGTAGAGGCCCTTTTAGGCTTCAGACTTGACTACAAGTATGAATAAATATTTCTACTTTCTTATCCTTTGCTTTTATCCTGGCTTTGTCCTTCCATGGGAACTGGCACAGTTTACATTTCATTTTGTTGTGGAGCTCATGATGGGACTAGGGAATGTGAAATCATTCTTGGTTGTGTGCTGGAGGAAGACAAGGACTTTCGTGTTATCTTTGGGATATTGGGTACCTATTTTTTGCAGGGGTGTATGACAGAGGAGGATGTGGTATTGTCCTGTTATAATTACAGATGCTTACCTAGAAATATTACTTTATTTATTTTTATTTATTTTTTTATAATAATATTTTTTTCTTATATTGTTAGTCACCATACAGTACATCCCTGGTTTCCGATGTAAAGTTCGATGATTCATTAGTTGCGTATAACACCCAATGCACCATGCAATACGTGCTCTCCTTACTACCCATCACCAGACTATCCCATTCCCCCACCCCCCTCCCCTCTGAAGCCCTCAGTTTGTTTCTCAGAGTCTATAGTCTTTCATGCTTCATTCCCCCTTCTGATTACCCCCCTTTCTTTATCCCTTTCTTCTCCTACCAAAATATTACTTTAAGTGATAGTTAAGTTTTTGAGAGTTGGCCTGAGAATTTAATCTCTGATATACAATCATTTCTAAGGGAGAATGTGACAGAGCGTGTGCAGAGAAGCGAATGTTATGACAAAATGAACCCGTTTCTGATGCAGCTATTCCATTCTAGCTATTCTAGATAACAGTTAGCTATCTTCTTTTAAACAAGAAGAGAAATATAGTAGCTAAAGGAACTCTTTTTTGGCAGCTGAAAGTAGATGATATTTATTGGAATAGAGGGTGAGTTAAGAGGAAGGATTTGTCATCAGACTAGACTGACTCAAGTCTCAGTTTTACCATTTACTAGCTCCATGATCTTGAGCAAGTTACCTATAATCTCCAAGCCTGAGTTTTGTTATTTGTAAAAATGGCCAACAATAATTTCTGGATCTTGGAGTTAATAGTGTGGATTAAATAACTTCATGCACATAAAGCATTTATTAGTGTAAATGAATGCCTATATTAGATCATGGAACCAGAATAATTTGACTTAAGAACTACCCCGGAAAATTTTATATTACTATAATTTTTTAGGAGAACTTAAGAATCAGTTAAAATAATTGAATTTTTTTTCCTAAGGTTTTATTTATTTATTTGACAGAGCGAGACAGCTAGAGAGAGAGAAGCAGGCTTCCCGCTGAGCAGGGAGCCCGATGTGGGTCTTGATTCCAGGACCCTGGGATTATGACCTAAGCCAAAGGCAGATGCTTAATGATTGAGCCACCCAGGTGCCCCAAATGCTTGAATTTTTAAAAGTTATTTAAATTCCAGTTAGTTAACATGCAGTGTGATATTAGTTTCAGGTGTACAGTATAGTGATTCAACATTCAGTACATCACCTGGTGCTCATCACAAGTGCCCCCCTTCATCCCCATCACCTATTACACCCATCCTCCACCCACCTCCCCTCTGGTAACCATCAGTTTGTTCTCTGTAGTTGAGAGTCTGTTTCTTCGTTTGCCCCTCTCTCTTTTTTTCTCTCTCCTATGATCGCTTGTTTTGTTTCTTAAATTCCACAATGAGTGAAGTCACGTGGTATTTGTCTTTCTCTGACTGTATTGTTTTGCTTAGCATAGTACTCTCTAGGTCCGTCATGTCATTGCAAATGGCAAGATTTCATTCTTTTTTATGACTGAATAATATTCTGTTGTCTGTTTACCACGTCTTTATCTGCTCATCAGTCAGTGGACACAGGCTATTTTCATAATTTGGCTATTATAGATAATGCTGCTATAAACAATGAGGTATTCCTTTGAATTAGTATTTTTGTATTCTTGGGTAAATAGTAGTGCAATTACTGGATCATAGGGTAGCTCTATTTTTAACTTTTTGAGGAATCTCCATACTGTTTTCCAGAGTAGCTGCATCAGTTGGCCTTTCCATCAGCAGTGCAAGAGGGTTCCCCTTTCTCTACATCCTTGCCAATGCCTGTTATTTCTTGTGTTGTTGATTTTAGCCATTCTGACAGATGTGAGGTGATATCTCATTGTATGTTTAGTGTGTATTTCCTTGATGATGAGTGATGTTGAGCATCCTTTCATGTATCTGTTGGCCATCTGTATGTCTTCTTTGGAAAAAATGTCTGTTCATGTCTTCTGCCCATTTTTTAATTGGGTTATTCATTTTTTGGGGTGTTTTATAAGTTCTTCATATATTTTGATACTAACCTTTATCTGATATGTCATTTGCAAATAACTTCTCCCATTCCATAGGTTGCATTTTAGTTTTGTTGTTTCCTTTGCTGTGCAGAAGATTTTTATTTTGATCAAGTCCCGATAGTTATTTTTGCTTTTGCTTCCCTTGCTTCAGGAGACATATCTAGAAAGAAGTTGCTATGGCCAGTGTCAAAGATGTTATTGTCTGCATTCTTTTCTAGGATTTTTATGATTTCAGGTCTCACATTTAGGTCTCTAATCCATTTTGAATTGATTTTTGTGTTTGGTATGAGAAAGTGGTACAGTTTCATCTTTGGCATGTTGCGGCCCAGTTTTGCCAAGACCATTTGTTGAAGAGACTTTTTTCCCATTGGGTATTCTTTCCTGCTTTGTTGAAGATTAACTGACTATATAGTTGTGGGTTCATTTCTGGGTTTTCTCTTCTGTTCCATTGACCTTTGTGTCTGTTTTTGTGCTGGTACCATACTGTTTTGATCACTACACCTTGGTAATATAACTTGAAATCTGGAATTGTGATGCCTCCAGCTTTGCTTCTTAAGTCAGAATAAAAACCATGTGATCATTTCAATAGATGGAAAAAAAAAACATTTTACAAAGTACGATATCCATTCATGATAAAAACCCTCAACAAAGTAGGGTTAGAGGGAACATAACCTCAACATAATCAAGGCCATATAAGAAAAACCCACAGCTAATATCATCCTCAATGGGGAAAAACAGAGCTTTTCCTCTGCGGTCAGGAACAAGACAGAGATGTACACTTGCACCACTGTTATTTAACATAGTACTGGAAGTCCCTCCACAGCTATCAGACAACAAAAAGAAATAAAAGGCATCCAAATCAGAAAGGAAGAAGTAAAACTTTCACTATTTGCAGATGACAGGATACTCTATATAGAAAACCTGAAAGATTGCCAAAAAACTGCTAGAACTAATACATGAGTTCAGTAAATTCTCAAGATACAAAATCAACATGCAGAAATCTGATGCATTTCTGTACACCAGTAATGAAACAGCATAAAGAGAAATGAAGGAATCGGTTCCATTTACAATTGTACCAAAAACAATACCTGGCAATAAACCTAATCAAAGAGGTGAAAGACCTATATTCTGAAAACTATAAAACACTGGTGAATGAAATTGAATATGACCCCAAGAAATGGAAAGACATTCCATTCTTATGGATTGGAAGAACAAATATTGTTAAAGTGTCTTTACTACCCAAAGCAATCTACATATTTAATGCAATTCCTATTAAAACACCAACAGCATTTTTCACAGAGCTTAGAACAAACAATCCTTAAATTTGTATGGAACCATAAAAGGCCCAAAATAACTAAAGCAACCTTGAAAATAGTTGAATTTATAAATGCATGTGTAATGATTCTGATGTGGTATTTTTTCTTTAAAATTTAAGGGAAGATTTGCGATATTTTGTCTACAAAATTTTTTCCTTTTTGTACAAATGTTTAATAAGTCTGTAATATGTAATTGTTGTCATTAGATTAGATTGTTTCATACTGCATATAGCATATAAACAAGGGACTTTCCATTAAGAAATTGGCCAGGAATGCTGTTCATGTTGTGACTTACAGTGAATCAGTTGTTAGAATTCTGATCTTCTTTCTGCATCTTAAATGACTCATGGTAGAATGGACCTGGAGGCAAAAAACTTTTGATTATAGTAGGTGCATTTTAGCTATAGTATTTTAGGTAAATTGATTAATTCTCCTTATCTGTAAAGCAGAAATGATGTCTAAATGTCAACCTCTTAGTGTTTTGTGTGTGTATATATATTCAAGAGCTTTGAAATAGATTGCCCTTCATAGAGGCATTTGTTTTTGTGATATGGATCATTATGTTTAGGAAGATAGTTGAACGGAATAGTTTGGAATTGGAGTAACACTAGGCATTCCATGTAAGTTAAACAGTACTACAGACGTATGAAACCTCTTCATGCAGGGTTCTTCATGCAGGGTTGAAGTCCTTCTTTTGCAAATAACTTCTCCTTTCTAAAAGGTTCTTCTTTTAATAACCTTAAAAAACAGAATATTTTATGTATGTATGTATTTATTTATTTATAATAAATAAATTATATTTAGAGAGAGAGAGAGAGCATGCACATGCGTGTGGCTGGGGAGTGCAAAGAAAGAGGGAGAGAGAGAATCTTAAGCAGGCTCCACACTCAGTGCAGAACGTGCTGCTGGGCTCTATCTCATGACCCTGAGGTCATGACCTGAGCTGAAATCAAGAGTCGGAGGCTTAACTGACTGAGCCACCCAGGCATGCCCAATGACAGTTTTTTATTATCAGATATCCAGTGTTCAAAATTTTTCAGTTATTTCATAAATTTTTTTTCACATGATCTAATCAGGATTCAAATAAGGTTCATATATTGTAATTGGTTGACTTGTCTTAAATCTCTTTTTTTAAATATTTTTTTATTATATTATGTTAGTCACCATACAGTACATCCCTAGTTTTTGATGTAAAGTTCTGTGATTCATTAGTTGCGTATAACACCCAGTGCACCATGCAATACGTGCCCTCCTTAATACCCATCACCAGCCTATCCCATTCCCCTACCCCCTCCCCTCTGATGCCCTCAGTTTGTTTCTGAGAGTCCATTTATAGATTTCACCTTCTACTTCTGTCCCCCATCCCTTTCTTTTCTTACAATTTATTTCTTGAAAAACAGGATGATTTATTCTGTAGAATTTCCTACAGTGTGTATTTTGCAGATTGCACCTCCTTCGTTGTTTAACATATTTGTCTAATTCTCTGTCTTGTCTGGAAATAGATCAGGCCTCTAGTAGATCCTAGTTTGGTATTTTCCGGAAGACATACTTCAGAGATATTTTTGTGAATGCCCGTTGGGAGGCATATACCTTATGTCTCTTTTTTGTTGTGATTATTGATGACCATTGACTGGATCCATAGGGGTTGCTAAATGGTAATCTGATAACTTTATCATTCCTCTTTCAATTATTCTAATTCTGTAAAGAGAAACTTTTCTTCATTAACTGTTCTTATTCTAAAGTATAGTGACTAATATAACAAAACAAATATTATTAAAAAAATAAGGTATAGTTCATTCAGGAAAGGAAGGATAAGTGCTTTATGCTTTGCTTTTATTGACTAGTTTTGAAACCAGCACATTTGTTCTGTATGATCCTCCAAAGATGACCAGTGATTGTAATCATCTTTCCAAATATTATGTTGACAGTACCAGTAGACCAGGTTGGCTATACATAGATATTTAATAAGATCTTTACTCAATAATAATGTGACATATTTTGTAATTTCAAGAATGTTATCTAAGTGGGATCACACAGTATTTAACCTTTGGGATTGGCTTTTTTTTCACTCAGAGTAATTCTCTGGAAAGTCTTTGAAATTGTATATCAATATATTAGTGTGATAGGGCTTCCATAACAAAATACTACAGACTGGGTGGCTTAAACAACAGAAATAAGTTTTGTCATGTTTCTGGAGACTAGAAGTCCAAGTTGAGATGTCAGCAAGTTTAGTTTCTTCTGGGACTTCTCTGTTGGGCTTGCAGATTGCTGCCTTCTCCTTGAGTTCTGGAATGCTTTTCCTATGTGCACACATCCGTGGTGTGTTTTTTGTGTCCAAATTTCCTATTCTTATAAGGACACTAATCAGTCTGGATTAGGGCTCACCAAATGTCCTCATTTTAATTTATCGTGCCTCTGTAAGGCCGTATCTTCAAAAACAGTCACATTCTTGGGTACTTAGGGTTAGGACTTCAGCATATGAGTTTTCAGGAGTTGGGCGGGGGGCACAAGTCAGCCCATTGTGGTTTTTTGTTGTGTCCAGTAGTATTCTACGGCACGACTGGACTGCAGTTTGTTTAACCAATCACCCATTGAAAGATGTCTGCCTCATTCGTAGGTTTTAGCTGTTATGAATACAGCTGCTGTTAACATTTGTGTATAGGTTTCTGTGTAGATATCAGTTTTCATTTTTCTAGGGGAGTGCAATTGCTGGTCATATGGTATGGTCATATGTGTTTAATTTGTAAGAGCTGCCAAACTTCGTTCCAGCTGTACCATTTTATATTCCTACCATCAATATATGGGTGATTCAGTTTCCTTGCATCTTTGCCAACATTTGGTGGTGGTACTATTTTTTTAAAAATTAGCCATACTTTTTACTATGTAGTGATATCTTGTTGTGGTTTTAATTTACATTTTTCTGATAGCTAATGATATGGAATATTTTTAAAATAGACTTTTCTTTTTAGAATAGTTTTAGGTTCACAGCAAAATTGAGCAGAAGGTACAGAGAGTTCCTGTATACCTTCTGCCCCCACACATGCTTAACTTTTTCCATTATCAATATTGCCACAAGTGTGCTACATTTGTTACAGTTGGTGAACGTACTGACACATCATTATCGCCCAAAGTCCATAGTTGCTGAAGGTCTTCTAAATGTGCTTAAGTTGCCTTTGTTTATCATCATCAGTGTATTGTCTCTTATGTTTTTTGCCCATTTTGAGTTTCCATACATTTTCTATATACACAATTATGTCATGTCTGAATAAAGACAGCTTTATTTCTTCCTTTATAACATTTTGCTTTTTTTCCCTTTCCTGTTGCACTGGCTAAGATTTCAGTACGGTGTTGAATACAAGCAGTAAGAGTTCCTGCTCTTAGGAAGAAATCATTCTGTCTTTTACCATTAAGTGTAATGTTAAGAGTAGGGTTTTCTTAGATGTCCTTTATCAGGAAGGAATTTTCCTTCTATTCCCAGTTTGGAGAGATTTTTTTTTATTGTATCAGAAATAAATGTTGAATTTTGTGAAATGCTTTTTCTGCATCTATTGCAATGATCATATTTTTCCTTTTTTAGATCGTTGATGTGATGAATAATACTGACTGTTAAAGCAACTTTCCATTCTTGGATAAATTCCACTTGATCATGATACAGTATCCCTTTCATGTATTGTTGGATTTGATTTGCTAAACTTTTGTTAAGAATTTTTGCATATATATTCATGAGGCATATTGGGTCTGTAGTTTTCTATTTTTGGTTATGGGGTTTTTTTCTAGTGTTTTTTTTCTTTTCTTCAATTTTTGTTAGATTTTGTGATAGAATAATGCTGGCCTTATAGAATGAGCTGGGAAATATTTTGTTCTCTTTATTTATTTTTTTTTTGTAGAGTTTGTGTTAAATTGGTATCATTTCTTTGTTGAATGTTTGGTAAAACCATATGGGCCTTGAGGGAAGAAATTCAGTTTCTTTCATAGATATGGGCAATTCAGTTTTCTTACTTTTTTCTGGTAAAGATTTTATTTATTTGTCAGAGAAAGAGAGAGCTTGCACAAGCAGGGGGAGCAGCAGGCAGAGGGAGAAGCAGACTCCCTGCTGAGCAAGGAGCCTGGTGCAGGACTTCCGGGATCATGACCTGAGCTTAAGGGACTGAGCCCCTGAGGCGTCCCTTTTTTTTTTTTTTTTTTTTTTTTTTTTTTTTTTTGGTTCTCTTACTTTTTTGGTGAGCTTGGGCAGTGTGTGTTTTTCAATGAATGGGTCAATCTAACTTGTTGAATTGTTAGTGTAAAATTGTTTATAATGTTCTTTTATTGTTATACTTTATTATACCTTAATACTATTTTAATAAACTTCATTATCGTATCTTACATGGTATGTATCATATATTATTAATATAATGCATGATGAAAAGATCCTCTTTATCCCTCATGTTTTCTGATCTGAAATCTTTTTCTAATATTAATATAGACACTTAAGCTTTCTTTTGATAAGTATTTTGTATCATATACCTTTTTAAAAAAAATCCTTTTACTTTTAACCTCTTTGTATCTTTATTTACTTGGCCCTTGCACAACATGGGTTTGAAGTGGGTGGGTCCACTATACATGGATTTTTTTTTTTTTTAAGAGAGTGAGAAATAGAGCATGAGAGCAGGGTGAGGGGCAGAGGGAGAAGCAGACCCCTGCCAAGCAGGGAGCCCTATGTGGGACTTGATCCCAGGACCCTGGGACCAGGACCCGAGCCAAAGGCAGACGCCTAACTGACTGAGCCACCCAGACACCTGGATTTTTTTTCAATAAATACAGTACAGTACTGTAAATGTATTTTCTCTTCCTTATGATTTTCTTAGTAACATTTTCTTTAGCTTACTTTATTGTAAGAATACAGTGTATAATACATGTAACATACAAAATATGTGTTAACTGCATATTATTGGTAAGGCTTCTGGTCAACAGTAGGCTATTAGTTAAGTTTTAGGGGAATCAAAATTATACATGGATTTTCCCCTTCCTTCCTTCCTCCTTCCCTCCCTCCCTCCCTCCCTTTTTCCCTTCCTTCCCTCCCTTCCTTTCCTCCCTCCTTCCTTCCTTTTTTAGAGAGATACGGAGGTGGGGAGAGAAGGGAGAGAGAGAGAGAATCTTAAGCAGCTTCAAACCTAGCATGGAGCCCATTGTGGGGCTTGATCTCACAACCCTGAGATAAATGACCTGAGCTGAAATCAAGAGTCGGATGCTTAACTGACTGAGCCACCCAGGTGCCCCACATGGATTTTCAACTTTGTAAGGGTCAGCAGCCCTAACTTTCATGTTGTTCAAGGGTCAACTGTATTTAAAGTGGGTTTCTTGTAGGTAACATATAGTTGGGTCAGTCTTTGTCTCTTAAGTAGGATTTTCAGACCATTGACCTTTAATGTGATTTTTGAAATGGTTGGGTTTAAATCTACCACCTTGCTATTTGTTTCTACTTGTTTCATCTTTTCTTTGTTGCTTTTCCCTCTTTTATGCCTTTGATTGGATTGATTATTTTTTTAATGATTCCTTTTTTGTCATTTGTTGGCTTGTAAGCTATAACTTTTTTGTGTTATTTTAGTCATTGTTTCAGGGTTTATAGCATATATTTAAAACTTTTCTGTCTGTTTTCAAATGCTATATTACTGAATGTACAATATAAAAATTGTCAGTATACTTTCATTTCTTCCCTCATGCCTTTTATATCCTATTGTCATACATTTTACTTGTACATGTGATATAAACCCCATAATATAGTGTTATTATTTTTGCTTTAAACAATTATTTTTTTAAAGAAATCTAAATAATAATTTAAAAGAGAGTCTTTTTATTGGCCATCTAGCTATCATTTCCAGTGCTCTTCATCCTTTTATAAAGGTCCAGATTTCCATCTGGCATTACTTTCCTTCCTTGAAGCATTTTCCTTAACATTTTCTTTTTCTTTTTTTTTTTAATGTTTTTTTTTATTATTATATTATGTTAGTTACCATACAGTACATCCCTGGTTTTTTATGTAAATTTCGATGATTCATTAGTTGCGTATAACACCCAGTGCACCATGCAATACGTGCCCTCCTTAATACCCATCACCATCCTATCCCATTCCCCCCCCGAAGCCCTCAGTTTGTTTCCCAGAGTCCATAGTCTCTCATGCTTCATTCCCCATTCTGCNGATGTAAAGTTCGATGATTCATTAGTTGCGTATAACACCCAGTGCACCATGCAATACGTGCCCTCCTTAATACCCATCACCATCCTATCCCATTCCCCCCCCGAAGCCCTCAGTTTGTTTCCCAGAGTCCATAGTCTCTCATGCTTCATTCCCCATTCTGCTTACCCCCCCTTTCTTTATCCCTTTCTTCTCCTACCGATCTTCCTAGTTCTTATGTTCCATAGATGAGAGAAATCATATGATAATTGTCTTTCTCTGCTTGACTTATTTCACTTAGCATTATCTCCTCCAGTGCCGTCCATGTTGCAGCAAATGTTGAGAATTCGTTCTTTCTGATAGCTGAATAATATTCCATTGTATATATGGACCACATCTTCTTAATCCAGTCATCTGTTGAAGGGCATCTCGGCTCGTTCCACGATTTAGCTATTGTAGACAATGCTGCTATGAACATTGGGGTGCATATGGCCCTTCTTTTCACAACGTCTGTATCTTTGGGGTAAACACCCAGTAGTGCAATGGCTGGGTCATAGGGTAGTTCAATTTTTAACTTTTTAAGGGACCTCCACACTGTTTTCCAGAGTGGCTGTACCAACTTGCATTCCCACCAACAATGTAGGAGGGATCCCCTTTCTCCACATCCTCTCCAACAATTGTTGTTTCTTGCCTTGTCTATCTTTGCCATTCTAACTGGCGTAAGGTGGTATCTCAGTGTGGTTTTGATTTGAATTTCCCTGATGGCTAATGATTTTGAACATTTTTTCATGTGTCTGTTAGCCATTTGTATGTCTTCATTGGAAAAGTGTCTGTTCATATCTTCTGCCCATTTTATGATTTGTTTATTTGTTTCTCGTGTATTGAGTTTGAGAAGTTTTTTGTAGATCTTGGATACCAGTCTTTTATCTGTAGCGTCATTTGCAAATATATTCTCACATTCCGTGGGCTGCCTCTTAGTTTTTTTTTACTGTTTCCTTGGCTATGCAGAAGCTTTTTATCTTTTTTTTTTTTTTTAAAGATTTTATTTATTCAGTTCTCTTGCCTTTGGCGATGTGTCGTGAAAAAGGTTGCTCTGGCCGATGTCATAGAAGTTGTTGCCTATGTTCTCCTCTAGAATTTTGATGGATTCCTGTCTCACATTGAGGTCTTTCATCCATTTGGAGTTTATTTTNGTGGGCTGTCTCTTAGTTTTTTTGACTGTTTCCTTGGCTGTGCAGAAGCTCTTTATCCTGATAAAGTCCCATAAGTTCATTTTATCTTTTATTTCTCTTGCCTTTGGAGATGTGTCGTGAAAAAGGTTGCTCTGGCCGATGTCATAGAAGTTGTTGCCTATGTTCTCCTCTAGAATTTTGATGGATTCCTGTCTCACATTGAGGTCTTTCATCCATTTGGAGTTTATTTTTGTGTATGGTGTGAGAGAGTGGTCAAGTTTCATTCTTTTGCATGTAGCTGTCCAATTTTCCCAGCACCATTTATTGAAGAGACTGTCTTTTTTCCACCGGATGTTTTTTCCTGCTTTATCAAAGATTAGTTGCCCAAAGAGCCGAGGGTCCATTTCTGGGTTCTCAATTCTGTTTCTTTGGTCGATGTGTCTGTTTTTGTGCCAGTACCATGCTGTCTTTGTGATCACAGCTTTGTAGTACAGCTCGAAATCCGGCATTGTGATGCCCCCAGCTTTGTTTTTCCTTTTCAACAGTTCCTTGGAGATTCGGGGCCTTTTCTGGTTCCATACAAATTTAAGGACTATTTGTTCCAGTTCTTTGAAAAATGTCCTCGGTATTTTGATCGGGATAGCATTGAAAGTGTAGATTGCTCTGGGTAGTATGGACATTTTAACTATGTTAATTCTTCCAATCCATGAGCATGGAATATTTTTCCATCTTTTTATGTCTTCCTCAATATCTTTCAAAAGTGATCTATAGTTTCTAGCATATAGGTCCTTTACGTCTCTGGTTAAGTTAATTCCAAGGTAACGTATGGTTTTTGGTGTTATTGTAAATGGGATGGATTCCCTAATTTCTCTTTCTTCAGTCTCGTTATTCGTGTATAGAAATGCAACTGATTTCTGGGCATTGATTTTGTATCCTGCCACCTTACTGAATTGTTCTATAACTTCTAATAGTTTGGGAGTGGATTCTTTTGGGTTTTCCATATAGAGTATCATGTCATCTGCGAAGAGAGACAGTTTGTGTTCTTTGCCGATGATTTGGATACCTTTGATCCCTTTTTGTCTTCTGATTGCTGTTGCAAGGACTTCTAGTACTATGTTGAATAATAGTGGCGAGAGTGGGCATCCTTGTCGTGTTCCTGATCTTAAGGGAAAGGCTTCCAGCTTTTCCCCATTGAGAATAATGCTTGCAGTAGGCTTTTCATAGATGGCTTTTATGAGATTGAGAAATGTACCCTCTATTCCTACACTCTGAAGGGTTTTAATCAGGAAAGGATGCTGTATTTTGTCAAATGCTTTTTCTGCATCAATTGAGAGGATCATATGGTTCTTGAGTCTTTTCTTGTTGATATGATGTATCACATTGATTGATTTGCGAGTGTTGAACCATGCTTGCATCCCAGGTATGAATCCCACTTGGTCATGATGGATAATCCTTTTAATGTACTGTTGGATTCTATTAGCAAGGATCTTGTTGAGGATTTTGGCATCCATATTCATTAGAGAAATCGGTCTGTAATTCTCCTTTTTGAGGGGGTCTTTGCCTGGTTTGGGGATCAAGGTAATATTGGCCTCATAGAATGAGTTTGGTAGCTTTCCTTCTGTTTCTATTTTTTGAAATAGCTTTAGGAGACTACGTATTATTTCTTCTTTGAATGTTTGGTAGAATTCCCCCAGGAAAACCGTTCGGGCCTGGAGTTTTGTTTTTTGGAAGGTTGTTTATCACTGTTTCAATCTCTTCATAATTAATTGACCTGTTTAAAAAATCAGNTATTTAAGAAATCTATTTCTTCCTGTTTCAGTCTTGGTAGTTTATAGGTTTCCAGGAAGGCCTCCATCTCTTCCAGATTGTTTAGTTTTTTGGCATATAGCTGTTGATAAAAGTTTCTAATAATCCTTCCAATTTCATTGGTGTTGGTTGTGACCTCTCCCTTTTCATTCATAATTTTATTAATGTGGGTCCTTTCTCTATTCTTTTGGATAAGTCTTGCCAGAGGTCTGTCAATTTTATTAATTCTTTCAAGGAACCTGCTTCTAGTTCTCTTGATCTACTCTACTGTGCTCCTGATTTCTAATTCATTGATTTCTGCTCTAATCTTGGTCAACTGCTCTCTTATCAGTGGGTTAGGCCTGTCCCTCTGTTGCTGTTCCAGTTTCTTGAGGTGAGAATATAGAAACTGCATTTTAGATTTTTCTATTCTTTTGAGTGAGGCTTGGATGGCTATGTATTTCCCCCTTAGGACTGCCTTTGCAGTATCCCATAGGTTTTGGACCGTTGTGTATTCATTCTCGTTGGTCTCCATAAATTGTTTAATTTGTTTTTTGATTTCCTGGTTTATCGAGTCATTCTTGAGCAGGATGGTTCTTAGTCTCCAAGTGTTTGAGTTTCTTCCAAATTTTTCCTTGTGGTTGAGTTCCAATTTCAAAGCGTTGTGGTCTGAGAATATGTGAGGTNAGTTCCAATTTCAGAGCGTTGTGGTCTGAGAATATGCAGGGGATAATTTCAATCTTTTGGTATTGGCTGAGACCTGTTTTGTGTCCCAGAGCATGATCTATTCTTGAGAATGTTCCATGGGCATTTGAATAGAATGAGTATTCTTTGGTTCTGGGGTGTAGTGTTCTATATATATCTATGAGGTCCAACTCGTCAAGTATGACATTCAAAGCTCTTGTTTCTATGTTGGTTTTCTGCTCCGGTGTTTTGTCTATTGCTGATAGTGGAGTGTTGAGGTCCCCTACTATTAACATATTTTTATCTATATGTCTCTTTATTATGGTTAAGAGTTGCCGTGTGTATCTTGCTGCTCCCCTGTTAGGGGCATATATATT
>NC_048224.1:83692733-83789744 GCF_002007445.2 Ailuropoda melanoleuca | reverse complement strand
TGGATACATCCTTTAAGAATAATATAGTGCCCTTCTGTGTCTCTAACTATAGTTTTTAGTTTAAAATCCAATCTGTTTGAAACGAGAATTGCTACTCCAGCTTTCTTTTGAGGTCCATTTGCGTGGAAGATGGTACTCCATCCCCTTACTCTAAGTCTGAATGCATCTTTGGGTTCAAAATGAGTCTCTTGTAGACAGCAAATGGATGGGTCATGTCTTTTTATCCAATCTGCAACCCTGTGGCGTTTTATGGGAGAGTTTAAGCCATTTANCCATTTACATTGAGACTGATTATTGAGAGATATGATTTTAATGATGGCATGTTGCCAGTAAAGTCTTTGTTTCTATAGATTGTGACTTTCTGTTCTGTATCACTCTTGGGGCCTTTTTACCTTTATAGAGCCCCCCTTAATATCTCATGTAGAGCTGGTTTCGTGGTTACGAAATTGGTCAGTGACTGGCGATTCTGGAAGGTCTTTATTTCTCCATCCATTCTGAATGACAGCCTTGCTGGATAAAGGATCCTTGGCTGCATGTTTTTCTCTGAAAGAGCTTTAAAAATGCCCCCCCAAGCCTTTCTCTCATTCCAGGTCTCTGTAGACAGGTCTGACGTAATCCTGATACCTTTGCCTTGGTACGTGAGAAATTTCTTTGCCCTGGCCGCTTTCAATACTGTATCCTTGGATCTAATATTTGCGAATTGCACTATGACATACCTCAATACTAAGCACTGGAGATGTTCATTTGTACAGATCCAGATGTATCTTCCTGCGTCTCAGGCTGATTCTGTGGATGTTCAGGCTGGTCTGGTATCTATCCAGCTCAACTCAGGGGACCGGCTGAAAAAGGTGTCCCCTACTCCTCNAGAGGACCGGCTGAAAAAGGGGTCCCCTACTCCTCCGCCATCTTAACTCCTCCCTCCTTAACATTTTCTATAGTGCAGGTCTGATAATGATTTCTGTCAGCATTCATACACCTGAAAAATTCTTTATTTTGCCTTAGTTTTTTTTTTTTTTAAGATTTTATTTATTTGAGAGAGAGACAGTGGACAATTGGGGGGAGAAGCAGAGGGAGAAGCAGACTCCCCACTGAGCAGAGAGCCCTACTTGGGGCTGAATCCCGGGACTCCCAGATCATGACCTGAGCTGAAGGCAGCTGCCCAACCTACTGAGCCACCTAGGTGCCCCTTGCCTTAATTTTGAAAAGATATTTTCATGGTTAAAAAATTGTAGTGTGGGGGGAACCTAGGTGGCTGAGTCGGTTAAGCATCTACCTTTGGCTCAGGTCATGATCCTGGAGTTCTGAGATTGAGCCCTGAGTCAGGCTCCCTGCTTAGCAGGGAGTCTGCTTCTCCCTCTCTCTCTGCTCTTCCCCCTGCTCATGTTCTCTCGCTCGCTCGCTCGCTCATGCTCTGTCAAATAAATAAATAAAAAATAAAAAAGAATTGTAGCTTGACTATTTTCCCCCAAGACCCATTATATTCTAGCTTGTGTTGTTTCCTAACATAAGTCTGCTACTATCCAGATCTTTGTTTCTCTGTATGTAAAGTGATGTATTTTACGATCTTCTCTTTCTCCCTAGTGAATATTTAATGCTAGATAAGTTGTTTATTTATTTTTAGAGAGAGAAAGAGCATTCCCTTTTCTTCCTCTTGCATTAAGTGTTTTATCAGATGATTTTGGATTTTGTCAAATAATTTTCTGTGCCTATTAATATAATGATATGTTCTTTTTTTCCCCCTCTCTTATTGGTATTACTTTAATTGATTTTCAGATCTTAAACCGGCATTGCATTTCTAGGATAAGTCCTGCTTGATCATGGTGTATAATCTTTTTTATATGTTTGTGAATTTGGTTTTCTAGTGTTTTGTTGAGGATTTTTGGCATATTCTCATAGGAGATTTTATCTTTGTTTTTTTCCTTGTCATGTGTTTGTCTGATTTCAGTATCAGGGTAGTACTGGCTTCTCACAGAATGATTTGGGAAATCTTCCCTCCTAAGATGTTTTTAAGGAGGAATTTGATGAATTGTTTTTAATTCCTCTTTAAATGTTTGGTAGAATTCACCAGTGAAGCCATCTGGGCCTGGACTTTTCTCTGTGGGAAGTTCTAAAATTACTATTCAATCTCTTGCTATAGGTCTATTCAGATTATTTCTTTTTGAGTCAGTTTTGGTAGTTTGTTTCTCTTAAGGAATTTGTCCAGTTCATCTGTTATAAGCATTCATGTTATAATTCTTTTTATTTCTGTAAAGTTTGTCTTTATATCCTTTTTTCATTCTTAATTTTAGCTAATTTAAGCCTTCTTTCTTTTGTCTTGGTCATTTGAACTAAAAGTTTCTCTATTTTGGTGATCTGTTAAAAAAAAACAGTTTTTGGTTTCATTGATTTTCTCCACTTTTCTATTCTTTCCTAAACTGTTTCTTTCCTGTTTTTTCCACCATTTAATGCTTTATACTTAATTTGTATATCAGATAACATTATTAAAGTTAATAATGAAATTTCATCATGGAATACTCAGATACGTCTAGTATATAATTATATATAGTGTGATTATTATAATAATATATAATTGGGCTGCCTGCTTTTAAATTGCTTTTCCTTCATAAAACTTTTCACTGTTGGCCAATATTGTTTACTGCAGTGTATTTTCTTCTTCCTGAGGACCCATGCAAGGAATTTAACCTTCATCTCTGAATGAAGAACAGCTAGGCTTCTTCTGAGAACTAATTTATTTAATTTTGTGGTCACTATGAATCTTCTAATTGATTATTTACTATTTTGGATACTAACATCCAAGGCATTATAGCATGCAGTTTTTCAGATACTAACATTTTTCCTGTTTTTTAATTATCATTTATATATATATGATATACATATCATATATATGTATATATCAGAGGAAAAATATATATTCAAAACTCAAATATAATTCTTTTTTAAGAAATCACATTTTATAGTAATAAAAAATGAATATCCATTGCCTTCTATTTCTACCTCTGTAGAAATAACCATTGATAAGTTTTCATTCACTGTCTATCTCCAATCCTTCCTCCTCCCACCTCATCACATAGATATAAGGATTTTTGTTTTACCTAATTGAGGTTTTATGAATTGCTTTAAAAGTATAAATAAATAATTACTATTTATTATTATTGGAATAGGCAATGGAGTCACATGGTTCAAGATTCAAGAGAAATAAAAATTAAACAGTGAGGGGCACCTGGGTGGCACAGCGGTTAAGCGTCTGCCTTCGGCTCGGGGCGTGATCCCGGCGTTATGGGATCGAGCCCCACATCAGGCTCCTCTGCTATGAGCCTGCTTCTTCCTATCCCACTCCCCCTGCTTGTGTTCCCTCTCTCACTGGCTGTCTCTATCTCTGTCAAATAATTAAATAAAATCTTTAAAAAAAATTAAACTGAAGTTTCTCTCATTCCTATCCCACAGACACATACTTTTTCCCTCAACTAATAAAAGTTTCTAGTTTTGCATTGTTCTACACCTTGCTTTTTTCATGTAGCAATGTATCTTGAAGAGCACCTCACCCTCTGTGTTTAGCTTGATACTTTTAGTGGATGTATTTTCCATTGTATAGACATATAATTTACTTATGTACTCCCCTGTTGATAAAGATTTAGTTTATTTTTTAATATTTGATACTACAAACCACTGCAGTGAATATCCTTATAGCCACATTTAATGCACAAGTAAGAAGACTTTTGTAGTGTAGATTGCTAGAAGTGGAACCACTGGGTCAAAATTTAATAGATTATGTTTTTGTTCATAGAATAAAAGTCTTTGCTCAAATTTCACTCTTCCAATGAGATCTACCACCCTGTTTAATACTGTAATCTGCCCTCACTTCTCCCTCAAATTCTCTGTCCACTTTACTCTGCTATTTTTATAAAGTGTATAGTTTACTTATTCATACTGATTTTTGTTTATTGTTTTTCCCCTCCCCCTAAAGTGTCAGCTTCAGGAAACAGGAATGCTTATTTTGTTTACTGATGTATTCCTAGCAGTTAAAATAGTGCTTGTTGGCTGTAGGCATTTAATAAATATTTATTGATAATTAAACGAATAAGAGAATAATGTTCAGAATTATGCTTCCCAAAATGCGCAAGTTCTTTATCCATATATTTTACATTTTTTCCCTTAATTTTATTATATATAGTTTTGTTAAGATTTTTTAAAAAAATCCTTTCTAGTGTATTTTGGGATAGAAATTATTGAAAACCATCTATAATGTATTTCTTTTTAAACATTTACCCTCCCACAAGGTGCCGGAATGGCACAGTTAAGCCATTAGCTCTTGGTTTTGGCTGGGGTCGTGATCTTATGGTTGTGAGATCGAGCCCCCATGGGACTTTGCGCTCAGCTCGGAGTCTGCTTCAGGTTCTCTCCCCCTCTGCCCCTTCCACTTATGCTCTCTCTCTCTCAAATGAATAAATCTTTAAAAAAAAAATTACCCCCCCAATTCCCCACAAACATAGAGCCAGATCTGAATTTCATACCACCTATTAGGAATAGATACCAGAAGTATACATCAGCTACTCTTCCATAGGATTGAAATGAGAGTTGAGATTGTTATGGGCTTCCAGGTGTGAATTAACAGGTGTTGCTTGAAGTAAATGGTTAAATAATCTGTCAATGAATTAATATTTTTCCTTATTTATATTCATCATAATTTTAAAGGCTTGATATTCATAATTATTGATGTTCAGATTGGTAGTTATTTCTGTCTGTTTTATGTGCAACTATGAACAGATAATCAAGTTTATATGAGACCTAGGTATTTAGGAGAGTTTTGAAGTGAATTATTTTATCAAACATTCTTAATCCTATTCCTGTTTTAATTTATCTTTTATATGTGCCTTGATTTTCTCATCGTACAAACTTTTTTAAGGTAAGTTGAATCAGAATCATATTGCACTCAAAACTACCAAACATTATTAGCTTCCCTCATTTGCCTCTGTTTCAGAAAGTCTGCCAGACTTTTTTTTTATTAAGTTTGTTTATTTTTCCTAGTTTTATTCAAGATAGAAAAGCCCGCATCCAGTGCTTTTTATCAACATAAAGTTAAATTGTGTTACTCTGCTGCACTGAATTCTAACAAAAGTGACAAATGCCCATTCTAACAAGTGCCTTCCTCACAAGGGCATTGTGTAACTGGATGGCTGTTTTATTAACTGAGGCTTTATTGGAAGTAAAAATATGGGCTTTCTTGAGTTTTTTTAAATATTTGGAAAATTTGCCAGATTATCATTTTATGACTTGGAATCCTAGAAACTCCCAGACCACAGGACTTTGATGATCAGTGATCTCTTTTGGTTCCCTTCCAGTTTGGGATTCTGTTATTCTAATACCAACTCATTTATACATTACTGATGTTTTCCTTTTTTCAAGTAGTATATGCAATATTGGAAGAAGGAGTTGGCATGCAAACTTTGGAAGATACCTTTTATCCATATAATTCAATCTGAGTTATAGGAATGACCTCTCTCCTCAGTGTTTTTCAACCTTATTTCTAAGAGTGATAGATACCAGTTTCATAGATATTTTACAGAAAAGCCAATTAATTAGTGGCTGTTCGAGTTTGGTGGCAGTTTTCTCTTCTATATGGTTATATCTTCTTGGGTGAATCATCTTTGGGCCTTTGGCTCAATAAACTAAGCAGACAACTTGACCAGAAACTAAGTTCCAGCTCAGTTATCTGTCACCTGTTTAGAAAATGAGTTCTGTAGTATCATTTCTTTGTGTGAGTTACTCTTGCTCATACTCATTAGTTGTTACAAATGTGTGAATGGGAGTTGAAGAAACTATAGTAGAACCAGTTGTCTACCTCATACTTTGTATTGGTGATTGAATTGCTGCTTGTTTTTCTGAGCATACTAAAGGGGAAAAAAAGCTATTCTATTCTATATTGGGGTATAGCTATTAGTTCTGCTTTAAAAAAATACACATTTAACACCAAGTTAGTGCTGGATACTTTACTAAGCTCTTGGGGTTACAGCAATGAATTACGTATAACTGTTTAACCTTCAGATGTTTATAGACTAGTTGAGATATGGACAAATAAATAAGTAAATCACAATTCAGTTAAGTGTTTCAGTATTCCTTTTTTTTTTTTTTTAAAGATTTTATTTATTTATTTGACAGAGATAGACACAGCCAGCGAGAGAGGGAACACAAGCAGGGGGAGTGGGAGAGGAAGAAGCAGGCTCATAGCGGAAGAGCCTGATGTGGGGCTCGATCCCATAACGCCGGGATCACACCCTGAGCCGAAGGCAGACGCTTAACCGCTGTGCCACTCAGGCGCCCCAGTGTTTCAGTATTCTTATCCACTGAGTTCTGTAGAAGTTCTTAAGGGAGGGAGCCCCATCTCTTGGGCAGTGAGCCAGGTAAATCTGCACTTGCTAGGTACTTATTTTTCTGGTAGTGGAGTCAACTCTGTCTTCACAAGGACACTGCGTAACTGGATGGCAGATTCACCTGTTTTTTACCCCGTGTGTTGTATCAAAAATATGATTGAGTACAAGTAAGATTAGATCTTGGATTCCTTTTCTTGGCTATGCCACTCTTGACTTTTACTTTTTCTGAGTACATCAAAGAATGTATTTAACACTAACTGCTGTCAGCCAGTATTACACAAGTGAGGGAGGTGGGATTTTTCTGGGCTGTTTAGTCTGTTATCCCTTTGGTTCCTACATATAACCTTGGTGAGGAGGAAATCCATAAGTAGAAGAAAAGGACAGTTCTTATCCCCTCCATTTCTCTAATATATTCCTGTAATACATATAATTTGTAACCTTATTGTTAATCACTCATTACAATCCTGTGAGTCAGGAGTAAGGATGTGTCGTACTGACTGTGAGTTAGAAAGCATGTTTCTTTTTTAAAAAATATTTTCTTTCTTTATTTGAGAGAGAGAGAGAAGGTGGCGCAAGCCACACAAGCAGGGGAAGGGGCAGAAGGAGAGGGAGAAGCCGACTCCCTGCTGAGTGTGAAGCCTGAAACCCCTGATCTCAGGACCCTGAGATCATGACCTGAGCCAAAGTTAGATCCTTAACTGACTGAGCCACCCAGGGGCCCAAAAGCCGTATTTCTTATGGCTTATTTTCATCTTGGTCATGGCTAGTATTTTTAACTTTTCAAATTCAATTTAAATTCATGTTAAGTTATGATAGGTAAGATAATTTTCTGATGTCTCCAAAATGATTGTGTTACCACATGGTGGAGCTCTTTTGTAAGTTAGTGCATTTTAAAGCAGCAAGTATCTGTCATCAATTGGGGGTTATCATTAGGGTGGTTCAAGTGAACTAAACTAAATGCTACCTTCATAGGTAGCCTCTTCAAGTGTTGATTGTAGATTTTGATTTAAACTATAATATATGTAATTAATGTTTTAATATCTTAAAGATTTTTCTCATTAGTATTCCTAATTTTTCTCTATTGCTCTGTATAAATTTAGCACTTATTTATTTTTATTTAATTTATTTATTTTTCAGATTTTATTTATTTGACAGAGAGCGCACGTGAGAAGGGGGAGCAGCGGGCAGAGGGTGAGGGAGAAGCAGGCACCCTGCTGAATAGGGAGCCTGATGTGGGGCTGTATCCCAGGACCCTGAGATCATGACCTGAACTGAAGGCAGATGCTTAACCGACTAAGTCACCCAGGTGCCCCTAGCACTTTTTTATTTATTGACTGTCTTTTCCTCCTATATTTTGTAGGCAATTTAGAAAATGTATCTAGGATTAATGAAGAAAATGAAAACCATTTGTAATCCTACCATGTAGAGATAATAATTAATATATTTTTTAAAGATTTTATTTTCGACAGAGATAGAGACAGCCAGCGAAAGAGGGAACACAAGCAGGGGGAGTGGGAGAGGAAGAAGCAGGCTCATAGCAGAGGAGCCTGATGTGGGGCTCGATCCCACAATGCCGGGATCATGCCCTGAGCCAAAGGCAGACGCTTAACCACTGTGCCACCCAGGCGCCCCCTGATAATAATTAATATTTTGATATATTTTTGCTTTCCCTTCTTAAAAATTTTCACAAAATTGTGATCAAAACATACTCAGAATTTTGTATTTTGGTGGGGTTTTTTCTCTTAACATATCTTTGATATTTTCTCATGTCCTTATAATCTTTGAAATATTTTAAGGGTTTTATATCATTGTGAGATAGAGCTCCATCACAATTTATTTAAATATTCTATTTTAAGATATTTAGGTTTTCCCCACTATTTTTGCGCTTATCAATAATTCTTTAATCTCTATTACACTAAATCTTTTTTTCTCATTTTTATTTAAATTTTAGTTATTTAACATATAGTGCAGTATTGCTTTCAGGAGAATTCAGGGATTCATCACTTACATGCAACACCCTGTGCTCATCACAGATGCCCTCTTTAATACCCGTCACCCAACTAGCCCTTCCCCCACTCACCTCCCTCCATCAATCCTGTTGGTTCTCTATAGTTGTTAAGAGTCTCTTATGGTTTGTTTCCCTCTCTCCTTTTTTCTCCATTCCAATATGTTCATTTGTTTTCTTTCTCAAGTTCCACATATGAATGAGATCATGTGGTGTTTGTCTTTCTCTGACTGACTTCTTTTGCTTAGCGTAATGCACTCTAGCTCCATCCACGTTGTCACAAAGGGCAAGATTTCATTCTTTTTGATGTCTGAATACTATTCCAGTGTGTTTGTGTGTGTGTGTGTGTGTGTGTGTGTGTGTGTGTGTGTTTATACGCACCCACCGCATCTTCTTTATCCATTCATCAGTTGATGGACATTTGGGCTTTCTCCATAGTTTGGTTATTGTTAATAATGCTGCTATAAACATCAGGGTGCACATACCCCTTCAAATCTGTATTTCTGTCTCCTTTGGGTATATAACTAGTAGTGCAATTACTGGCTCATAGGGTAGTTCTATTTTAATTTTGAGGGGAACCTCCATGCTGTTTTCCAGAGTGGCTGTACCAGTTTATATTCCTACAAACAGTGCAAGAGGGTTCCCCTTTCTCTGCATCCTTGCCAACACCTGTTGTTTCTTGTGTTGTTTATTTTAGCCATTCTGACAGGTGTGTATCTCATCATAGTTTTGGTTTATATTTTCCGGATGATGAGTGATGTTGAGCATCTTTTCATGTGTCCATTAGCCATCTGGATGTCCTCTTTGGAAAAGTGTCATTCATGTCTTCAGCCCATTTTTTAAACTGGATTATTTGGTTTTTGGATGTTGAGTTTGGTAAGTTCTTTATAGATTTTAGATACTAACCCTTCATCAGATATGTCATTTGCAAATATCTTCTTTCATTCCATAGGCTGCCTTTTAGTTCTGTTGATTGTTTTTCTGTGCTGTGCAGGAGCTTTCTATCTTGATGTAGTCCCAGTAGTTCAGTTTTGCTCTTATTTCCCTTGCCTCTGGCGATGTATTTCACTAAATCTTGATTTAACTTTCCAGGTATTTTTGTTAGATAAATTCTTATATATAAAACTGAACTCTTAAGGATCTTAATGCATATTATCAAAATGTCTTTCAGTTGATACTATTTTGAGGTTCAGTCTTTTCAAAATATGTTTGTTGGAGAGTACCATTTTTTCTTCTGCAGAATGCTTTTTCTTGTCCTTGACCATTTATTTTCTTCATGTTTTACTATTTCTTTTTGGTAATTCTTTTGGCTGGGTAAGAATAATTTTTCTCTGTTTTAACCATTTTTAAGGTCCTGTTTTAAGCCCTTTTTATAATTCTCAACTAAATTTTTAAGAAAACACATCAGTTACAGATTTTAGGTTGTAAATTGCCTTTGGAAAATAAGCTGTGGATCTTGAGAGAGCAATCAGGGCTGGAAAGCGGAAGATACATTGATCATTTGTATGGAGGTGGTAGTGGTTGCTGTGGAAGTAAATGAGATTGCTGAGAAAAACAGAATGTGGTGGAAAAAAGTCTTTGGAGTTAGGAAACATTGAAAAAGCTGTGAGAGAGAAAGAAATGAGAATGAGGATGTTACAGCGTTTTCAAAGCTAAGGGAAAAAGTTTTATTGCAACAGTGTCAGATGCTACATAGAGGTCTTTGTGGATGAAACCCAAGAAAGGTCATTTAGTTTGGAAAGACAGAGATCTTTGAAGACCTAGAGAATAGCCTCAGTAGAATAGTGCCTATATAGTGAGAGTATATGTTCAGTGGATGTACTATGTATGTCCTGTGAGAGTGTATAGTGAGTGTGTGTGTGAATAGTGAGAAAGTGAAAGGTTTGTATGTGGAGGGAGGACAGTAGCTTGATAAGGTCCAGAGATAGAGATATGGGTTATTTTTTGTTTTTAAGGTGATACAGTCTTATTTGTAACCAAAGAGAAAGAAGCTTTTAGAAGGAAAACTGTTAGAGAAATTACAAAAGATAGAGGGAGTAATGAATAAGCTGCCAGGTCTTGAAGGAGATGAGAGGCAGTGATATCGAAAATAGGAGGTAGAAAGGCATTAGAGTTGTTAATTTGAGAGTGGAGGAGAATGTCTATTTGTAAAAATCAGAAGAGAAGAGGAATTTAGAGATGAAGATTCAGAGACATTTTGAAGAAGATTGGAAGATATGGTAATTAGAAAGTATTTGATGTGGAAAAGAATGTTGAGGCTTTAGGTATTGTGATTCTTTAACCTTCTCAATAAAATAGAATTAAGAATACAGAATAGTAAAATTGTTAAGTGTACAGAACTCTTGGTGGGGTGATGAGATTAAGGATTTCAATAGTGAAAATGTTAGGAACATCAATGTAGAAATATAATAAGGAGATAGTCTCAAAGAAATGGAGCAATACTAAGTTGAGTGTTAGGAAACTTGGTTTTAGGTCTGTGGCATTGACTGGCTGTATTGCACAAGTCTCAGTTCTGGTCTTTAATCTGCACAGTGAGAGGTGAATCAGGTGACCTTTTCAGATTGAAAAATCCTGACCCAAAATAAAAAAGAACAAAACATATAAAACTACATTAATCAAGACATTGTAGTATTGGTGAAAAGAAAGACAAGCAGGTCAGTGGAACAGATCAGAGGATCCAGAAATAGAGTGCACACATATATGCTCAGTCTTTGTACATAGAGGTTTGAAGGTAATTCAGTGCAGGAAGGAATTCCTCTCAACAAGTGATGTTGGAGCAACTGGATATTTATATACAAAAAATGAACTTTGATCCCTACCTTGCACCACTTATAAAAATTAACTCGAATTAGAGACCTAAACTTGTAGGAGATGACATAGGAAATCTTTGTGACCTTTGGTTAAGCAGAGATTTCGAAGATAATACCACTGAAAGCATGATCCATAAAAGAAAAAAATAAACAGCTTCATTAAAATGAAAACCTTATGCTTTTTGAAATATATTGTTTGAGAAAATGAAAATACAAGTCACAGGCCAGGTGAAAATTTTTGCAAAACACCTATCAAAGAACTTGAATTCAGAATGTATAAATAATCCTTACAGCTTAATAAGATAAACAACTGAATAGAAAAAGTGACAAAAGATTGGAAAAGGCCCTTTACCAAGGAAGAGATACAGATGTTAAATAAGATTTGAAAAAATAGTCAATGCCATTAGTCCTTGGGAAAATGTACCACTACACACTTATTAGGATGGCTAGAAGACAAATAAACATTGGAAAACAGTTTGTTAGCTTCTTATAAACTTAAACTAACATTTAACATAGAACTTAGCTATTCCTCAACTAGGTATTTGCCCGGGAAATGAAAACATACATCCATTTAAAGACCTGTAATTGAATTTTTAGGTTAGGGTTAGTAGCATTATTTATAATAGTGTATTCAACTGTTAGAATGGATAAACAAATTGTGGTATATTCATACAAGGGAGTACATTCAGAAATTAAGTGGAATAAATATTAATAGATGTAACAGTATAGATGAATCCTCAGAAACATTATGCTAAGTGAAAGAAGCCTGACAAAAAAGACTACAGACCATATGATTCCATTTGTAGGACATTCTGGAAAAGGAATTAGAATCAGATCAGTGATTGCCAGGGGTTAGGGGTCAGTAAACCCGATTTCCTAAACATACACAAATCCATTCTTCCCAAGGATGGATATTTATGGTATGGAGAAGATCAGATAGTGGTGGTGTTGAGACAGCTGTGGTGTAGTGGAATGAGTGCTAGATTCACTGATAATAGTAATGCTGCTGCTGCTATTTAATTCTGATTCAGTAGGTACAATGCCAGGCACCAAGCTGATTACTTACGAGCATCCTCACTGCTAATTTTTGTAGTGATTCTATGATTAGATACTATTGTCATTCCTATTTTAGTAGAAACTGAAGCTTACTTAGATTTAAACAAGTTGCCCACTGTTACACAACTCGAGTATGTATTCAAACTCTTGAATGTTTGACATGAAAATCCATGTTCTTAAATAAGAGAGTGTAAGTTCCAGGAAGATAGGAATTTTTGTTTTTGTTTTTGTTTTCACCATCGTATTCCCCCTGAGTCATAACCATGGCAGTTGTATAATGAATATTTCCTGAAAAATTATTAGAGATCTCAAATTTTGGAAGATATTAAAAAAAATAAGAAGGTACAAAGAAGCCTATATGAAGATAAAGATGATTTTTAAATTTGTGTATTTTAGTGATGAGATTGATGTTTTTCATTTAAGCATTTATCGTATCAAATGACTTTGTGTTAAATTGTGTTGTCTATGTCCTAATAACATCTGTCGTTTTAAAAAGTGAACAAAAAAAGAGTAGGATTTTGTTGTTGATTTTAATTTTTCTGGCTTTGTTAATTTTTTCCATCTAGCAAATCTTGGTGGCAACCAGGTATAAGATCAGACCAAGTCAATGTTATTGGTTATAACTAAAATACAAGCCCTTCCTGTGTGCGTGTGTGTGTGTGTGTGTTTAGAAAGTCTACTTCTAGGACTCTCCTAGTTGGAAACTGATCATTTCCTTTGCATAGATACACAAAAATGTTTGCTTGTAAATGAACAATCCAGTTGACCTTGTCTGCAATCTGATTCCCTCTGACGTATTTAATATTTAATAGTCTGAATTTTGGAAGGAATGTTTATTTTTCTTTCATGGATAAATGTGTATCAAGAAGAAAAAACACTTTATCCAAAAAAGAGTTAATTGGAATGCAGCTAGAACAACAGCAACAACAGCAAGCTTTATAAATCATCTGAAATAACAGTCATACATTTTGCTCATAGGAAAGTTCCTTAGGTCAGAACCTATTTATATAACATTTCATTTAGGCATTTTATCATTTCAAATAAGCTTGTGTTGAATTGTGTTGGCTATGTCCTAATAAAATCTGTTGTTTTTAAAAAATGAATAAGCAATGTTCTCCATTTTAACAACTTTAGTTACTTCATTTCTCAACCTTTAAAACAGTTAAAACAAACAAATACTGCAGTTCCTGAAAGTAGACACATTGAGAGCAGTTAGGTTTAACAGGTGATAACCTGAGAGCAAGGAAGCAAACCCAAAACATAAGAAATAAGCACAAAAATTAAAAAAGTAATGTAGTGTGGAGGTTTATTTATTATAGGGACAAACAACCTTTTACCTCTTAGTAGTTTCTGAGAAATTGACCATATTAATATAAACACATATACAAAAGTCCATGTTCATTTTATTAAAATATAATATACTTACTAATCAATATAACAGTCAAGCTATGTATACTTTGTTCATTTTCAGAAATGATGAATATATAATATGGTTTCAAAAATCAAAGTTATTGATGAAGCATAATTTACAGACACTAAAGTCAACCAGTTTTGAGTGAATATTTCAATAAGTTTTAACATATGCATTCAACCATGTAATTACTCACCAAGATACAGAAATTTTTGGTTACTCTGGAAAGTGTTCTCCTTCTCCTTTGTAGTCACTCCCCAAACACCTCCAGTCCTGTCCCTACGCAGCCACTTATATACTTTTTGCCATTAAAGATTAATTTTGCCCTTTCTAGAATTTTGTAGGAAAGGAATCACACAGTACACAGGATGCACCCTGTTTTCTCTGGCTTCTTTTTCTTCATGTAATAATTTTGAGATTTATTTATGTTGTGTTTATTAGTACTTTTCCTTTTTATTGTTGAATAGCATTCCATTGTATGGATATACCACAGTTTATCTGTTCACCTGATATTGGGTTGTTTCTAGTTTTTGGTTTTTATGATTGAAGCTGCTATTAACATTCATGTACAAAATCTTCCGTTTCTCTTGGGTATAAATATCTTCCGTTTCTCTTGGGTGGTGATTGCTAAGTGTCACAGAAAGTATATACTTAACTTTATAAGAACTTGCCAAACTTGGTTTTCAAAACGGTTGTACCATTTTATGTGTTCACCAGCAATGTTTGAGTATTCCTTGCCCTACGTCCTCATCAAACTTTGATATTGTCAGCCTTTTTAATTCAATCATTTTAGTAGGTGTATAGTTGTAAGTTTTAAAAGATTGTATAGAAATGCAAGAGATTTCTGCATATTGTGGAATTTAAGAAACAAAACAAACAGGCAAAGGAAAAAAAGAGAGACAACTAAGAAACACACCCTTAACTATAGAGAACAAACTGATGGCTACCAGAGCGGGGTGGGTGGTGGGTTGGGTGAAATAGGTGATGGGGATTAAGGAGTGCACTTGTGATGAGCACCAAGTGATGTATGGAAGTGCTGAATCACTATATTGTGCACCTGAAAGTAATATAACATTGTATGTTAGCTATATTGGAATTAAAATAAAAACTTAATGAAAAATATTTATTTTCCAAGTAGCTAAAATTAAGGAACAGTTTAGAGTTGGATAATGATGAACTTTTTATTATCAATAAAATTTGATAGTCCAGGGATGCCCAGGTGGGTCGGTTGCTTAAACATCTGCCTTCAGCTCAGGTCATGATTACGGGGTCCTGGGATCAAGTCCTGCATTGAGCTCCTTGCTCAGGGGGGAGCCTGCTTCTCCCTCAGCCTGCTGCTCCCCCTGCTTGTGCTCTCTCTCTCTGACAAATAAACAAAAATTTAAAAAAAAATTTGATAATCCAGACTAATTTCTTTTAAGATTTATTTATTTGAGAGAGAGAGAGAGAGACTGTGAGCTGGGTAGGGGGGCAGAGGGAAAGGGAGAGAGAGAATCCTGCTCAGTGCAGACCCTAACATCATGACCTGAGCCAAAACCAAGAGTAGGCTGCTTAACTGACTGAGCCACCCAGGCACCCCAGAATAATTCTTTTCTTAAACCTTATATATAATTGAGATTTCAAAACAATGTAAATTTATATCACATACTTTTCAGCTTTATTGTAACCTCCAATTAAGAGTAAGCAAATAGTTCTAGTTTTGTAATAGAATATCAGGTAATTTGGTATTTCTTTTGTTTTCGATTTAATGTGATCAAATTTTACCTAAAAAACTTGCATATTTAGAAAGTAATACATATTTTTAGGGGAAAAGGTATTCTAATGATAATGGAAAAATATTCTAGTGATAGTCATAGTCACCACTCATCAAGTACTAATTATAAGTCAGGCATTATGCTAAGGGCCTTATGTGTATAATTTCATTTAATTCTTGCCAAGTGAGATATATGTTATTATTTCCACTTCACAAAGAGGGCAGTTATGGCACTGAGAGAGATGAATTTCTCAAGGTTAAAAAACACTTGAGTATGTAGATTTATTAAAAAGTGAGTGAATCAGGGGCATCTGGGTGGCTCAGTGAGTTAAGCGGTCAATTCTTGATTTCGGCTCAGGTCATGATCTCAGGGTCCTGAGATTAAGCCCATGTCAGGCTCTGTGATCAGCAGGGAGTCTGCTTGAGGATTCTCTCTCCCTCTCCCCCTCCCCCTATGCACCTACGTGAGCTCTGTCTCTAAAAATAAATGTCTTTAAAAAATAGGAGTGAATCAGAGCAAAAGGAGGATAATCATATAAGAAAGTAGCCTTGTTTATTTTTCTTTTTAAACAATTTATGTTATGGACTCAAAAGTCTTTTTAAGTTGGCTCTGATGACATTGGATTATTTAAAAATGGAAGTATTTACTTCAGAGAACTGACTGACCCCTAAATTTTTCATAGTAAGTTGTAATTTAACTTTTTGATCTGTCTAGTAATTTTTTGACTTACAGTATAAAATTTAAGTGTTTTTGATTAGTGTAGAATTAAATGCTCTCAAGTGTATGCCATCATAAGGATTTAAAAACAAGTTTATGTTGAATAAGAAAAAAATTATCATATAATACAATTTTAATATGGTATCCAGTGTGTGAATGATTAATGAAATATTTGAATCTTTTTTTTTTAATTTTTTGTACCCAGGAAGGTTATGTTCAAAGGAAAAAGGAGCTATGGGGAATCTGTATCTTTATTGCAGCAGTTGACCTAGATGAGATGCCATTCACTTTTACTGAGCTACAGAAAAACATAGAAACCAGGTAAAATTTCTTACATCAATATAGGCCTCTGCCATCAAAGAAAAGTATTTCTGAACTTTACTCTTAATAGACTTTAGAGAACTAGTGAGAAATGCTAAAATTAAATAAAACTTTTAAAGGACTTAGGTTAACCAGTGAACTATCTTTCTTTCATGGAACTTTAATGAATGTGTATTTATATTATAGTTTCTCAAGAATGTAGCAGTTTGTATCCTGGGAAATTTTTCATCATGTCTCTCACTTTCTAGAACTTTCTCAATTGTAACTGTTGATAAAGTCAACAAAAAGAGCAAGGGTTCATAAAGTAGGCTTATTAGATTAAAATTTTTATAAAAGTGGTGTGAGTCTAAAAGGAATTTAGTTAACATTTATTAATGTTTAAGATTGCTTAATATACATGAATAATTATGTAGTTTTTTAGACTGTATATTCAGCTGAGTTTCCATAATTGCTCCAATAAGTGTTTGTTGTTGAGCGTACAAGCCTTATACTTATAAGGAGAATTTACTCGTTTGTTTCCAGTAACTCCTGAACTTTATCTAGAGCAGCTTTGTGGGACGTCCAGTCATTTCATTTGCAGCATGTTTACAAAATGTAACAGTAAATAATTTTACCAGAAAGGTAATAGTGTATGTTTCTTCTTGGATAAAACCATCTAGAATTAAACATAATTAGTATTTTATTTAAATGAGATAAATTGTATTTTTCAGTAACTTTTTCTTACTACCTCTAAATAAAATGTGGAAATAAACACCTTGTATATTCATATTTTAACCTATTGGATTAGAATTGGTTTACCTCTCAGATTTCAGTTTTATTTTATTCATATAATTACTAAATCAAAATCATTTTTTATAGCTGAAAAATAAACTATGTAAGTAAATTTCTACATTAATTTATACATTCATGCAGTAGACGTTTTGGTGGCCTAGAGGATTGAAAAGGATATGGGTGTTTCATTTAAGATAGAGCGGGTTTAGTGAGTCTCTGTTGTTTTATAAGCTATATGACCTAGAGCAGATTGTTTAGCTTTATTAGGTTTCAGTTTCCTCCTCTGTGAAATGAAAATTATTAGCTATTTTACAGAATTATGAGAACTAAATAACTTACAATAAATAAAGAAGTAAGTAGTTCATAGAGTCAGTGCTTGTAACTTAATTATATGTACTGATGAGGTCTTGATTCCTTTCCTTCTGTAGACCACCCTTCCATGCCCTTCCCCTGCAAAAAAAAGAAAGAAAACTTAAACAGCTGTTAGGCTCTGGGATACTGTGCTAAGTTCTAATGATATAGAGGTGAGAAATAGTCTCTGACTTTAAGAAACTCATTCCAGTGGGGAAGATAAAATTAAACAGATGGCTGCAATACAGTGTTGTATAGCTATTTACAGACTACTAAATAGATAAGACAGGCTATTACATCTTTTATCTCTAAGATGAAAGAATTTTCCTGGCAAAGCTTTTCCTGAACTTTTTTCCTGAATGGAGCAACATTTACAACTGGTCATGTCATAAATAATCTCCCTACAATAAATATAATAATATATTTGTCACAACTTTTTCTTTGTTCTAATCTCTAATCTCTTTGTTCTAATAACTATCCAGGAATGATATCTAGACCACTGCTGCTTAAATGTACTTTGGTAAAGTACCTGTTTTTTCAATATGTCATGGACTGACATTTAAAAAATATAGAATATAAATTAATTACTAGAAAAATGAAAGAAAAAAAATTGTACTAACCGCAGGACCAAACTATTATATTCAGCAGGCATAAAATTAGTGTTAAATTGCCATAAAAGTTTCATATGCTTACTCTCAATTTTTGAACTTATTTAATTGTGGACAGATAATAAAACATATCAATCCATGGAGCACTGCTGTAGAATAAGTAGTTATTTTAGTTTTGTGTGTCTTAATTATGGCTTTTTTGGGGCACTTTTCCTCTTGGTAGCCTTCCCTCTTCTCTTCTTTCTTACAGAGGAGGGCTGCAGAAGGAATAGAGACTCACTTAAATTACCCCTAGAGAAAGGTGGCTTTGTAGTAACAATTCAGTTTCCATGGTGCTCCATAGATATTGCCATATATCTCATAGAAACTGAAACTGAGTGTACTTCTTGAATAAATGCTTTTCTGAGGTTGATTTATTTTTCTTTGAAGGTATCTAGACATTTACTCTGTTCTCCTTTCTCTTGTGAGCAGCGTCATGATCAGCTACTCCATATCATTTCTCCTTTATTTGCTGTTCTGTGTAGCTTGTCATGGCTGCCCCAGTCCCCTCTATGTCATGAGTACTTTAATAACCTTCTCTTGGGCTCTTTGTTTGCTGCTGATTAGCTGAAACTTTTATTTTTATAGTTCTTGAGATGGTTGTCTGAGTGGTCCAGCTCATTTTTTATAATGAAGCCTATAACTCATTAGTTGCTAGAGAGTGTATGGGTGGGTCTGGTAACTACCCTTGAGTTCATTTAGCTGCTTTGATATATAATTCCTTAGACAGACAAACTTGATTAGAAATGAGTGTGTGTGGTGCAGTTGATGATTGCTATGCTTAGTGCCCTATTTTTTTATTAGTGAAAAATGCGTGTATTAATATTTCAGATAGATTAATTTTTTATAGAAAACAATAAAGAATGATTTAAAGTCATTATTTAAACAACCCAACAATTTTAATCAGTTTTTCTTTTCCTTTTCCCAATCAATTCAGTCCTAAAACCATTGGTGGGTGAAGAAAGTAGGTATGTGCGTCTGTGGTAGGAGAGAGCATGGGGTGCAGAGAAGGATGTTAGAGCCCAAGTGGGATGAGGAGGGCATTCACCTGGGTGTGGTTGAGGATGAGGGTCCTGATATGGGCTGCTTGGTGTGCAATGTTAGAGACCAAGCAGGGTGTGTGGGTAGGCAGACCGCATGGGAAATGAGTGCAGTCAAGACTGAGGAATCAGAACCCTACTAGGGTGAGGAAGTTGTCCATGTGGAGGGGTTGGGGCAGTCTAGGATGGGGAGTCAGTCTGAGCAGGAGAGGAGAGTGCCCATGTGGAAGAGTGGGTAACTTTGGAGATGGAAGGTAGTTACATGCGGGGGGATTGACTAAGTGAGTAAATAAAGATAAATGGATCCCAGCTTTCTCACCATCAAAGAAGAGTTATAAATTTGTAAAGGGAAGGATTAGAATAAACCACATGGTTTTATGTTGGAATTGGATAAATGGATGTGAACTTATGGTTTTCAAAACATATAGGTAGGTGTAGAAATAAATATGTATGTATATGTCTATCATGACAACCCCTCTTTTTTTTGTATAAATAGGTGTAGGCATAGGTATACAGATACAGGGCTATAGGTTGAAGCTAGTTGATTTTTACTCTCCAAACTAGTAAAATGCAAAAAAATAATTCCTTCCAACGAATATAACAGTGATTTGGTGTAGAGCTAACAAACTTTTGAATTGAAATGTCTATGCTTTGAAAATGAAATAAAACAAATTTTTTCTGTTACAGATTCACTTTTTTCTGTTCCTTTCTTTGTAGTGTCTGCAAATTCTTTGATTTACTAAAAGAAATTGATACCAGTACTAAAGTTGATAATGCTATGTCAAGACTGTTGAAGAAGTATAATGTATTGTGTGCACTCTACAGCAAATTAGAAAGGTGAGTAAAGTAAAAATTTTATTAGGATTACACCCCAGTATTGCATGTTACTGTTGATGATTAGATTCCATCTGGGAACTATATTTAGTAACGTTATTGGGTTTTCCCTTTAAGTTTGTCCCCTTTGCTGTTAGTTTTTTATTGGTTCTTAGCTTTCTTTTTTATCCAGTCATACACATTCTGAATGTTTCCTCCAAAAGTGTTATACTGTCCTTTCATATTTTTCATTTGTTTTAAAACTTTAAGACTTTAGTCTTCTCTGCCAGAGACTTCCAGTTCTCAGTGGAAGAGTAACCTAAATTTAAACTTCTTCCTAATGGTGTTATTTAGTTTAGAAAGAGAAAACCATACTGGCAGCAGAAGGTGTACATGACCTGTACTACCAAGCTATGATTTGTGTTCTCAGTGGTGGTTTAGACTTTTCATTACTGTTTAACTGGGAGAAAGATGAAATTCAGATAAACTTGGGTTAAGTTTTTAATATACTTTTCATCCAAGTCCCCACTGCCACTGGTAAAATGCCAAATCTGGCCTGTGGCTGTTACTATGTTCATTCCGGGGCTCATTTCACTTGGTAGAGAATGTATAACAGTTAATATTTTAGCTAAACAAATAGTTGTAAAGGGAGAGGGAAGAAGAGGCATGTCCTTACATATTCTGAGGGGAATGAATGAATATGGAGACAGAGATGAAAAGAAGTATCTTCTCAGAAGAATGCTTCTAAATGCTTCTATTTTCCCTTTCCTTTTTGGTTGTTATGTCACTAAAACTTCAGAGGTGTAATCGAGGATAAGAAAAGTGGAGAGAAAAATCAAGATTGGCCTGGGCTTTTGAAGGAATTTTTCTTGCTCCTCGTTTTTAATTGTAATAGGGTCACATTGGTCATTTTCTTTTGTCTTTTCTTGAGTAAAATCTATTTGCACAGGAAAAAAGGCATTTTTTTATTGTAGTAAAAATTAATTTGTACAAGGAATGTATAAGTATAAAGCACTTGGAAAACACAGAAGAGCATAAATAAAATATGAATCACCCAAAATTGTAATACTGGAGTTAGCCAGTTTTCATATTTAGAATATTTCTTTCTTTTGGATATTGTTTTATATAAATTATATGGTATATATAATTTTTTCTTCTTCTTTTTTTTAACCTTACTGGGACTTTTCTGAATGCTTCTGTCCCTTAGAGTTCTTTATGGCTTTTTAACTCATATCTTGGAGCTTATCCTAAGACTGTTATCTTAAATACAAAAAAGCTTTAGAGATTTTTATCACAATATTATTTAAATCAACGAAAAGCTGGAAACAACCTATTTATGCATGACTGAAATAAAGAATAAGATATAAATATCTAAACACTATAAATAAAATTTGCTGAGGAATATTAACAATATGGGAAAATGCTTCTAATTAAATAAATATAAAATTTGTTGAGGAATAAAACAATATGAGAAAAATGCTTCTAATGTTAAATAAATAAAGGAGGATATACTGAGATTATAACTGCAGAAGGAAGTTGTATGTATTGACACTAATGTATTGAATGACAGTAACTGGAAAAGAAATACCAAAATGTTAACTAAGGTTTTGTATGAATAACTTACATTTCTAAAGAGGATGTGTTACCGGGATAATAAATTAAGCAAAAAATTCTCTAAGCCAATATTTAAGAAAAATCTATTCTGTAAAGACTAGTACTTCAAAACCTATAATTTTCAGGTTATTTCTAGATACAGAATTTTAGCAAGAATGATTTAGAGTGCAGTCCTGATTTTTTTCCCTGCCATAATAATTTTAATTAAATACTTCTAGGATTTTTGCTTTGCTATCTGAGATCAGAAATCTACTTGGATATTTATTTCTGTTTTACCTCTTTCCTTTACCCTTCATACCTTCTAGTGATACATTGTATTTATGATTCTTATGGGGGCTAAAGGAAATTAGAAAAGAAAGTTACAAAGTGGAATATTATATGGATAATTCTGAAGTATTTCACTGGCTGAAGTAAAACACTGGCTATTTCAGATTAGTAAATAGGGTTCAAGATTAGAGTTCACAAAAATTTTCTCTACAATAGTAGTCTGGTATGATGCCCTACCAAAAAAGAGAGGCTCTAGCACAGTTTAGTGTTGAAGAGAATGGAATCTTTGGAGTCAGACAAATTCGTATTCTACTCTGGGCTCCAACAAGTTCTGCGTGATCTTGGTCAAGTGAGTTACCTAACTTTAGTGCTTAGTTTTCTAGCGTATAAACTGAGTTGATAATGGTGACTACCCTGCTATGTTTTTTAATGTACTAAATGAGATAATGCAGACACTGCTGAGTCCAGTACCTGTAATAAACATAGCAAACTTTACACAAGTTTTGTTTTTTTGTTTTTCTTAAGTAAATTCTGTGCCCAACGTGGGGCTTGAACCCTTGACCCAGAGATCAAGAGCCACATGTTCTACCAACTGAGCTAGCTAGCCAGGTGCCCCTCCAGGAATGTTCATAAAACAAGAAAAATTCTGGCCCAGTTTGGGAAAATTTACATACTACACCCCACCCCTGCTTAAAGAGTGAAACTGTACATTCACAACCCAGGGTTCTTAAAAGTCCTGTATAATAAAATATGCTGAATCTGTTGAGTTTATCATTTCCTAAATTATTAGGTGACTAATATGTTTATATGTATTTAACATCATTTAACTTCTGGAAATAGTGTTTTGTAGAATATTAAGAAACTTTAGGCTAGCTATCAGCTGTTTACTGCAAATAAATTAAGAAACTACAATAAGCATTAACTAAGTGGCTATTAGTTCTCAGCTATATGTTAGGTTCTGGGGATACAAAATCTAATGACACTATGATTATAGTAAATATAGTAACTAAATTATAGTTTTTTAATAAAAAAAGTGCAATGATGCATGTGATGCTCTGTTGTAGAGGATTATATATGAGAAGTAGAAATTACATAGTGGGCAAAATATTGTGTATGTTTAAGGGCAAGAAGGGTAATTGTGGGGTGCTTTTGATCAAGTAAAAACTATAGAAGGCAATGTCTGAACAGGTTTAAAGATAAATTCATCAAGCAAAATGTGTAAGAACTCAGACTGAGCTTCCCAGCCAGAGTGATTAGCATATGTCCAAAGGCAAAGCAGTAGCATGATGTACTTTGATATTGCTGATGGCTGAAAGGTAGGAAGGGATCAGACTGATAGTGAGCTTGGACTTATGCCCTGCAGACAGTGGAGTCATTTGCATGATTTTAAGGCGGAAATGACAGTCAGATCTGGCCTTAAAAGATCACTCAGGCGTTTGTAAAAGGGATTTAGAATTTTTATTAACTAGTTGGTTATATGAGATAATTTAGTGTTTATTGGCTTTAAAGAATATTGCCAGAGTGGCAGAGTTTTCTCTATCTTATTTGTACCTTTTACTGAAGAGCAATTAGGAAAATTGCCTGTTCATTTCAGAGCAGACTCTGTGTGTGTGTGTGTGTGTGTGTGTGTGTGTGTGTGTGTGTGTGTGTGTATCAATACGCCATAGTGATTATGGTCACTTTAAAAAAGCTAGACGGTTCTAAGTATGAATATTAATTTAGTCATTTACTGACTGCCTGAGCTAGGAAAAGTTACTTAACCTCTCTGAACCTCAATTTCAGTCTAAAATAGAGCCAGTAATACTTTCCTTGTAGGGTAATTGTGAGAATTATAATGACAGTGTTATCGGTTAGCTCACCTTCCAGCACATACTAAGTGTGTAATAAATGGTAGCTTTTTTTTTTAAGTTTTTATTTAAATTCTAGTTAGTTAACATGTAGTATAATACTGGTTTCAGGGGTAAAATTTAGTGATTCATCACTTACATGTAACACCCAGTGCTCATCACAAGTGCCCTCCTTAATGCCCATCATCCATCTAGCCCATCCCTCACCCTCCACCCCTCCAGCAGTTCTCAGTTTGTTCTCTATCATTAAGAGTCTCTTATGGTTTGCTTCCCTCTCTCTTTTTTTTTTTTTTTCATTTCCCTTCCCTTATGTTGATCTGTTTTGTTTCTTAAATTCCACATATGAGTGAAATCATGTGTTATTTGTCTTTCTCTGACCGATGTATTCTGCTTAGCATAATACTCTCTAGTTCCATCCATGTCATTGCAATTGGCAAGATTTCATTCTTTTTGATGGCTGATAAATGGTAGCTTTTAAGGTTATTTTTAGCTTCATTAATGCTGTCACAGAGAAATATAATAATGTAAGCCATGAATTTTAAATATTCTGGTAGCTACGTGACAAAAAGTTAAAAAGAAACAAGTGAAATTAATTTTAACATTTTATTTAACCCATATGTGCCAAAATATTTCAACACGTATCATTCACACAAAAATTTGTACACTAAGGTTCATAGCAACATTATTCATAATAGCCAAAAAATGGATTATTGTTCAGCCATAAAATGGAATAAAACACTATTCTATAACATGAATGAACCTTGAAAGCATTAAATTAAGTTAAAGAAGCCAGACACAAAAGGCCATATAATCCATTGTATGACATGTCCAAAGGGGCATATCCGTAGAGACAGAATGTAACTTAGTGATTGCCAGACATAGGGAGTACTGCTGATAGGTATGGGGTTTGTTATGGGGATGATGGAAATATCTGGAATTTGATAGTGATGGTTGCAAAACAAAGTAAATATACTAAAAATTACTGAATTTATACACTTTAAAATTAATTTTGTTATATGAGTTACAGTTTAATCAGAACATGAAACTAATGTAAAAGTTATTAATGAAATATTTCACACTCTTTTTCTCATACTAAGTATTTTTGAATACTTTGGTGTGTAATTTACATTTACAGCACAACTACATTTGCACTAGCCACATTTTAGATGTTCAATAGCTGCAAGTGCTTGTGGCTCCCATGTGAGCACAGATTTATATTGAATGCAGTTATCTTTTACTGTATGATAGCATTTTATTCTGAGTTACATTAAGTCACAACATTAATTAATTAATTAAAATATTTTATTTATTTATTTGACAGAGAGAGATAGCCAGAGAGAGAGAGAACACGAGCAGGGGGAGTGGGACAGGAAGAAGCAGGCTCCCAGCGGAGCAGGGAGCCTGATGCGGGGCTCGATCCCAGGACTCTGGGATCATGCCCTGAACTGAAGGCAGACGCTTAATGACTGAGCCACCCAGACGCCCCTAGAAAATAATTTAAAACAGTGCATCACACATTAATCAGCTTTTCTGTAATTATAAAAATTCTTTCTTGATACTATCTGCTTTGTATTATAGTAATTTTCTTCTTTTTTTAAAAAAAAGATTTTTTTTGAGAGACAGTGAGTGAGAGAGAGAGCACGAGTGGGGTGGAGGGGCCAGGGGGAGAGAGAGAAGCAGACTCCTCGCTGAGCAGGGAGCCCAACAAAGGGCTCTATCCCAGGACCCCGCAATCACGACATCAGCCAAAGGCAGATGCTTAACTGAGTGAGCCACCCTGGTGCCCCTAGGCTAGTAATTTTCTAACATAAATTTTTTATTTACCTATTTTTTGTGACTGGCCTCTTTCCCTAGCACGTTTTCATAGATCATCCATATTGTAGCATGTTTCGATACTTTGTTACTCTTTATTATGGAGTATTATGGAGTTTCAATACTTTGTTACTCTTTATTATGGAGTAAACCATTGTGTATGGTTTACCACATTTTGTCTATCCATTCATCGGCTCATAGACATTTGTGTTGTATGTCTTTTAAGGTAGTTGAGAGTATAGAGGAAGGTGAGTGTATATTTATAGAATTTGTTACCTTCATTGTCTTATTACCATTTCTTGTTCTCTTCATTTTTTCCCATGGATTCGGTTTACCATCTAGTTCATTTGTTTACTCCAATACAGCTTTGATCTCACCCACCTCCTTTGTGCTGTTATTGTCAAATGCATCATGTTCCTATATATTATAGGTTCAACAATATAAATATATACATACTGTGTCATACAATTGCTTTTTACATCAATTAGGAGAAGAAAGGAGAATATTCAATTATGCCATCTTTTATAATAATTACCTTTTCCAGTGGTCTTTGTTTTTTCATGTGGATATGAATTAGTCTTGGGTTACTTGTTTTCACCCTGAAGAACTTCTTTTAGTATTTCCTGTAAAGTGAGTCTCTTATCAACAGATAATTCTCTTGTTATTGTTTGGGAATGTCGTTATTTCATCTTCACTTTTTTTTTTTTTTGAAGGCATATCCACATCTTTTTTAAAAAAAGATTTTATTTATTTATATGAGAGAGAGAGAGAGCACAAGCGGGGTGAGGGACAGGGGGAGAAGCAGCCTCTCTGCTGAGCAGGGAGCCCAATGTGGGGCTCTCGATCCTGGGACTCCAGGATCATGACCTGACTTTAAGGCAGACACTTAACTGCCTGAGCCACCCAGGTGCCCCTCATCTTCACTTTTGAAAGATAGTTTTGCTGGATATGATTCTTGGTTAACTTTCTTTTTCTTTCAGCACTTTTAATAAGTAATCTTACTGCCTTCTGATCTTCATTGTTTCATGAGAAGTCAGCTGTTAATGTTATTGGGTTCCTTTATACATATCATTTTTCTCTTGTTGCTTTCCCGATTTTCTCTTTGTCTTTAAACTATTTTACTGTGATATATCTGAGTGTGGGTTTCTTTATATTCATCCTTCTCAGAGTTTATATTTTTTGGATGTGTAGATTAATGTTTTTCTTAAGATTTGGGAAGTTTTCAGCTATTTCATCTATTTCAAAAGAATATTTTTTTCTGCTCTTTCTGCTCCCCAACACTCCCCACCCTCACCCCCAGCTCTCTTTCTGGTACTCACATAACACATGTATTGGTGTATTTTTTGGTAACCCACGTTTCTGTGAATCTCTTCATTTTTCCTTTTTTCCCCTCTTTGTTCTTCATACAACATACTCTCTTTTGACCTTGCTTCAAGTTTAGTGTTTCCTTCTTATGCCAGCTCAGATCTACTGTTTAGCTCGTCTAGTGATTTTTTCATTTTGATTATTATACTTTTCAACTCAGATTTCCATTTGGTTCTTTTCAAGTAATTTCTCTTTATTATTATTTTTTAAAAATATTTTATTTATTTATTTGACGGAGAAAGAGACAGCCAGCGAGAGAGGGAACACAAGCAGGGGGAGTGGGAGAGGAAGAAGCAGGCTCCCAGTGGAGGAGCCTGATGTGGGGCTCCATCCCATAACGCTGGGATCACACCCTGAGCCGAAAGCAGACGCTTAACGACTGAGCCACCCAGGTGCCCCAAGTAATTTCTCTTTATTGATATTTTCTATTGGATGAAACAGTGTCAGAATACCTTTCTTTTGGGGGCACCTGAGCGGCTCAGTGGTTTAAGCATCTGCCTTCGGCTCAGGTCATGATCTCAGGGTCCTGGGTTTGAGCACTGCATTGAGCTCCCTGCTCCACGGGGATCTTAGTTCTCCCTCTCCCCCTGCCTGCCACTCCCCCTGCTTGTGTGCTTGCTCTCTTACTCTCTCAAAAAATAAACAAATCTTTAAAAAAGAAAAAATGTCTTTCTTTCTTCCTTAGGCACGGTTACCTTTAGTTCTTTGGATATATTTATAGATTTATAGTTACTCTTTTGAAGTCTTTGTTGCGTCTGCCACCTGGGCTCTCTCAAATGCAGTTTTGGTGTTTTTTGGTTTTGTTTTGTCTTGTTTTTGCCTGCTTTTTTCCCATGTAGAGGTCATACTTTCCTACTTCTTTGCATATTTTACTGATTTTTGAAAATTGAACATTTTTGATAACACTGTAGTAACTCTAGGTACTGATTTGCCTTTCTCTTGGGGCTTTCTGTTGTGGTTGTTTATTTGTTTAGTAGCCTAGCTGTATTATTTCAGTGAAGTCTATTTGTCCTGTAGTGTGTAGCCTCTGATATTGCTTTTCACTGTAGCCATTGGGCATGTGACAGTCACTCTGAGGTGAGTCATTTTCAAGAGTTTCTCTTTGACAGTCTTGTCCCCTGATCTCTTGTTAATACCTAGCTGTTAACCTTCCACTAATTGCTGACTGTTTTGCTGTTTTTGACAATACTCCACATCTGAACTTGCTTCACAGTCTGATCCAATTAAATTTGGCTCCTTCTGTGAGAATAGTCTTTGAGGTCAGCCTTAAGGCTTGTTCTTTTTCTGGGAGAGCTCTTAGCTGTTTCTTCCCCTGGTTCTCTCCTAGGTGGTCTAGAATATATCTTGTTGCTTTCATAGAACTGCTAGCCTCCTCTTAACTTGCTTACCACCAAAGTTTCCATTGTTTTCAGTAGCACTTAGCCTTGAAATTCTCCACACCGTGTTCCAAATGAAGTTAATTACCTTGGAGAGAGCTTCAGAACTCTTTTTTCTTGGGGCGCCTGGATAGCTCCATTGGTTATGTGTCTGACTTTGGCTCAGGTGACCATATTCTTGGGGTCCTGGGATTGGGCCCCGCATAGGGCTCCATGCTCAGCTCTCCTCCCCTCTCTCTCTGCTTTCCCTCCCCTCTCCCCATTCTTTCTCTCTCTCTGTGTTTCTCTCTTGAATTAAAAAAAAAGAATTCTTTTTTCTTAAGATTTGCCTCTCCCCCGGACATCATTTCTGTGCCACTGCTCAGGAGGTCAGAATGGGGACAGTGTCCTCTTCTTTTGGAATGTCACTTTTGCTTTAAGAGTATCACTGAGGGGGCGCCTGGGTGGCTCAGTTGATTAAGTGGCTGACTCTTGGTTTCAGCTCAGGTCATGATCTCACAGTCATGAGATCAAGCCCCACATCTGGCTCTGCACTGAGCTGAGTATGGAGCTTGCTTAGGATTCTCTTTCTCCTTTCCCTCTGCCCCTCCACCCCTGTGCATGTGTGTTCTCTCTCTCTCTTAAAAAAAATAAATTAATAAACTTAAAAAAAAAAAGAGGGGCCCCTGGGTGGCTCAGTTGGTTAGGCATCTGCCTTTGGCTTGGGTCATGATCCCAGGACCCCTGGATCCTGCTAAGAGGGGATCCTGCTAAGCGGGGAGTCTGCTTCTCCCTCTCCCTCTGTGCATATTCTCTCTCTCTCTCATGCTCTCTCTTAAAAAAAAAATTATCACTGAGAAGAGGTAATAGTCCCTGGTCTTCTCAGATTGCCTTTCATGTCTGAAACCTCTATCCTGTGAACTAACTGGGTTGAGAGAAATTAGGCCCCGATATTGATCTGCTGTACCTGGAATAGAACTTTTGCTCTATGAGTGGGGGCTAAGTGGAGGAAGGGAGCCCCAGACCTCTTGCCTCCTCTTGCCTTTTTACAGTACATAGCTGGGGGTGATTAGAGATGCTGGTCACCTTCCTTTCCCAGAGTGATAATCCTAGGCTGGGAGCTGGGGAGAGAGGGAGTCCTGTGTCTTGGCTGCACCTGCCCAAGGTACGGGTTTATGATGCTGAGTTGGAGAGGAGGAAGTGAGTTTTGCTTTGAATTCCACAGACTATTTCTGTTCTTGCCAGGAGTTAGTAGATTTTCTTGAAAAAATGTTTCCTTTTCTACGGTATGCCCTTAGGAGAATTTCCAGAGATGTTAAATGATTTTTCAAATAATTTCAACCAGTTATAGTTAATATACTAGGAAGCAGGTCTGTGGAGATTCTAACTCTGCCATTGTCCTAAACAAATAGGTTTTATAGTGCTTTTAAGTTGAGTTATTTTAGTGAGGCTAAAGGTTAAGTAAGCTTTTAAGACCTGATCTGGGATTCTAACTAGATCAAGATTTAATTACAAAATGTATTCTGAGTTACAAATGCACATATGGAATCCAGTCCTTTTGTAATTAAATAGTACAGTGATATGTGGGATGTCATGTATTGGAAAAATTTACTTTAACTTTTAAAATAATGCTATACTTTTATTGTCTTTAAAATGTATACTTTTTTTTTTAAAGATTTATTTATTTTGGAGAGTGTGTGCACATGAGCAGGGGGAGGGGCAGAGGGAGAGGGAGAGAATCTCAAGCAGACTCCCTACTGAGCTTGGAGCCCAGTGCGGGGCTCCATCCAACAATCCTGAGATCAGGACCTGAGCCAAAACCAAAAGGTGGACAACTCAACTGACTGAGCCACCCAGGTGCCCCTAAAATGTATACTTCTTGAAATAAGAGGAAAAAAGCATGATAAAATTGATTTCTAAATTATGAAAAAAATTTAAAAGTAACTTTAAAAAAAGCCATAATGTTAATATAATTATTTCTTCCTTTTAGGACATGTGAACTTATATATTTGACACAGCCCAGCAGTTTGTAAGTAGTTCAGAGCAAGTTATTTTTATCTTTTTGGTTTTTGAAAAGATTTTTCTGGAAGAATCCCAAACATGTTGATAATGCCAGGGTTAGTTTGATTGATTATAGCATGCTACTTAATAATTTAAGGTCATAGATTTAAACCATATGCAGATTATTTATCTTCTCACAAAGAAAATGATATGAAAATGTGCCCTTTACTACAAGGAGAACTAATGGGGTGGAAGTAGATTCAGTGCAACATATCACCAGTTCTGGGAAAAATGCAAATTCACTGAGTTGATCTTTTTTGAGTGTCTGTTATTGGCATTTTATTAACTTTATTAAGACCAAGAACATAGTTTATACGTAAGAGTAAATGTGACAGTGTATATTAAAATTTCCAAATTATTTTTTTTAAATGTATGATACATGCTTCAACAGTATACCCATGTAAAAGCTCTAGAGAGTTTCTTTGGAAACAGAATGAGTAGTATATGCAGTTTTCTGCCCCACTGAACTAGTAATATTGAAGATGATTGATATGAAGGAAAATTATGTATTTATTAATTGTATTAATCTATTCCAGTTGTTAATATCAACAGGTTATCAAGGCATAGTGTATTAAATTGGTAAACTAGAGTCATCCAACCTCTATTTTTCTGCTTAAGTGTTGATTTTAATTAGAAAGCAAGGAGCAGGAAAGTATTAAGTAATTGGAAACCAAGTACATCATAGTATACCACTTCTTGTGCATATTTTTAGATTAAAATTGAAATATTAAATATTTCCTTTACAAAATACATACTATTCTATGGGCTAAATATAAATATCTTGGTAAAAAATACTAGCTGAATTGAGATGAATTGAATTACGGTGTAAATTGTGCATTTAAAATGGATTGTATTCTCTTATGCAATCAATTTAAGCCTGTAATTTTAAAAAAGGAAAAAGAAGAGATAGTTGGAAAACTGTCAGTATAAAGATTTTTTTCTGCTTTCTATTTGTTGACTAGGATATCTACTGAAATTAACTCTGTGTTGGTGCTAAAAGTTTCTTGGATCACGTTTTTACTAGCGAAAGGTAAAGTCATTATGTTCGTTACATGTTAATGTTTCAAATGTGATAATAATTCTTTTGGACTAGGTTCAAAATTTTTTATTCAATTTAATGTTATTCCCTCACACTGCTCAGTTCTCTGTGTGGCATGTTACCTCTTAGCAAGTTCTTGTAATTCTGACACTAGAACCGGCTTTGGAAATGTCTCATTTCTTTTTCTTTTGTTTTTTTTTTTTTTTTTGAAGATTTTATTTATTTATTTGACAGAGAGGCAGCGAGAGAGGGAACACAAGAAGGGGGAGTGGGAGAGGGAGAAGCAGGCCTCCTGTTGAGCAGGGAGCCCTATGCAGGGCTTGATCTCAGAACGCTAGGATCATGACCTGAGCTGAAGGCAGATGCTTAACGACTGAGCCACCCAGGAGCCCCTGGAAATGTCTCATTTCATTTCTGTATCTAATATCCTTTTATCCTTCTTCCTTCCTTTTTTTTTTTTTAAGAATAATGTTACTATTTTTATAAAAGTGGTACATATGATACAGAATTCAAATAATACAGCAAATGCAAAGAGAAGTGTAGAAAATTACCCCAAACCTCCCCATAAATAAATAAATTATCATTAAAACTTTGTGATTGTCATTCCAGATATATTTTTGTGCATGGAATCTGAAAAAAAAGATTGGTGATGTGTGTATTCAGAAACATCTAATTTTTTAAAAATAGTATATTATAGTGTAACATGTAAACATACAAATTAGTTTTACTCAGACTTTAACAGAAGAAAATAAACAAGAGAAATGGGAGGAATTGCTTAAATTTAGATAAATGTTTAGTCACTTAAGCAGTATTATTTAAAATATCTCTCTAAGATTCTAAGGTTAGAATCTTTATTTTATTTAACTTTGTGTTTTGATTTAAAGCAATATACACTGATCTGCTTTAAAGGAAAAGAATGTTAGTACAGTATTACCACACTTTCTGTCACCTCCCCATCCCTCACTTTCAGATTTGCTTAAAGTATTATCATTACACTATCAAAGATTATAACATTTATATTTCATTCTATAATTATAATTACTAGTTTAGTCTCACTTCTATGTTATCAGTGGGTTCTAAACTTATTGTCACTCCTCTGTTTTTATTTCCCCATTTCTGAGTTCTTGATTCATCCTTAGCTGCCTGGATTTTACCAAGAAGGAATTTTTCAAAAAAGGCTTTTTGGCACTATCTTCCCTATGTTTGTCATGTTTATGAATCATGCCCATGGTCTTTATACTTGAAGGACCACTTGGCTGTGCATGCTATTCTTGTGTCATACTTGTTTTCCTCAGGACACTGTTTTCTGGCATTAAACATTGCTGTTGAGAAATAGAGGACTAGATTTAATTTCCCCCCCATTTACTTCTGAATACTTGGTTTTTTAAAATTTGAGGTTCAATACCTTACCTAGAATATCTCTTGATTTTTCTTATTCCATATTAGTTTTTCTTACAACACTGTATCTCTTTTTAAACTGAAGGTTCTGCTCTCCATTTTAAAGACATCTTAACACACTACATTTAAAAATATTATTCTATTCAGTTAGGTATTATTCTATTGTTAACGTTTCAGAAACTTTATCTTTTTCTTAAAAATTTTTTTGAAGATTTTATTTATTTGAGAGAGCACAAGTAGGGGGAGCAGCAGACAGAGGGAGAGGGAGAAGCAGGCTCCTCACTGAGCAGGGAGCCCGTTGCGAGGCTCCATCCCAGCACCCTGGGATCATGACTTGAGCCGAAGGCAAACACTTAACCAGCTGAGCCACCCAGACGTCCCAGGAACTTAACTATCTTATGTTGGATTGTTTTTGTCCTCCATATTTACTTTCTTTTTTTGTATTATTCTGATCTTTGGTCTTTTTCTTATGTATTAACTTTTTGTCTCAAACTTTCTTCTGTTTTGAGCTAAACTATATTTGTAATGGTGTTATTTGGTCCTCACTTTTTCCTTAGCTTTTTGTTGTTCTTTTTATGTAATTTGTTTATTTCTTAGTGCAAGGAGTCATAGGGCATTTTCTTTTTATAGATTATCTTCTAGTCTAAGTCTCTTTTTACCTTCTTACATTGTGACTCTATTTTTTCTTTTCTGTAGTATGTTTGCGTAATCGCTATGCTTCTCGTCCCCTCTCCCCTCCCCATATTACTAGGACTTTATGTGGGCAACCTTGACTGATGTTCTGCTTTCTCTGATGTGGTTGGTGTGTGATGTTTTGTTTTCTCTGATATACTGTGAATAAATCTCTTTTCACTCACTTTGCATTTTACTTTGGCTAATTGTGTTCCCCAAAGAGCTACAATATACATACAGGCTTTTTATTTTACTTTTAGTTGGGGGTGAGGAAGAAAGTGGAGAATTCGTCTTGAATGATATGAGTCTTTGTTCTGAGATTTTTGTGAGAATGAACCCTAAAATAGAATACTTCCAGTGATAATTACATCCTGTTTCCATAATGGGATTGTGTTGGGATTCATATTGGTCCCCAATTTAGCATAGCACATTGGAATCTCTGTGTTTGTCAAAAAGTCAGCTATCAAAAAAATAAAAACCAAAACCAAACCCCCCCCCAAAACAACAACCAAAAAAAGTTAGCTATCGTTTATTTCCTCTGTTTTACCCTTATCCCATCATCAGCAATTTCTCCTCCCTCCAAGTCAGAAGAGGAGATGAGAGTACTCTGAGTCAGTATCTCTCAGATTTGGTGTTGGTCCTAACACTTAGCCAGTATATTTTTTCATTTTATTGGGTATTGGAGGAGAATTCTTTGATCTGACTTTACCCTACTACTTTTAACTGTAAGTCCTTGATATCATTCTTTACTTGTATGGTATTTCTTAATAACGTCTAAGTCTGTTACAAACATATGTTTGCACTATACCTATGGATCTAAAAAACCTGCCTGATGCAGGGTTATCTGCTTTTTCACATAGTTTCTATACCTTCAGTATTTGTTGGGATTATTAATGATTTAGCAGTCAGATACCAAGAATAGAAAGTGAGCCAAATTAAACTTCCAGAGCAACAAGCAAATATATCGTAGCTATATTTGATTATGATTTGTATAGCTACACTATTTTTTTCCTCAGGTATTTATTATATGCATTTATTTCCTCACAGCCCTCCAGTTGTATATTTACTATATTAACTTTTTAAGATTTTTTTTGTAATAATTTTTTATTATATTATGTTAGTCACCATACAGTACATCCCTGGTTTTTGATGTAAAGTTCCATGATTCATTACTTAGGTATAACACCCAGTGCACCAAGATTTTATGCTAACTAATTACTTTATAGGTGACTTCTCAGTTACATGTTAATTTTGTTATTAATGGCTTTGGTTATGGTAATATTTTGGAGGGGGTTAAAGTTGAAAATATATGAGGTTTAATAAATAAATAGAATTAAAGATTACCATGTAGCATACTTCAAAATTATTTTCAGAAGTAATAAATTCTATAGCTCTTACAAAAACTGGAAATAAGTTAAAAAAAGCAAAAAACAAAATGAATTAGACATAGGGAATGAACTATAATAATAATTGCTAGATGTCAAATTCTCATGGTAGACTTATACTTCATTTATTTCATAACTTCATGTACTTTTATTTATATTTTATATCAAATCTGAGTTTTTGAAAAACAAAAAAAATTTTTAAGTTCTTTAACATGTCTTTATTCTTGAATAAAACAGTATATGCATATGCCCATACCACAACTTTCCCTGATTTAAAGATCTCAGTCTCGGTCTCTGATCTGTTACTTTACATTGTAAACCTATTTTATTTTCAGGGGAAGTGTTACAAATGGAGGATGATCTCGTCATCTCATTTCAGTTAATGCTCTGTGTCCTTGACTATTTTATTAAACTCTCACCTCCTGCATTGCTTAAAGAACCATATAGTAAGTATTTTAAATAATTTATGCATCTCCTACATCATTACTCAACAGTTGTTTATTTAATGTTGACTAGGATCAAAACATGGTTCTAGAGCTGGAGGAATGATAAAAAATAAATCAGACCTGGACTCTGCCCTCAAGTATTATAGGATATAGAAGTAGAGATAAGACAAGTAAGCAAGTAAGCAGTATTTGGCCGCTTTCTAAGGGGCCTGGGCCAAAATACAGTAAATGCTATGAGAGATCAGGAAGTGAGAAAGATTTTTAGCTGGGGAGGACCAAGGAAGACGATATAAAAGAGATGGATTTGAACTGAATGTTGAAGAGTAGATAGCATTTGAGTGTTAGGGGAACTTGGGGTAGGATATTCCCAGTAAAGAGAAAGTTAAGAGATAAGGCACAGATGTGAATGAAACTTCTTGAGAAAGAGTGGCCCATTCTGCTGGAGGAGATTGCCTAATTTGTATTATCGGATGCTATGATTATTATGTGACTAATTTTTTGTTTTGCATATGGATTGTAATTGATCTACAATCAGTGGGTGATGAGGTGAGAAGTGTTCTTAAATGAAAGTAACTGTTGCTGAAGAAAATTAAACATAAAAAGCAATAAAAAATAACTTGCTGAAACAGATAGCATTAAGTAAAGATGAGGAATAGTCCTTTTAGAATGGAATTGCTTCTTTTGGTGGCATTAAGAATAAAATTTCAAAATCACTTATTATATCACAGAAAAATATAAACTTAACTAAGGCTGAACTGAATTCTTGGTCCTAAAATCATTGAAGTATTAATAATACTAAAAATAATAGAGGACAGATCAAAACATGGAAGTCTCAGTGTAGTTGGAAGTGCCTGAAAAGCAGAAGCCTAATTATTCTTTTTGAACAATAACCTCATGGAAAATGAAGTTGGAGCAGAATTTTGAAAATGTGTTTAACGTGGTTTAACAGAAAGGTCAGTAGCAGAAACCACATACGGAATGGGAGAAAAAAAATAGAAAACAAGTGTATTTTTAAAAATTCTGAATCTGTAAAGATTATATGTTTTTTTTTTCCTCACTTTTTTTCAAGGTTATAAGTTTAATAAATTGATGTAGGATGTTACTTTAGGTTGACAGGTTTTGTTCTTTCGGATTATTCGAAAGTACATTTTAATTCTCTAAGTGCTATGTTAAAGAGAAACCAGGATGAGGTGATAAATTGACTGAGTAGGGTAAACTTCTAATTAACTTTTTATTATGGAGAATTTTAAGTGAATACAAAAGTAAACAGTAGTATAATAAGCCCCACGTACTTAAATTAGTTACCTTCAACATATAACTTATGGTCAGTCTGTAGCCCCATTTGCTGCCCAGTTGCATCAACTATATTATTTTGAAGCACATCTTTGCATACTATTTCATCCTTATAAATTTTAATATGTATCTCTAAAAGATAGTCTTTTTAAAAAGCATAATGACTACCATTGTCACACCTAAAAATCACTTAATGGTTTCCTAACCTAATACCACCAAATATCTAGTAAGTGTTCAGATTTTTGATTGTCTTATAAAAGTGATTTTAAAACTTTTTCACAGGTTGACTAAATAAGATCTATACCTTATGATTGGTTGATACACTTTTGAGACTTTTAAAAAACTTCCTTCTCCATTTGTCTTTCTCTTTTTTCCTAATAACTTATTTATTAAATAATTAGGTGATTTATTCTGTGGGGTTTCTCGTGGTTTAATTTTTTCTGATCGCATCCTGTTGTATAGTTTAACATGTTCCTGTATTCTCTCAATTTCCTATAAATTGTTGGTCAGTCCTGGAGGCAGTTAATAATTTTCATACTTAGTCATCTGTTATCTCTTTAATAGCTGAATTCATTTTCAGTTTGAATTGGCAATGCTCAAAATAATACAGGAGATATTTTTAAAATCACCCTTTATCACATAATATTTATATGCTTTTTTTTAAAAAGCATTATTTACTATGGCATTTGCTCAAACTTTTAAAATTTATTTACTTTTATACTATGTCTAGCAACTGATTCCATAAATACCTTTTTTAAGACTCTTTAAGATAGAAACATTTTTTTCTCCTTACACATTGAGTAGGATACATTTAGAATTAGTTTATAAATTGGCTATTTCCCTTGCCTTTCCCATATTTGCCTAATAGCAAAAACTATTATCAGTACATAACTTAAAATAGATATTCAATAAATAGATGAAACTGTTAGCCTTTAATGAAGCCTAATAAATATAAGTAGCAGAATGTTACTAATAAGATTATTTCTGATCTCCCAAGTTAGAATACTTCATTATTTTATACAGTGGAATGTGCAATTGTTCTTATCTAATTTACCATTTTTACAGAAACAGCTGTAATACCTTTTAATGGTTCACCTCGAACACCAAGGCGAGGTCAGAACAGGAGTGCACGGATAGCAAAACAACTAGAAAATGATACAAGAATTATTGAAGTTCTCTGTAAAGAACATGAATGTAATATAGATGAGGTAATTTAACTTCATGATTTCTTTAAAATGAAGTAGATTTAGATGTAAGTTCTTCCTAACAGTATATACTTCTTTCATGACAAGCTTGCTTTTGTACTTAGTGCCAATTCTTTTGCAGGAAAATATTTTAAAAAAATTTATTTCTCATGTTCAGTTACTTTGATTTTAAAGAGAGTAGCTCCCTTACTCAGGAACCACTGAAAAGGTACATCTTTATGGCAGTAGTTTTCAAATGGATTTGTTCTTTGATTCCTCTGTGGTTGCTGATAACTCCTAATGTTTTAAAATACCCTGCCAAGAAAACCCTGGGGCTTTGGTTTAATGATAAGGAATATCAGCATTAAATTTCTGTTCAGCCTATACGCTCTTTCCAAATATTACACTAGATATTAATGGCTGGTAGAGAATACACATGAAAACCCTGGGATTGCTTATCTCGTTCATAGAATCCAGAGTGTTGGAATTGGAAGGAGTCTTAGGAATAATGTACTCCACCTCCTTTTAGTGTTGAATAATTGAACTTCTAGAGACTGATAGCTAATTACTAACAGGGCTAGACTTTGGGAAATCTGCTACCAGTTGCTCCTTTCAGTGTACTATGCTGTTTCTCTCATAGATTGTTATATAGTCCACAGTTTACAGATAGATAGCTGTATGAAATGTTGCATCTTTGAAATTTCTCTGTCAATTCTGGGAAGGAATGGAGTATGATCTCAAAATCTAGTTTAAGAGTGTTAGAATGATTTATCAGGATATCCTAATGTTAACACTGTGGCTTTTGTCAGTTTCAATAAAGATATAGATATACCCCTGTGGTTGTAGATGTATCAACCTTAAATATATATATTTACTTTTTTACTTTTCTAGATTCACAAATAATCTTTGCCAGTAAACTCACAAAACTAGTTGAAATATATTTTTTTTAATCCAGTCTATTGCTAAGTCCTTCAAGATAATGAATATACATAAATGCAGTTTTCTAATTCCTGGTTGTTAATTCTCTGGATTTCAGAACTACTTCTAAAATTTCATTTCTAAAATCAGGAATAAGTCATAAATTTTTTTTTTCATTTTAAATAACTCTTTTTTGTAATTTAGAATCTTTATAGGAATGATTTTTAAAGTATAGCTGATTAAAAACTATGGTAGTAATTGACATTAATTGACACTTGATTATTTAGATACAGCATTTTTGGTTATATAACTATTGGTTAGTTACATTAATGGCTATATAATTATTGGTTAGTTAACACTAAATGGTTAACTAGAACTACCTACTTTATAAATACTCCAGTTAAATGGGAGTTAATTAGAAAACAAAATTAATAAGTTACAGGAGCCTCATTCTTGCAACTTATTTTGAAGAAGATATGAACTGATATTTCCACCTTAATAAATGTAGACTTCAAATTTGGAAAAGTTAAATGAAAATAAGTAAGTTGTTTAAAATTTTGTAACACATTGGAAGTGTAAAACAGGCAGGAATATAACTCCAGGTTTCCTGACTACAGTCTTTATTATCCATGTTAAATAAATGTAGCATGCTTTTTTATGGAACTGCATCATTCTACAAAATATTGTTATTTGATTTTGAATTGAATTACTGGGTATTCCTTATGTGTGTGAAATAATTTTCTTGTAAAAACAGGCTATTCTCCTGAATTTATGCTAAAATAATTGACTTGATGTTTCCTAAGCTAGCTATCAGATGATGAGTGTGAAGTGCCTAAAAATACGCTTGAGGGAGAAATTGGAAACAGTATAGAGATGAGGAGAGACTTGACTGTGATGACAGATTGGGTTTTAATTCTAGCACTGCCACGTCGTAGCTGTGTAACTTTGGTCAAGTTGCTTAATTTTTTTGAGTCATCTTTTCATCATCTGTTAAATGTAGAATATTGAAGTTGGTTTCAATGGGTTTTCTTCTTATAAATCCTATTTCATTAATAGTTCTCTACTCTGCTTCCACTCTAAGACTTGAAATCTGCCTCACATAAGTTAAAAAGTAAATAATTGAATTAATTATAAATATCACTAAGTTGAATGTAAGTCATTGATCAAAATGTCAGTTAACACTTTCATTCTAGGGTTAATAGTGACAAAGATTAAGTTTTTTTATTTTAATGACTATGTTGTAACTTTATCTTTTTCAGGTGAAAAATGTTTATTTCAAAAATTTCATACCTTTTATGAATTCTCTTGGAATTGTAGCTTCTAATGGACTTCCAGAGGTAATCTGAAAGAAAATTAGTAAAAAGTTAATGTATTTGGGGACTTTTGGGAGGGAGGAGTAGCTGTCTAATTTTTTTTTTTTTTTAAGATTTTATTTATTTATTTGAGAGAGAGAGAGAGCACAAGCAGGGGGAGGGACAGAGGAAGAGAGAGAAGCAGACTCCCCGCTGAGCAGGGAAGCCCAACTCCCTGGACCCTGGGATCATGACCTGAGCGGAAGGCAGATGCTTAACTCACTGACCCACCCAGACTCCCCACTGTCTAATTTAAAATTACTTTTTATTAAATATTTTTTGTCCAAGGAAAGAAATCTAAGTAGAATTTTGGTGAACCAACTTTATATAAGTAACAAAAACCTTTTGAATATATATTCAGGTGTATAAATAAGCAGCATTTGTAATTTGTGCTAAAAATTTATTTGTACTGAAAATTTTCAAAAAACAAAGTGTAGGCTTTTGAATTTCTGAATGCCGTTATATTTAAGTATAAATATGCACAATCAAATTTGATTCTAATTTGCTGTGCATCTTTAAGCATAGGATCAGCGGATTGAGGCCATCAACATGACTGGCATCACTATATTGTGGAGCATCTGTTTTCATATTTTAAACTACTTAATTGAAAATACATTCAGTTGAAACGGCTGTGATTATATTGCAGAAATGTTTTACCTTAGTGGTGTGCCATCCATCTATCTGTTTCTTTTCACATTTTGCCTCAAGTGTCTTGCTCTTCAGTGAGAACAGAACAACTGAGAACTTTATGTGGTAAGACGAAATATGTGGAGAAAAGGATGCTTAGATAAATGATGAATAACAACTACTCAGGGAAGAGCAATGTTTTAGAAGCACCTGGCAGTAGTTACCAAGACCAAAAGACATGAAATCAGATATCTAGTCTGCTGATTCTGTGACCTAAGTTCGTGGCTAGTCCTTGAATCAATAAACGTACTCATCCAACAGTTATTTATTGAATGCTTAATATATGGCAGGCATTGTGCTAGATATTATCCATAAGAGATTAACTCACAGTCTCTGTCATTCAGGTGTAAGTGGGAGAAAAACAAAGAAAGAGAACACTAGCAGGAGTCTGGTAGAAGTATGCACAAGTTGCTGTGATATCTCAGAGGAGGGCCACCTAATCCAAAGTGGGGCATATAGGTTTTGTGGAAAACTGTTTAGAGGTGTGATTTCTGAGCTGAATAAGCTTTATGAGAAATGGCATTTCCAGTGTTAGAAATGATAGATTCAAAGGGACAGTGATATGTGATAGTGTGGTGTGTTCAGTGAACTCCATCTAATTCATTAAGATGGGGATGCAGGGCAGACGACCGGTAAGATAGACTAGAGAGGCAAGAAAAGGGGCCAAATGTTGTATTACTGAGTTTTCTTATTAACTGATATACCAAAAAATGGGCTGTTCACAGCTCTAAAGAAGTTTGGACACTCATTGTAATCTTCCTTCCTTTAGAAAGGATTACATAGGATGTAATAGAAATCTTAAGATAAACCTTACATTTACCCCAGCATTTTTCATATAGCACTAATAGCTGCCAATCAAATAAATGACTGATAATTAGTGCCTCACTAAGATCAGCCAGGAACAATGATTAAAGTTAACCTGAATGACTGTTTCACCTTAAATACCTAAAACTTGACAAAAAATTTACATTTAACTGGATTTCTTCCTGCTGCTCTTTTTGAAATGCAATTTTAGTTCTCTTAGGTTAGAAACCCTCAGACTTTAAAAGTCATAGCAGAATGGTGCCTGGGTGGCTCCAGTCAACCGGTTAAGTGGCTGCCTTTGGCCCAAGTCATGATCCCAGGATTCTGGCACCAAGTCCCACATTAGGCTCAAGGTCAGTGGGGAGCGTGCTTCTCCCTCTGCCTGCGGCTTCCCCAGCTTGTACTCTCTCTTTCTCTCTCTCTCTGACAAATAAATAAATAAATAAAATCTTTGATTAAAAAAAAAAGTCATAGCAGAAGTCATGCCAAATAGTTGTCTGTTGGATATTGGTTTTTAAATTATGATTAGAAAATTATCAATCAGGACTTATAAAAGAATTACAGATTCTAGCAAATGAAGAAGTATCTGAGATTAGGAATACATTGTGCAAATGTGTTAATTGGGCCAATTAATTGAGCAAACCCTCCTGTCCAAGACACTTAACTAAAGGGAATTAGAGTGCATCAAACGATTTAAAAAAGGTAGGGAGAATATGTAATCAAGAGGATTTGTTATGTTTGAAAAATATTTTTATATTGATAAGCATAGTGGAAGATTAGAAGTGAGGGATGTATGGGATGTTTGGAGGACTTGGCAATTAAGTGGTTATAATAATACCTACTGTTTTGTGTTATTGGTGATCATCTACATAAAATTCTAATAAGTGAGATGCATGCATAAAATTGGTTTAAAATTAGAGTTAAAAATAGCAATTTTTTAATGGCACTTTTAGATATGCTTTATTTTTTTTGCATGTGAACTCTATTATAAAATGAAGTATATGTACAAAGATTCTTTAAATCTGTACTTCTGTGGACTGAGAGTTGTAATGATATGAAAAGGATAATCATCAGTATTTTTTTTTTCTTTTGAGGTGGAAAGTCTCTCTAAACAATATGAAGAGATTTACCTTAAAAACAAAGATCTTGATGCAAGATTATTTCTGGATCATGATAAAACTCTTCAGGCTGATCCTATAGACAGGTATTGTACATGGTCTAATTTTATCTGTTGAGATGCTTTTGCCATAGATTGATTTTAATATAGTTAGATTAAATAGGTTTTTATTTAACTTCATGATCTTTATCATTTATAATAAGTTACTTCAAATGCCTTTCTATAAAGCTAATAATAAGGTGAACAGTATTCTAAGCATATAATATACAAATAGAGATTTAATGTGAATTGTCCTCTATAGCAACTATTTTTTTTATTAAGCTGAATTTAATTTTAAAACGTACACTAAAAGAAAATTGTTGAAGTAATTAGTTTACTTAAGTAGTGGTCTCTCTTTTTCCCACCCTTTCATCTGCTATTACTTGCTTGGTTCTTTTTTTTTTTTTTTATGTTAGTACAAAAGTATATTCTCTTGAATTATCATGTAGAATTCTAAAGTAGGAATGATTGAGAGTAATTACAAAAAATTTGAATGGTTATAAAGATGTTTAATTTTATGTCTTTAGCATGAAATCTTTTAATATGTAACTGAAAATATATATAATTTGTAGGTTAAACACAAATAACATGTTTCAAATTTTATTTAAGTCAAAGTAAAGTTTTTGGAAGGCATAATGATTGAAAAACTTGGGCTTTGGTATTTTTTAATACTGAACAGCTTGGTTCATAATACCATCTAACATCTAGAGATAGCATCTAACTTCCACTTTTAAAAAAATGTTAATGATTGGTAACCCTGTTTTTCATAAAACTAGTGGAAGAAAGCCAACTTAAAAACAATGGTGAAAAACATAAAATTTTATTTGTTTAATCAGCTTTTGTATCATCTGTTTCCTAGCTCTTCTGTTATTGACTTACCATTTTGTATGATGGTATGAGGCAACAAGTAATATACTGCTCTTTTGACTCATGAAAAACAAATTGTGCATTTTCAACCTGAATGACTTTGCTTATCATTATTTAGTTTTGAAATGCAGAGAACACCACGAAAAAGTAACTCTGATGAAGAGGTGAATGTGATTCTTCCACAAACTCCAGTTAGGTATGAATTTTGTTACTTTTGATTTTCATTATAATTATTTATTTTGTGCCTTATAGTACTTTGAGTTTGTTTGTTTGTTCTGTTATATGTTTATATATACATGCAACAAATATATATTGAATGCTCTTTGCCTGCCAGGTATTTTACTAGTTGCTGAGGATATGATTATTAAACCTAGTTCTGCCTGTCCTTAAGGAATATAATCTAGAATGGTAATGTGTTTCATCTCAGTAAATAAAAAAGGAAAAAAATATATCATTACCCTTTGCTCTGCATACAACTTAGAGGGATTAAAACCATTTTTCTGTCCTTTTCCTCACTTCCCACATCTAACCTGCTGTTAAGTCTTATTGACTCTGCCTTTAAAATATCTCTAGTCCCTCTCCTGTCCTCCATTTGCACTCCCACCACCTTTGTTCAGGATCTCTTCCTCTTTGTTTTGGATTTTTTGCAGTAGCCTACTAAGTGATCTTGCTACTTGCTACTCTCCTCACTGTTCCTCTCTCCCCACACCAAATATTTTCTCCAGAGAGCCCCAGAATAATATTCTAGAAATCTAAGTCAGATCATGTTCATGCTGCTGTCAAATCTCTCGACTGCTTCCTATTGCAACACACTCCTTCACAGTGCCTACAAGACCTTATATGATCCAGCTTCTGTTAGCTCTCTAACCTCATCTTGTTTTCCTGCTCATTATGTACTAGCTGGTTTCCTGAATGCTCAAGGCTCTTCTTTTGTACTTGAGAACTTTCACACTTGCTTGTCCCTCTTCTTGAAACTCTTCCTTCTTTTTTTTTTGCTTCTGAATTACCAATAGCTACTCTTCCTTTAGGTTCAGCACAAATATTACTTTTTAAAAGATTTCTCTCTGAAATATTTTCTTTTATTCTTCTTTTTCATAGTATCCTGTTCTGTTCCTTCATAGTGTATATCACAATTTGTAATTAAAAATTAATTTGTTTGTTTGCTTGTTTTTGCCAATACCCATAGTAGCCTTTAAGTTTGATATCATGTGGACCATGACTTTTTTGTTCACCATTTAAAAATTAGGACCTAGGGTAATATTTGGTACATAGTGGGCAATCAGTAATATTTTTCAAATGACTATGCAGACATATAAAGATACATTTCTGTAGAAGTGTAAAATATAGTAATAAACTTTTGACAAACTAATGAGATGGCACAGAAGGGACTTTATGAAGAAGGGACTTTATTGAACTGAATTTTGAAACATGAAAGTCTGTGACACAGGAGACTGGCATTTTAGGGAGTAGGAATAGCATGTGCAAAGGTGTGGAAGTATAAAACAACACGATGTGTCTGGGGAACTATTTGCAGCCCTGTATTGACTCACTAAATGGGAAGATGAAATGGCAGGAGAGGAGGGTTAATACTAGGTCCTGAAGGGCCTAATATCCCATACTCATAAGTTTGGACTTCAGCTTGTGCACGATTTGGCCTGTTGCTATATATGGGTGTTAAATAGGGGTAAGGATAAAATTAGACTTGATTTTTGAAAGTTTATGTGGTAGTATGTTGCGAGGGGATGGACTAAGGAGGAAATGGTGAGAAATAGACCTGTCAATCTGTCACAGTGGTTCTTAACCAAGGGTGCAAATTAGAGTAACCTGAGGAGGTTTTTTTCCAAACTGCAGATGCCTAGACCCTACTACCACACACATAGTGAGTCAAAATCCTTGGACTGCTCTGTTGCAGTAATTCAGCTGAGAAATGCTGAAGATTTGAATCAAGAGTAGGCAATTGGAATGAAGGAACAAGAACAGGTTTGATAAATATTTGATGAATTCATACTTAGAATATTATTCATGAGGCATTTATGGGACACGAAGAAGTAGTAAGTAGTAGGATATACAGATCTTACAGATTTGAGAATCATTCAGAAAAGTTAAAACCATAAAAATAGATGAGTTTGCCTGAAGTAAAGGTATAATGGCAAGAATGGCTGGCTAAGGGCTGAGCCCCAAAGAATGCTAGCATGTATTTATTTATTTATGTATTTATTTATGTGTTTATGTATTTATTTATTTCAATTAGCCAACATATCATTAGATTTTGAGGTAGTGTTCAACAATTCATTAGTTGTGTATAGCACCCAGAATGCTAGCATTTAAATACTAGATAGAAGTTAAAGAGAATGAGAGGGCTGCCCAGAGAATGAAGCCAAAAAAGCCAAGGGGTGGAGGGAATTTCAGGAAAGAGCAGGTGTTTGAGTGTCACATGCTTCAAGGAAATCAAGTGTCAGGACAATTGAGAAAGATCTTTTGCTGTTAGCAGTTATTTGTGGCTTTAGTCATCGTGGGCTTAAGTGGATTAGAAGATGTACAAGTTATAGAAGCAATAATATTTGAAAGGTGAGGAAGTAAAAATATCAGTTGAGAGAGGTATGATAGTTTGGTGTAATAATAAGGAAGATACAAAAAAAAATCAGGATTATTTGTCATCTTTTTTCCTAAATGGAAACTTTCACCAAAGAGGTTAAAAGACTTAAAGACAAGTTCTTTTTTCCAAACTCGAGCAAATGACATCGGTTCTAATTCTTACTGAGGTTAGAAAAAAGAAAAAATGCTCACTGAGCACGTTTGCTAAATAATATTTAAGGAGTCTTTCATCCATAAACATTCTGTATTTCTTTGCATCAGTAAACAGTACCTACAGTAGCAATGTCCTGCTACTCCAAAATTGGAACATTAGTATTTACTGTACAACACACACACACAAAATTACAGAATTAAAGAAATCTTAAGGGACTGACCCAATTTCATGCTTTCACAGTGATGACTTCTAAAATTATGTATGCTTGCATCTGAAGACCTCTATAAAGGAAAGTCACATGCTTCTTCATTTGAATTATAGTATAGCCTACCATTTTTATTTGAAAAACTTTAATATTTGATTGTAATAATGTTTTTCTTAAAAAAATTATCATTTTGATACCGGTTTATATGTTTTCTTCTTAAAATATCATTAATTTGGCCAAATAATGTTTTATTGAAATGTAGTTTTATTAGTAAATAAATGTATCAGTTCTTCAATTATAAGCTTAGTGATTATGAGCATGTTCTTTCTTAAAGGTTTAAATAAAATGTAATTCCCTTTTGCAACTATGTGGATGGAACTAGAGGGTATTCTAAGCAAAATAAGTCAATCGGAAACACAATTACCATATGATCTCACTGATAGGTGGAATTTAAGAAACAAAACAGAGGATCAGAGGAGAAGAGAGGAAAAAATTAAACAAGACAAAACCAGAGAGGGAGATAAGCCATAAAAGACTCTTAATCATAGGAAACAAACTGAGGGTTGCTGGAGGGGAAGGGGGGGGGGATGGGATAAAGTGATGGATATTAAGGAGGGCATGTGATGCAGTGAGCACTGGGTGTTGTATAAGACTGATGAATCACAGACTTTTACTTCTGAAAGCAATGATACATTGTATGCTAATTAAAAAAAAAAGAATGAGAGGACAAAAAATGTAATTCCTTATAAGCAACAGTGTATACACTAAGGGTTTTGTAAAGTCTTATTTCAGAGAATTTCTTAAAGATAATTAGGAAGTAGTTTGAAAGATTGATTTAACTTGTGAAAAAGATATATTTTGTTTATCTATTTGTTTTCCTTCATTGCTTAATATTTTTTATTAAAAGATTGATTTAACTTGTGAAAAATACATTTTGTTTATTTGTTTTTCTTCATTGCTTAATATTTCTTCCTGTTTTGTGTTTTTTTTTTTTTGTCTAGGACTGTTATGAATACTATCCAACAATTAATGATGATCTTAAATTCAGCAAGTGATCAACCATCAGAAAATTTGATTTCCTATTTTAATGTAAGCCATAAATGAAACTTTATTATTGTGTTATCTTGACAAAGAAATTTGAAATTAAAAGTTAAAATACTGAGAATTTTAAAAAATATCTCCTAACCAACACGTCCTTGTCTCTTACCTTACTTCTTGCCTTTTTCAACCCTCCAAATTAGATATTGGTAGTATTATATTATTTTGGTAGTGTTATTTTTAGATTTTTTTCATGTTTGCTCTTTGCCTTGCTCATCATTCTTTTTTGCAACTTAGACCTCATTTCTGATTTCATTTTCTTTCTTCCTCAGATACATACTTTAATAATTCCTTTAGTGAGGGATAGTTTGGGGTGAAATAAGGTTTTTGTTTTGTTTTTTGTCTTAAGGTATCTTTACTCTTATTTTTTATAAGATAGCTGAATCTTTAGCTCTAGATTGATGTTTACTTTCTCTTAGATATTTGTAGATCATACTGTACTATTCCTGGTTCTCTTTGTTGCTATTTAAGAAATCTGTGAATCTAGGGGCGCCTGGGTGGCTCTGTCGTTCAGCGCCTGCCTTTGGCTCAGGGTGTGATCCCAGCGTTCTGGGATCAAGCCCCGCATCAGGCTCCTCTGCTGGGAGCCTGCTTTTTCCTCTCCCACTCCCCCTGCTTGTGTTCCCTCTCTCTCTGGCTGTCTCTCGCTCTGTCAAATAAATAAATAAAATCTTTAAAAAAAAATCTGTGAATCTAACTGTTGTTTTGTTATATATCTTTTCTGTCTGCTTTTTTGAACTTTTCTTTGAATGTGATAATAGGATTTAACATTTGTCATATCTCTATAGTCTTTTTAATCCTATATTCAGCCCATTTTTATTTACATTTCTTGCTGGACCTGTGTGCATTGCAGTTTACAACTCCCGTAGTCATGAGTTTGACATCTGAAGGGCCACTGCTATTCACACAAAAGGGAGAGAGAAGGAGATAATGAAAACTAGCATCTGTGTTACTTGCTTGCTTCTTCACTCCTTATTTAAATTCAAATGAGGGTTAGGACTCACTGAAAAGCTCATCCATGGAAATTGGATAAGGTCAGGAGAATTATTAAAATTTGGCTTATTCCAGTAACACTGTGCTTTGTGTAGTTAACATTTTATTTAATATTATAACCTTGCTGTGGTTTTGTCATATTCCGTTCTCATCTTCTTGCTTATATGCCTCCCAGGAATTAGCAAAGTAATTTCTGTCATCATATTCATAATTGTTGGCTCAGAACTTATTTTGTTTGTCCAAATTGCTTGAAGTTACTTTTATTTATGGGTTATCTGTAGTGCAACAATATTTCCCAAACATGGCTACTCAGTTACTTAGCACTTTTAGAAGGGATAATGATAGAAGTTGTAAGAATGGTAATCTCTCTCTTCTCTCTGTCTCTCTCTCTCTTTTTTTATTTCAAGTTTTAATTTAAATTCTAGTTAGTTAACATATAGTGCAGGAGTAGAATTCAGTGATTCATCACTTATATACAACACCCAGTGCTCATCACAACAAAGTGTCCTCTGTAATACCCTAAAAGTCTCTTATGGTTTGTTTTCCTCTTTCCCTACTGCCCCGTAATCTCTCTATGCAAATAAAATTTTGAATATTTCCTACAATATTTTGAGTATATAGGAGCTCTTTTTTTAATTTTGAACTACTTTGGTTTGGCAGAAAATTCTGCCTCAAAGGCATTCTCTGGAGCTCAATGTAAAGTTTAATATTAAATGAAGCTTAACAGCTTGACTAGTTTTACATAGACTGCAAAGTGCTTTATCTTGAGAGAGGGCATGTCTTGAAGATCAGTAAGTTTTTCTTTGAGCTTACTTTTTTATTCAGGTTTCTTTATTTTTAAAATTAATGCCATCTTTTCTTCTGTAAGTAAAATCTCAGAAGCAGTAGACATTTTTAGAATGGATGTTTTGGTAACAATGACTTTATGACAGGAAGTGCTTCTTTGTTACCGTTTCTATGATATGTGTGTTGTTGTCTTTTAGCAAGATAGAATTATTGATTTTATAGAATGTGAAATTTTTGAATAACAATGTTCACATTTCAAAGAAAATTATACTTAATCTTAGTTTTGGAAAGTTTATAGTACGTGGAATGTGTTTGATCTATAAAGATTATAAAAATAAAGTCAATCTTTGGTTGTAGCTGAAGGGAATCAGTTTTTTTTAAATTTATTTAATAGATTACAATATCGATTACAGAGTATTTTAATATATCATAATATGCATTTTAGTAATCATCTTATGATGTATTTTAATTATTAAATATACCACTACCCCATATGATATGTGTATTGAAACTTCTTTTATAACCATTTCTCAATCATGTGTTTCTGAAAAGGTAGCTAAATGATTTAATAATTCTTAAGTCTTTGAAAGCACAGTTTTAAATTAGGAAATGCTACCAAACTCCAATCCTAGTTTAATCTTTATTATTTGTATTTTTAGGGTAACATACATCCCAATTTAACTCTTAATTGAAGATAATTTAAAGATTTTTTAAAATTTTTATTTATTTATTTGACAGAGAGACAGCCAGTGAGAGAGGGAACACAGCAGGGGGAGTGTGAGAGGAAGAAGCAGGGTCCTAGCGGAGGAGCCTGATGTGGGGCTCGATCCCAGAACGCCGGGATCACGCCCTGAGCCAAAGGCAGACACTTAACGACTGCGCCACCCAGGCGCCCCTTAATTGAAGATTATTTATGAGAATATAAGAGATTCTTTATTTTAGTAGTGGTTTTGTTATAATTGTTTCATTTTTAGGGTTTTTTTGGAGTATAACTGACATATAATATTTTGTTAGTTTCAGTTATACAATATAATGATTTGATATTTGTATATACTGCAAAATAATCACCATAGTAAGTCTGGTAAACATGTCATCATACATTAGAAATTAGAAATATTTGTTTTCTTGTGATGAGGACTTTTAAGATTTATTCTCTCAGCAACTTTCAAATATATAATACAGCATTATTAACTACGGTCACCATGCTGTACATTACATCCTCACAACTTACTTATTTTATGACTGGAAGTTTGTAACTCTTTACAGCCTTCATCCATTTTGCCCACCCATATCCCCTGTCCTGGCAATATCAGTCTGTTTTCTGTATCTATGAGCTTGGTTTTTGTGGGTTTTTTTTTTTTTTCCAGAGTCCGCATGTAAGTGTGATCTTATGGTATTTGTCTTTCTCTGTCTGACTTATTTCACTTGGCATAATGCCCTCAAGGTCCATACATGTCACAAATGGCAAGATTTCATCCTTTTTTGTGGATGAATAACCCTCCATTTTACACACCTGCATGTGCGTGTGCACACACACACACAATACACATTACTCAGTGGACACTTAGGCTGTTTCCATGTCTTAGCTATTGTAAATAATGCTGCAATGAGCATGGATATAGGTATCTATTTGAGTTAGTGTTTTTGTTTCCTTCAGATAAATACACAGAATTGGAATTGTGGGATCATATAGTAGTTCCATTTTTAATTTTCTTTTTTTTTTTTTAAAGATTTTATTTATTTATTTGACAGAGATAGAGACAGCCAGTGAGAGAGGGAACACAAGCAAGGGGAGTGGGAGAGGAAGAAGCAGGCTCATAGCGGAGGAGCCTGATGTGGGGCTCGATCCCACAATGCCGGGATCACGCCCTGAGCTGAAGGCAGATGCTCAACCGCTGTGCCACCCAGGCGCCCCCCATTTTTAATTTTCTGAACAATTTCTGTTTTTCATAGTGACTATACCAATTTACATTCCTACCAACAGTGCATGAGGTTCCTTTTTCTCCATATCCTTGTCAACACTCGTTTATTTCTTGTCTTTGTAATTCTAGCCATTTCTGACAGGTCTAAGGTGGTATCTCATTGTGATTTCCATTTCCATAATGATTAGTGATTTTGAACATCTTTTCATGTGTTTGTTGGCTATCTGTATGTCTTCTTTGGAAGAACGTCTATTCAGGTCCTCTGCCTTTTTTTTTTGTTTTAAATCAGATTATTTGTTGAGTTGTATGAGTTCTTTACATATTTTGAATATTAACCCCTTATTGAATATATGATTTGCAAACACCTTCTCTCATTCAGTAGGTTTAATAGTGGTGGTGTTATAATTGTTTCATTTTTAGTTTTTTTGTTGGAGTATGATTGACATACAATATTTTGTTAGTTCCTTTTCATTGATGGTTTTCTTCGCTGTGCAGAATCTTTTTATTTTGATGTAGTCCCAATTGTTTATTTTTGCTTTAGTTGCTTTTACTTTTGGTGTCAGATTCAGAAAATTGGACCTCGAAGACAGATTGTCGGTCAAGGAGCTTATCTCCTGTGTTTTCTTCTAGGAGTTTTATAGTTTCAGATCTTACATTTAGGTTTTTAATTCACTTTAATTTTTGTGTATGGTGTGAGATATGGTCAAGTTTTATTCTTTTTCAGTGGCTGCCTAATTTCCCCAGCACTGTTTTTTGAAGAGACTGTCCTTTCCCCATTGTATATTCTTGCTTCCTTTTTCACAACTTACTTGACTGTGTGCATGAGTTTATTTTTGGGCTCTCTATTCTACTCCACCAATCTGTGTGTCTGTTTTGTGCCAATACCATACTGTTTTGATTACTGTAGCTTTGTAATATAGTTTGAAATCAGGTAGTATGATGCCTCTAGCTTTGTTCTTTCTCAAGATTGCTTTAGCTACTGGGAATCTTTTGTTGTTGCATACAATTTTTGGATTTTTTGTTTTATTTCTGTGTAAAAGCCATTGGAATTTTGATAGGGATTGCGTTGAATCTGTAGATTGCTTTGAATAGTGTGGACATTTTAACAATATTAATCCTTCCAATATATGAGTAAGGGATATCTTTGCATTTATTTCTATCTTCTTTAGTTTCTTTCATCAATGCCTTATAGTTTTCCATGTACAGGTTTTTCATCTTGCTTAAATTTATTCCTAGGTATTTTATTCTTTTAGATGCATTTGTAAATGGGATTGTTTTCTTAATTTCTCTTGTTAGTTCATTATTAGTGCATAGAAACAAGCCTGATTTCTATTGATTTTATATCCTGCAACTTTACTGAATTAGTTTATTCTAACAGTTTTTTGATTGAGTCTTTAGGGTTTTTTTTTTTTAAATATAATATCATGTCATGTGTCAATAAACACAGTTTTACTTCTTCCTTTCCAATTTGGATGCCTCTTAGTTTTCTTGCCAGATTGCTCTGGCTAGGACTTTCAATACTATGTTGAGTAAGGGGAGAGTGGGCTTCTTTGTCTTGTTTCTGCTCTTACAGGAAAATCTGTCAGCTTTTCACTGTTGAGTACAGTATTAGCTGTGGGCTTAGCATATATGGCCTTTATTATGTTGAAATATATTCCCTCTATACACACTTTGTCGAGAGGTTTTATCATAAAGGGATGTTGAATTTTGTCAAGTGTTTTCTGCATCTATTGAGATGATCATATGATTTTTATCCTGCATTTTGTTAATGTATCACACTGATTTGTGAGTGTTGAAACATCCTGGCATCCCTGGAATAAATCTCACCTGATTGTGATATATGATCCCTTAATGGATTGTTGAATTTGGTCTGCTAATAGTTTGTTGAGAATTTTGCATTTACGTTCATCATGGATATTGGCCTTTTCTTGTGGTGTCCTTGTCTGGTTTTGATGTCTGGGTAATGCTGGCTTTGTAAAGTGTGTTTGGAAGTGTTTCCTCCTCTTCTATTTTTTTGGAGGGGCTTGAGAAGTTTTGTTATTCTTTTGAATGTTTGGTAAAATTCATCATTGAAGCTGTCTGGATCTTGACTTCTGTTACTTGGGACGTTTTTGATTATTGATTCACCCTCCTTACTAGTAATCAATCTGTTCATATTTTCTGTTTCTTCATGGTTCAGATTTGGTAGGTTGTATGTTTCTAAGAATTTATCTTTTTAAAAAAATTTTTTTAGAATTTCTAGTTTGTTGGTGTATAATTGTTCATAGTAGCAATTATGATCCTTTGTATTGCCATGGTGTTAGTTTGTAACATCTATGAGACTTTTTTTGGTGGGTGGAAAGGCTAACAAATCTGTTCCTTAACTTAGCAGCAGAAAATTTAGATAATGGGGTTTTTTGGTCGCTAGTATTTTTTGGTCACTAACATCTTAAAATGGAACTCTTCATGTTCTTATTTTCAGTAGTTGTGTTTACCTAGTTTTTGTGGAAGTGTTTCCATGGTATAAATAATTGAAAGTGAAAATTATATCTTATAGGACAGGCAATGTTAATTCTATGATTAAACAGTATCCTCAACATCGATTTATGTTTTTCCTCTTTAAAGAACTGCACAGTGAATCCAAAGGAAAGTATCCTGAAAAGAGTGAAGGATGTTGGATACATCTTTAAAGAGAAATTTGCTAAAGCTGTGGGACAGGGATGTATGGAAATTGGATCACAGGTAACTTGAGTCATTTTGATTAGTGTCACTATATGGGAAATAACCACAAATGAGATATCTTTCCAATTTGTAAAAGTATTATAATAGTATTTGTCCTATATTGGTAGATTCTGTATCTCAGCTGCCTGTGTATGCTACTGTTTATGGAAAACTTTATAAGAAAATTCCCTTTACACCATTACAGAAACCAAAAGTAAACATGTAGAAAGTTTTAGAAAAAATGTAGATGTTTAAAAAATGTAAGTACAAAAAAATTAAAATCTTTGATGCTCTTACATTTTTGTATATATTCTTTGGCTTCTACATATACCAATATTCATGAATGCATATACTTAGATAAATGGGATCATATACATGCTATTATTATTGAGTGATATTAGTTTTACTATTACTATTATTATTTCAGATAATCTACAACCTATACTTTGGTTTAAGAGTATGGGCTCTGAATCATAACCCTGGGTTTATATCTGTTTATATCTGTTTCTACAATTTGTGAGCTGTCATTTAACTTCTCAGAAATTCAAGTTTCTATATTTGCTCTGCTTTATTGTTGGAATTAGTGAGATAACATATAAAAATATGTTTGAAAACTGTAATCTATATACATTTCAGTGTAGTGAAGTTATATTTTTTTATGCTAACCATGTTTTAAATAATAGTGTTTAGAAGTCTTCTTTGGTTGTATATGAAATTTATGCTTGTAATTTGAATGAAGGAATATGGTTTGTGTGTATTTATCTAAAATTTGGTTATTCTTTGAACTAATAGGAATTGTTTATTTGGTTAAAACTTTTTGCTGATCAGTTGGGTCCAATTTTTGCCTTTGCCAGTTTTATGTACAGACTCTTCTAATCTTGGAGAGTTATCTTGAAAATACATGTTCTAAAAAAAAAAAAAAGAAAATACATGTTCTAGGCCACAAGAAGTATCACATTAGTATGTAAAATGTTTAAAATAGTACCAAGTGTGTAACATATCCTGTGTGTGTGTGTTTCTGTTGAATGATGTAGGCTGAAGCAGAATGAAGGAAAACGAAAACCAAGTACTGGACCTTCCCTCTTGATAATTTATTGGGAATGTTACGCATCATTTTATACGGAAGTCTTAAGTTTTAGACAAGCTAGCTTTTGTGATCTCTTGGTATTCATATTCCTAAGAAGTATCAGAAATGTGTTTAAAGAGAAACCTTCTTAAAAATTAATAATTGTAATTTTCTAAACTAGTGGAATCTAATTTTTTTTCTTGGTAGCGATACAAACTTGGAGTCCGATTGTATTACCGAGTAATGGAATCCATGCTTAAATCAGTAAGTTAAAAAGAGCATAATAGAAAAAAATTCAATCCTGACACAAAAAAGGCATCAGCTAAACATTTTTTTAAATCTGTTTTAGGAAGAAGAACGATTATCCATTCAAAATTTTAGGTAAATTTTTTAGTTTTAGTAAAACAGTTCCTTCTTTTTTATAAACATAGATGTTTCAAAATCATTCTTTTCTTTTCCTTTAGCAAACTCCTGAATGACAACATCTTTCATATGTCTTTGTTGGCATGTGCCCTTGAGGTTGTAATGGCTACATATAGCAGTAAGTTAAATTTTACTAAATAAGCATTTTAGTTCAATTTAAAGTTAAAAAAACTTATCTAAGATGTGGTGTGTTTTTTTGGGGGGTGGAGTTAAGGAGGCAATATGCATAATGTAGATTGGTATATACTGAAGAATGTAATTGGTCACCATAAATCATTAAATGGATTATTATCTGAATTATTTCAGGTCATCTTGGTAATAGTACTTCACTAGGCTCTTATTCTGGGCTATCCTGAGTCCAGGAAATGTACCTATTGAAATCCCTCCAAGACAGGAGATTGTAAATTACCAAAGGAGTTCAAACAAGTAGCATTTACCTATATGGAAACACTGCTATAGATTCTATGGTCATGAAACCAAAGGTTAGAGCTAGAGTCCACCAGATAAACAGGCCACTCATGGTATTTTCTTCTAAATATAATTTTAGACATGTATTGTTTTGCAAATAATTTTGCAAATGTTAAGAAGTTTTGTTTGCAAAAACAAAAGAAAATTTACCTAATCATACAAATACACAATAAAAGAGAAACATATATGAAAAACTATGAATCCTCGTTAATAACCAAAAAATGCACCTTTGAAAGAGTTATCATTTTCTAACCGAATTAGCAAATCTTAAAGAATCCTTCCCTCCCCACATCAGGGATTAATGAGATCGTGAAAATGGATATGCTAATGCATTGCTGGTTAGATATTAAACCTGTTCCTGATATAAGTTTAGAGTATTTAAACCCTTGAAAATTTGATATAAGCATGAGCCCTCTATTTAGGAAAAACATACGTGCACATACACTCAGAATTTAGAAGTCTATTTCCTATGAGTCTATGGAAAAAATCCTGTTCTATGGGTGCCTGACTGGCTCAGTCAGTAGAGCACACAACTTTCCATCTCATGGTCATGAGTTCAAGTCCCATGTTGGGCATGGAGACTACTTAAAATAAATTTAAAAAACAAAACTAAAAAAAAAAAAAACTGCTCTAAATAAAAATTTTCGTTTAGCTTTTCTTCTGTGTTTTAAGATTTTTGTTTGATAAAACCTTCCAAACTGAAAATACGTAATTTAAGGCTTAACATTTCATACCTAAGTTACATTTTTTCTTTCATTTTTAGGAAATACATCTCAGAATCTTGATACTGGAACAGATTTGTCCTTCCCATGGATTCTGAATGTACTTAATTTAAAAGCATTTGATTTTTACAAAGTGATTGAAAGTTTTATCAAAGCAGAAGCCAACTTGACCAGAGAAATGATAAAACATTTAGAACGATGTGAACATCGAATCATGGAATCACTTGCATGGCTCTCTGTAAGTAAATAGCTAAAATAAGTGAAGATATTAATATGCAAATGGATAACAATTATGTGTTAGGGAGAGGTATTTGCTAAAATTTACCTCAAGAGCAAATATGCAGTTTAATGAATAATGCAATTTCAGTGTATAGCCCAAGAGTTAAGTGGGATATTAAAATGGAGTTTTCTTTTACTTGGGCTCCCCAGACCATTTGATACAATGATTTATTTAGGAATACCTTTAATTAAAACATGGCACTTTAAAACAAAGCAGAATTCCTTAAAGTATTTGAGCAATATATTTAAAATAGAGGTGTCATGTTTGAAAATTTAAATGCTGTTAAATTCCAACAAAGTGGTAAAAATTGGAATTATGTTATTTAGGTGATTTAACAAAGTACAGTTTTCTGGTTTATTTGTATTTCTTTTTTTTTCTATCATTAAAGGTAGTCCAAAAATATACACTATTGTTCAATTATTGTTGTTTATAGCATTATAGGAGCACAAATCTTATTCTCTAGGTATTCTATTTATAGCATATAAGCTATTTTTTTTTAAAGATTTTATTTATTTATTCGATAGAGATAGAGACAGCCAGTGAGAGAGGGAACACAAGCAGGGGGAGTGGGAGAGGAAGAAGCAGGCTCATAGCGGAGGAGCCTGATGTGGGGCTCGATCCCATAACGCCGGGATCACGCCCTGAGCCGAAGGCAGATGCTTAACCGCTGTGTCACCCAGGCGCCCCAGCATATAAGCTATTTTTAAGGCTTTTGTTCTATAAAGATGGCATTTTCTATGTAATAGTAGTAAAATACTTATTTGGGGGGCGCCTGCGTGGCGCAGTCGTTAAGCGTCTGCTTTCGGCTCAGGGCGTGATCCCGGCGTTATGGGATCGAGCCCCACATCAGGCTCCTCCGCTATGAGCCTGCTTCTTCCTCTCCCACTCCCCCTGCTTGTGTTCCCTCTCTCGCTGGCTGTCTCTCTGTCACATAAATAAAAATAAAATCTTTAAAATACTTATTTAGAAGTTCTTCTATGTTATGCTGTTTAAATCTGCATAGTTGGGTAATACTTTGTGACTCATCAGATTTGTAGATTAATATAGAGTTGGTTTCTTTTGAAACTGTGTTGCTTGCTAAGCATATAACTTTTCATTTATGCCGATATATAGAAATGGCAATGACAACATTAAGACTTTAGTTACACTAGAATTCTATTCTGTATGTGTAATCCTTAGTTTTAATTTTTTAATGTTTTAAAAACTTAATGGCTAAGAGATAACTTATTTCTTAGTGTCTTCTTGCGCTGCTGTATGAACAGAGCAGATAGAACAGGAGAGAAGTAGGGAAGTTAATAGAAAGCCATTGCATTGCTATAATTGAATTTAGTAACTCCATTATACAGGAGCTTCTACTTTATAAAAAAGGAATGGTTAGAAATCTCGGGGGTTTCTGGGGGATTAAGTGAGAATGACAAAAATGAATCAATCAATAAATAAATATAATAAGTAAGAAGTACTTTTCAGAGGCTGATATGCCCTCTCCTTCTAGACATGGAAATAAAGACATTACTATATCATATGAAAATGACTTTTTATTTCTTTTAGAGAATTATTTTTTTCCCATCAGTACACATCTGCAGCATGGCTTATATTGGGGTAGACATTGTGAAGATGCAGAAAAGACATGGGCTCTGAAAATTGTGAAGGAAATAGAAATTTACTGTTTATAAATTGCTTGTGCTCAAGCCTTTTTAGTTCAATTACTGGTGTTCTAGGATTCTAAACAATATCCCTTTTTTTTGAGAATTTTTGGAGAAAAAGTGACATGCCCAAAGTCAGAAGTGTATAATTTAATAATAGGATGTGGAAGTCATAAGCCTCTACATTTAAATTTTAAGTGTGGTTCATATCTCTAGGAGATAATATTATAGATGATTTTTATTGTCATATATTTTTAATGTTTGAACTTTTAAAAAACATTTTTTTACTTTTAAAATTTTTACTTTTTTAATCTTTAAGAGACTAACCGTGACGATAAGTCATACCACACAAATGGAATACTATGAAATTTTCCTTTGAGAATAATTGACATTTTAGAGAAGGTACATACATATCATAGATATATTTGAGCTTTCACAGACTTTTTTTTTAAACTGAAATATAACATATATACAGAAAAGTATATATTATAAGTTTATAGTTTGAATTTTTCATAAATTGAACACACTCCTGCTACCAGCACCCAGATCAAGAATCAGAGCAAACTTTAATAGTCTTATGATTCTGTATCACAATAAGAATTTTTTATTAAACTGTAGATTCAAACAGTATTGTTTACCTAGGGAAACATCAAGTGAGGTACTACTTACTTTTTCCTCCTAATTATTTAGTAAAAGAAGAAACATCATCGTGTTTTTAATGGTTGTATGGGGAAGGGTTCCAGCATCTTTGCTTCACAGTCTTGAGAAATAATAAATCAAGAACAGAATAATTTGAAAGAAAAAGCACACCTTTCTTTGTTTTGATCCCAGAGAGATTAACAGGCAATATATAAGTATAAAATGCTAAACAATCTATTGAAAAACCTGGTGAAATCTTGTTCCCTGGAAATTTAAAGGAATTAGAGGTGATTTGGAACAAACCATACCTAAGGGTTAGATTAAATGACTTCCAGATGTTTAGGCCTTTTAAATCTGTTAAGGAGTTTATAATGCCAGCAGATAATGAAGTGAGATTCGGATATCTTATTTTTAGTATATTCAAAATTCATCAGATTTTTCTCAATAAAACCTTTGTAAACCAAGATACACTAGGTACTTTATTTTCTAAATGGTCTCTCTTCCCAGGAATATTGTGGATTCTTCCTATTGATCTCCCTGCATCTCTAACTACCTTAAGATTATTTCTCTGGCAGCAACCAGAGAAATCTTTCTTAAATTGCAAATATCATCCTGCTAACTCAAACAGAAACCTTCTGTGAGGGACCTTTGCATCTGGTGATGATGGAGGAAGACCCAGCCATATGAATCCCTCCAAAAAAGACAGTTATAAAACCTCTACATGATTTGGAAAGCCAACTGCCTGAAATCTCTGGACAGGAAGAATAGACAGACTTTTCAGGAGAGAAGAGGAGCTCTGAGCCTGGGAAGCACTTCAGCTAAGTGGGAAGTGTAATAGGATGGGGAGGGGGTGCCAGTGAGAAGAAAACTGCAGGCTTTCTGGCCAGGGCCAGGGAAACTAAGAAAACAGAAGCTGGGGAAACCTTGGCTGCTGAAGAGAGTAGACAAATCCTGTCTACCTACTTCTCTGTGTGAAACCTGAATTATTGGCAGTGTAATGGATTAGCAGCAGCTTAATGAAAGAAGATCTGAACTGAGACAGGAGCTGGTGCCCAAATAAAAAGTTTACAGTTCAGTTTCAGTGAAAATAATTACATGCTTAAAAACAAAATGAAGCAATGCTTATTTGAGAAAAAAATAACAGAACCCAGAAATCTTCACAACTTAACATTTATTATGTCCAGGATACAATTCTAAAATTACCCAGCATATGAAGAGGGTCAAAGGAATCAGATGCAGGTTTTTAGAATGGGAACTTTAGGTCAACTATTTGATGCCTCAGAGCTCTCTTTTGGGAGCTTTGTCGCTCCCTTTTCCTCCCATCAGCAGTTCAAAGTGTAGTCTTAGAGTCGCTGGTGTCCCTGCAATCATTTTAGGGAATCTGCAAGGTAAAAAGTATTTTTATACTGCTATTAAGATACTAGTTATCTTTTGGGGCGCCTGGGTGGCGCAGTCGTTAACCGTCTGCCTTCGGCTCAGGGCGTGATCTGGATGATCCTGGATCGAGTCCCACATCAGGCTCCTCGGTTGGGTTGGGAGCCTGCTTCTTCCTCTCCCTCTCCCCTGCTGTGTTCCCTCTCTCGCTGGCTGTCTCTATCTCTGTCTAATAAATAAATAAAATCTTTAAAAAAAAAAAGATACTAGTTATCTTTTTTACTCTGTTGACATTTATACTGATTATGTAAAAGTGTTAGCACCTTTGCAGGTGTCAGAGCAATAGTGTCAAGGTGGCTAGTCGTCATTGTATGCTTCACTACCACAAGCTCTCCATTAAAATACAAAACAGAACACGTCAGTTTCATTTAAGAATGTTACTGATGAACCAGTAGGCAGTATTAATTTTATTGAATCTCTATGCTCAAGCACAGGTTGTTGAAAACAACTGATAATAAATATTGCCAATGGTAAAGTTTTGAGTTTTAAAGGGAAAATTAGAATTTGGTAAAGCTTGTAGCCACTTGTAAGCATTACAGCTTCTCAGTACTTTAGAGACTTCTGATGAAATCAGTGGTATGTTAATCAATGTGACTTTTTGCTATTGTAAAGGAGATTTGTCAGTGTTTGTAAGATCTCCATTATTCAGTGAATCAGTATTTCCAAAAGACCAAGGCATTGTGTTATAAAGTCATGTAAGAAATTTATCCAGAGTTTAAGGTAGACCCATGTAAAACTTTTTAAAAACATTCATAACATAAAAATTAATAAAGTTTAAGATATACCAACAAATTTTAAGGTCTCAGAATATAAAGTTTATTTTTGTTCACTGATATTGTTCCCAATTACACATTGCAGCTAACCTTTAAGGGAACTATAACTTGCCCAGTTTTAGGGTAGTGTAAAAAAAATCCATTATTATCTTAAAGCTCTATTGTTTATTACATTCCTAGGAATTTTTTGTTTTAATTTAAATTAAACCTAATTTTACCTAAAAATTACTACTACAATAAATATTGATAGATATTAGTCACATGAACAAAAGCTTTTCAGCCTTGAATAATTTTAAGAATGTAAGAGAGTTATGAGTCAAAATGTTTGAGAATGCCTGCCTTGTATTCTCGTCTCCCATTTAATTTTGTCTTTTATTATAACTCGCACAACCATGTTTTTTTGGCCTGTCCCTGAGTCTTTGTTCACTTTATAGGCCCCACTTAAAATACTTTCCCCTGCCATTTTATTTACCAGAATTTCAGTTCTACATCTGCTTTACGGTTCATGACCATCCTAGTCTATAGTCATTCTTCCTCCTTTGCAGCCTTACAGAGTTTGTTTATACTATTTACTAGTCATTTATAAACTTTATATCTTACTACATGTGCATATCTCATGTAAATTGAGTTAATGTATGTAAAGTACTCAGAACAGTATCTGACATTATGCATGTGGCAATTAATTACATAAGTGGAAGTGAAGGATAAAGAGGGGTCAACTAATGAGGACATACAGGTAGTATCATTCCTTAAGTTACTGGGGATCATATGAGATTTGCTTGGAAAGATGAATTTCATTTGATTATGTTGAGTTTGAAGCGATTGTAGGTCATTCAAGTAGAGGTTTCCAGTAGCAGTTGGATATGTGTGTCTGGAGCTAAGGAAAGAAATACAGGCTAGGAACATGAACCTGAGAGCTTCTGGCACATATGTAATAACAAAAATTGCCGCCCTTATTGACAGTTTATTTTGTGTCAGGCATTGTAGTGAGTACTTCTTTTAATATCTTTAATTTTTATAATAATTTATGAGGAAATCAGTGCTTAGAAAGATGAGGAAATCAGTGCTTAGAAAGAACTTCAGTAACTTGTCCAAACCACATAAGCTAAATGGCAGCTCTGTGGTTTGAACCCAGGTCTCTCTGGCTCTGAAGCTGTTAATCTGTATGTTTTTACCAAGTAACTAAAGTTTGGGGGAATGGATAAGATTGCCTAAGGGGAGAATGTAGTACAGTAGTTCCATCTTATCCATGGGGGATGTGTTCCAAGATCCCCAGTGGCCTGAAACCATGAATAGTATTGAACCCTGTATGTTCTGTTTTTCCTATACATACCTACCTGTGATAAAGTTTAATTTAGAAATTAGGCCCAGTAAGAGATTAACAACAATAACTACTAATAAAGTAGAACAATTATAACAATATCCTGTAATAAAAGTTATGTGAATGTGGTCTCTCTCTCCTCTCAAAGTATTTTATTGTACTATAGTTACCCTTCTTCTCGTAATGCTATGAGATGACAAAATGCCTATATGATGAAATGAAGTGAGGTGAATGACAGCGTTAGGCTGCTACTGGCCTTCTGATGATACACCAGATGGAAAATCTTCTGCTTCTATACCTCAGTTGAGTGTGGGTAACTGAAACCAAAGAAAGCAAAACCACAGTCGGGGGCGGGGGGCTGCTGTATAGCAAGAGAAGGTGGCTAAAGAGAATCCTGAGGTACTCTGACGTTTAAAAGCTAGACATAAAAGAGGAGCCTACAAAAGATATTGAAATAGAATAGCCAGAGAGACAGGGAGAAGTGGTGTCATAAAGAGAAAGCATTACGAGATCTGAGTGAGTACATGCTGTTTAAAATACTGTAGGAGCCGCCAGTAAGAACTGAAAAGTATTCATTTGAGCAACAAGAAGCCACTGGTGATGGTAGCACGGACTGTTAATAGAGGTGGTGGAGGCAGGAGTAGATTGCTGTGGGATTTGGATGAGATGTGAATGAGGGATAAAGAGACAGTGATTGTGGATAGCTTTTTACCAGTCTTGTCTGTGAAGGGAAATAAAGACACAGCTGCCAAATGTGTGAGGTGGAGGAAAGATTATTTTTTAAGATGGGTAAAGTAGGATTAAATGTGGATGGAGAAGAGCCATTATGAGTGTTGTGTTGCGGGATGACACATTAGTGGCTTAAAATAGCCATTTGATTTTACTCATGATTCTGTGGGTCAGAGATTTGGGAAGAGCTTGACTGGGCAGTTCCTCCTTGACTGTGTGGTGTCAGGGGCAAGATCTGCTTCTGCGATGCTTTTCTTTTTTCTTTTTAGAGAGGGAGAGGCTGGGGGCAGAGGGAGAGATAGAGAATCCTAAGCAGGCTCCACTCCCAGGGCAGAGGCCAACATGGGGCTCAATCTCACAACCCTAATAACGTGACCTGACCCAAAATCAAGAGTCCAAGGCCCAACCAGTTGAGCCACCCAGGCGGCTCTCCACAATGCTTCCTAATTCACAAATCTGGCCCCTCGCTGCCCCTCAATACATGGTCACCTTTTCTTTCCTTCCCTTCCTACTCTAGGTGGCATCTCATCCTCCTGGCCTTCTCATACGAGAAGCTATGCATCTCACAGCCTTTTGGTTTCAGGATACTCATGCATCTTACACAGCAGCTGGCTTCCAAAGGCTTCTGAAAGGATTATAGCTGGAAGCTGTGTTCTGTTGGTGAGAGCAGTCACAGCACCTGTCCAGATTCAAGGGGTTCCCTTGAATAGATGCCATCTCTTGAGGCATCATTTGATCATTTGAGGAGAGGCAAGGTGAGATGGGAAATACTGTGGGGCAAATGGAAAGAATGGAAGCAGTTATAAGTAAGATTGTATGTGGGTGCCATGGCAGAAAATGAGGAACTTTCCATCAAATGCTTTAATTTTTTTTAATAAAATAGAGCTGAGGTAATTTGCTGAGGGCGGGTTGATGGGTTGGGGTAGGGAGTGTAAAGTGCGGAAGTCAGAAGTTTGAGGAGAGTGGCCACAATATTAAATTGTTGCTGAGGAGAATAATAGAACTGAGTGATGAAAGATATGAGGATTGCCTAGTAGCACTGAAGGAAATTTTGAAGGTATAAATTTTAAATCTGTAGTGCCAATCCAGCTCTTTGTGGTGGAATTATTTTTTCCAGCATCACCTAGCAACCAGATGTAAGATTATAAAAAATGAACAGCTAGATTGACCCATGATTTTAGGCTTTGCTTACACAGGTGCAGTAGAGTGATAATGGTGCAAATAAGGTGAAGAAGCTGGTCAGAGTGATTAAAGTGGTAAGGTGGTAATTTCAGTTGCATAGAGGACATAGGAGGAGATTGATGAACAAAGTCAACGTTTGAAGAAACAGCTTTTATTGGGGCCCCTGGGTGTCTCATTTGGTAAAGCAACTGCCTTTACCTCCAGGTCCTGGGATCGAGCCCCTCATCAGGCTCCTTGCTCAGCGGAGAGTTTGCTTCTCTCTCTCTCTCTCTCCCTCTGCTCCTCTCCCCTGTTCATTCTCTTTCTCTCAAATAAATAAATAAAATCTTAAAAAAAATCTTTTATTTCATTTATTTATTTAAGATTTTATTTATTCATTTGAGAGACAGAGCACAAACACGGAGAGGCAGAGGGAGAGGGAGAAGCAGAGTCCCCACTGAGCTGGGAGCCCAACTCCAGGCTCGATCCCAGGACCTGGAGATCATGACCTGAGCTGAAGGTGGACATTCAACCATCTGAATCACTCAGGTGCCCCGTAAGAAACAGCTTTTAATGAAATTTAACAGAGTAAGAGATGTCAACATTATGTTCCAGAGGTAGTACATTTTGGATGGTTTACTGTATTCTAAGAAATAATCTTGGGAGCACATGAATGTTTTGGAATGGCGATGAAGACCATTGGAAATGAGGTGGTCAAGGAACTAAGAGGCTGAGTGAGAGATGAAGTCACCTAGGACATGTGGTAGAGAGGAGGAATGTGGACTAGGGACCAAAGTCTTCAATGCTTGATGGAAGTGACTCTGAGATAAGAGGTTCTAGGAGGGGCAGAGGGTTAGAGAGTTCCTGAAAAGAAAAGCTCCTGTCTAACTTTTTAAAAACAATGTTTTTCACAATACCTAGTTCGTTGTCTTACATACAGAATTTAGGTGCATAAACAACTAGAATTATGATGTCTTCTTCTTTAATCTACCCCTTAATTACTATGAAGTGATCCTCTTTATCCCTTGTACTATTCTTTCTCTGAAAACTGCTTTGTCTGATTAGTAGAACCACTCCAGCTTTCTTTTCGTTAATATTAGCTTGGCATATTTTTTCCCATTCTTCTACTTTTAACCTATTTATGTCTTTATACTTAAAGTAGGTTTCTTATAGGTAGCATCAATGTTTTATAGTTTTCAGATATAGATCTTTTACCTCCTTCATTAAGTTTATACCAAGGTGTTTTATTTTTTTTTTTTTTGGTACAATTTTAAATGGAATTGTTTTCTTAATTTCTCTTTCTGCAACTTTGTTATAAGTATATAGAAATGCATCCAGTTTCTTGGTATTAATTTTGTATCCTGCAACTTTACTGAATTCATTTATTCTGCCAGTTTTTTAATGGAGTCGGTAGGATTTTGTATATGTAGTATCATGTCATCTGAACAGACCAATTACCAGTAATGAAATTGAATCAATAATCAAAAAAAGACCAAAAAACAAAAGTCCAGGACCAGAGAGATTCGCAGGTGAATTCCACCAAACACTTAAAGAGTTAATGCCTATTCTTCTCAAACTATTCCAAAAACACGGAAGAGGAAGGAAAGCTTCCAAATGCATTCTATGAGTCTAGCATTACTCTGATACCAAAACCAGACAAAGACACTACAAAAAAAGAAAACTATAGGCCAATATCTGTGATGAACATAGATACAAAAATCCTCTACAAAATATTAGCAAACCACAGTCAACAAGGATTGTGGATATGTGGACTTTATAGGTTTCATCATATTTGGAAATTTCTGTCCATTATTTTCTTAAAATATTTTAGTTGACTTCTCCTACCTTTCCCTTCAGGAATTCCAGGTGACTTGAAGTTGTCCCACAGCTCACTGATACTCTGTTTTTGTTTTTGTCCCCAGGTGTTTTTCTTAGTTTCATTTTAGGTAGTTTATATAGCTATGTCTTCAAGTTCATTTATTTTTTTTCTCTGAAATGTCTAATCTGCTATTATTTTTCTATCTACTGCATTTTAAATCTTAGACACTATATTTATCTTTAAGTTTTAATTGAATCCTTTTTTATGTCTTCTGTATCTCTCTTTAACATGTTTGGGGGAAAAACATGTTTGGGCTTTCCTTTACCTTCTTGAGCATATGGAATATAGTTATAATAACAGTTTTAAAGTCTCTATGAATTCTAACATCTTTGTCTTTTCAGGTCTGTTTCTATTGACTGATACTTGTCCTTTTTAATTTTTTTTTTCCTTTTTTGGTCTGCTTTGTAATTTTTTTATCAGGTGCCAGACATTGTGATTTTTACTTTATGGAATCCTGGATATTTTCATATTCCTTTCAGTATGCTTCAATTGTGTTTTGGTACACAATTTAGTTTCTTGGAAATAACTTGATCCTTTTCAAGACTTTTGTTGTTTTTAGACAAAGCCCAAGCAGTCTTTAATCTATGGCTAATCTCTAACACCCTTCTGAGTGCTCTACCTGATGTCCCATGTAGTAAAAGGTTTTTCCACTCTGGCTGGTGGAAATCAGAACTCTTCTTGGCCCTGTGTTAGCTTCTGGAATGGTTCTGCCTTTTCCAGTGTTTTTTTTCTTTGGCTCTGGGTAGTTTATATGCTCTGATAGGTTCCCCTCTGAAGACTTATGCTCAAGTCTTAACCCTCTGGAGGTCTCTGGAGCTCTTTGCAACTGTTTTCTTTCTGTATAACTCTCTCTGGTATTCTGTGCAGCCAGTTTTAGCTACCTTGACTTCCTTGAATTCTAAACTTTTTTTTCTGCCAGGGAAAACATTGGGATTTATTTCAATTTCTTCTCTTTGCCTTGTAGCCTGGGAACTCTCTCCATGTTGTAAACTGAGGCAGTGGTTGGGTTTACCATTTGTTTTCTTTTTCTCAAGGATTACTGCCCTTTTCTACCTGTTGTTCAATGCAGAAATCTATTGTTTCATTTATATTGTTCAATTTTTTTAGTTAAGACAAGTCCTATTTGTTCCTTCATCATCATGACTGAAAGAGTTATGCATAGTATTTACTGATAAAATTTTTATAAATATGTATATTTAAGGAATATTTAGGGTACCCTAAATATTTTATTTCCATTTTCCTATATTAAATGCATCATATCTTCTGAATAATACTGTTTTAGAGGGGTATTTATTATATGGAGATCATAGAAGTACTAGTTATTAATTACTGTTCTGCTTTTAGTAAGTCACAAGAAAGTTGAGTATCCTTTAATTGTTGTTAAATATAGCTGACTCATTAAAATGGATTCAGTTGTACTACCTTTCTGTAGTCACCCAACATTAGCAAATTTCTTCCTTCAGTACTTTTACATAGAAAAGATTAAAAACATTTCTCTTTATTATTTTTCCAAATTTTAAATGAAGGCCTGTTTTACATATCAGCACAGTTATAATAAATAGCTTATATTTTTAGAGTCCCAATTTGATAACAAACTTATAAACAAATTTTTAAGCTTCTTTGGTGTCCTTTTGAAATTCTAAATTTGACAGGAAGTGAACACAAAAGGCAGAAAAGCCTGTGGCTTTGAAAAAGCCAAAAAGGATATCTGTTCTATATTTGTGTGGTAGATCATTAACCACTGGTGCACTTTACAGAAAGATTTTAGCATCTACCATGAGACATTGTTTTTTTAAAAAAGTTACATTTTACTGAGAGCTGTGTCTCAGGAAAGTGAGTGAACTGTAAGATAATGATTAAGTCCTATATAACACTTTTGTAAGAATATGGGTAAGGATGATGGAATAATATGATGCCATATATTGTATTTATACAATAGCCATGCTATTTTAAAGGAAAATATTTTATGTTGGGTTTTTAAAAGCTTTTCATGAATTATTTAAAATAACCGTATATTGGGGCACCTGGGTGGCTCAGTCGGTTGAGCATCTGCCTTCGGCTCAGGAAGACCCAGGGATTGAGCCCTACATCGGGCTCCTTGCTCAGCGGGGAGCCTGCTTCTCTCTCTCCCTGCTTCTCCCCCTGCTTGTGCTCTTGTTCTCTCTGACAAATAAATAAAATCTTTAAAAAAATAACCATATATTTACTTTTTTGCCAGCAAGAGAAAACCTTTTATTTTAATTTTTTTTGAAGATTTTATTTATTTGAGAGAGAGAGAGAGAACAAGCAAGGGAGTGACAGAGGGAAAAGCAGGAGAAGCAGACTCCCCCCCCCCCCACCAGGGAGCCTGAGGCGGGGCTCAGTCCCAGGACCCTGAGATCATGACCTGCATGACGCTTAACCCTCTGAGCCACCCAGGTGCCCCTGTTTTAATTTTTAAAAATCTGATTCTTTCTGAAAGTATAGCTAAAGCTTTAACCTTTCTCATTGTGACCCAATGTGTTCCTAATTTCTTGCTCTTAACTCCCAATAACTAACTACTAGCTTCTTAAGATTTAGGAGACTTGACTTCATTAATCAAAACTGAAATTATTATTTTTTTATTCTAAATACAACTTTGCTTACCAATATCTATGTTTTTACATTACTTTTCAAGTTACCCAGGCTTGAATACTGAGTATTTTTTCCTTCTTTTTCTCTATAGTTGGGTACAGAGTCTTACAATTTAAAGGGGGAAAAATGTAAATGTCTCTTAGATTTATTATTATTTTTTAAAGCTTATTTTCATTTACATTTAGGCTTCTGTTTGATCTCCCAGCTTTGCCACTATCCTCCATTTAAACTTTTGTGCCAAGTTAATATTTCTAAATGCTTATTTATGCCATGCTCCTGTTCAAGAACCTACACTAGCTCCCTGTTGCCATTCAGGAAAAATTTAACCTCTTTTCTCTGGTTGTGGAATCTGGCCCTTCCTGGCCTCACTTCCACTACTCCTCAAATACTATAGCCAGAGAGTTCCTTCATTTGTGGAGCAAAAGCACATTTATCCAGTGACAGATAGCCTGCCTAAAGTGGGATGTAGAATCAGAAGACCTGGCTTTAGGTCTTGAGTCTTTCATGTGCAAGTTAATGTGTTTGTCTTAGCTTCTTGCTTTGTAAACAGAGACCAAAAGACTTGAGTTCTTCTAGTTCGTGTACTTTATGTTTCTATAAAACTATTTAAAAATTAAGAATTATTTGCCAATACTGATATGTAGATCCATATTCCTTTAGATTGCTTCACAATTTGTAAAATATTAAAGGAAGGTTCTTTCATAAAAAAGTTACACAGAGGTCTTATTTCCGTGTTTTCCTTTAGCTCAATTTTTCCTAGTTTTCTTTGGGCCATACCTGGTACTCTGTACATCAGACATTTTAAAGGAATTGTAATTGTCCTTGTGAGATATATAATGACATGGGAAATAGTCCCTAGTCTTAAAGGAGCTTGGTACCTGGTGGAAAAGTAAATAACTGTAATATGTTATGAAATAAGATAAGCCACAAGGGTCAGAGGAGGGAGTGATCATATGTAGATAGGAAAAGAGTTGCAACAGATGTAAAAATGTGGAAAAATGCAGAAGTAGGAAAACCTGGAATTAGACACATTGGGGAAAATTATGGCCCAGCTTTGGCAATGGTAGATGCGTATGAATTTAAGACTAATTTAGTCTTAAAAGTTAAAGGTTGTTTTTTTTTTTTAATGGAAAGCTAGTTCTATTAGTAAATGAAATCTTGTACAAATGTACCAGTTAATTTTATGCACTAATTAAAAATGAAGTGTGTATGTACTCAAAAGTATTTGTCTAATTTAATTCTCAGAATAATCCTTTGAAGTTGTTAAAACTGTTTTCATTTTATAAAAGTGGAAACAGGTTTAGGAAGGTTAAGTAATTTGTCTAAGGTCACCCAGTTGTCATTTGAACCCAGACTGGTTTGATTCCAAATTCCATGTTCATCTAGTAAAGTGCTCCTCTCATTGTGCCATATTATTTCTGTTGATTCACCCTGTTTTTATTACCACTATAACATGTAGTCAAGCATGTGGGACATTATAAAAGGCAACAGTATAAGTAGTTAATTTTATTCTAAGTGAAAATATAGTATATGTATATTTTTTATCCTGAGTAACAAGGTGTTTTGCTTAGAACCTAGTTCATAATAGGAAGGGAAGAAAGTACCATTTATGGACCAGCTCCTTTGTGCAGTGCACTCTCCTTATTGGTCTACTGGATCCTTTAGGAAGAAAATATTAAAAGAAGACTACAAAAAAGAGCAAGTTATATTTTAAGAGAAAGTACTAGTGTGCATATGTGTTTGATTCACACAACTCTCAGAAAGAGATTTTAATATAATATATATTTTTAGAATCCCTAATAATTTAGGATTGATGAAATTAGGTATTTGGATCAACAACCTCAAGGAGATTGAAGGGAGAGATAAAAATGAAATAAATTGTAAAGCTAGGTCTGTTTTCATAGACTGAAATGTTAGAACTGAGTTTTCTCTCAGTTTTTAATAAAAGATCCCAGGAATGCCTAAAGTCTTCCATAAGAATGAAAAAATGTAGAGCCTGAAAAGGGAAAGTAAGGAAAGGCAATATCATAGAAATAAAAATTTTGATAGTATCCTTGTTTTCTACTAGTGGGCTAGTCTAGAGAAAAATAAAAAAAATACAGATATTTAGAAAAGCACAAACAAAAATAAGGATAATAACTTAATTTATATGAATAATTATCCACTGAAATATGAATAGATGATTATTTTAAAAGATCTAAGAATATAAGCTCAATTTAGTAAAATAATTCCATTTCTTGATAATTCTTAAGAATCAATGAGGCATTAAAATGGTTTTTTATATGGTTCCTCATATGTTAAAAAACAATAAGTGGAAAACCCAAAGTAACTGAGATGACTATTATAAATTAATCCAAGTCTTCTCCTGTACTAAATGCTGATATGAGCCTGAGTTCTTGATCCAGATCTATTTATTGTTTTAAATATAAAATATTTTCCTTATCTAAACCTTTGCTCAAGTGCCTTCTAATCTTGCCTTCCATGTTTGGCTATTTAGTCTATTCTTTTGTCTATGCATTTGCCTCCCTCTTTAATCTTTAGAACACTCTGACACACATGAGTAATTGGTAGAGTTCACTGTGGAGGAGACTTGTCCATTCATGTCTCCCTTTCTCCTCCCCTATTGTCCATATTATATATGTTTTCCTTATTCATGAATTGGCAGAAGGGACTAAAGAAATCTAGGGATGTTAAAAAAATAATCAACAACTCAGAAATGTCCCTTAGATGTAGCTCATAGAAACTCGCTGTAGGAAGCAGTACTTTTACAAAGCTCATCACTGGCTTAATTCTTTGGAATCTTTCCTGATCATCATGCAGACCTGCATCAAAATGATCCTCACTTATGGATATAACATTCCAATGTAGAAATCACAATAGATAATACTTTTGCATGTGTGCTGTTACAGGCACTGTTAGAAGTGCTGAAATATGTTAACTGCTTTATTTTGCAAACTCTGTGAAATAGATGCTGTCATTATCACCATTTCACAGGTGAAGAAACTGAAGCACAGAGAAATTGAGAACCTTTTCCTTATAGAGGTGTAACTGAACTCCAGCATTGTTAAATGCACGCAGTGTTTGCTGTTATACGGCAGGTGGAATTTGTTTTATTGCAGGTTCACAAAACTGAGTCGATGGAAGAGCTAGATTTTTAACTCCGGTTGTATGGTTCCAGAGATGGTGTTCTTTACCTCTGTGCTGCCTCATGGTGTATGTTAGCTTACTGTTGGGTATATGCAGTGTTGTGATTGGTTTCTTTATTCTTCCTTTATCTATGTTTGTGGCTTTCTCTCTGTGTGTCCCTGTGCTGTAGCAGGAGGAACCTGGGCTTTGAGTTACCACATCTCAGTTAGTTTTCACAGTAGGTAAATGATGCTGTCCCTATTTTACAAATACGAAAAGCTGAGGTTCAGAGATATTATGTAACTTGCTTTGGTGTGATTATGAACAAGTCATGTCTCTGCATCTCAGGTTTCCTTGTGTGTAAAATGGGGATAATAGTATTTACCTTTCAGAGTTATTGTGAGGGAATAAATGGACACTTAATGAGAGTGGTATATTTTAGAAACAGAACAATTAATTGTTAGTTTCCTACATTCCCTTTCTTCTACTATACAGTGATTTCTTAAGAACAGAGAACTGAGAATACGGTTAAACAGTATTGGATCTGTTTATCCTCGCTTCTAGAAGTATGTAGAACTTTTATCCTGAGGCTCTCCCTTCCCCCGTTGCCTTTTTAAAATAGAAAAAGTTCAGGGGGGAAAAGGTGTAACTGAACTACAGCATTGTTAAATATGGGCAGTGTTCACGTTATACTGCAGTTGGAATTTGTTATATTGTTTTAGTTATGAATCATGTCAGCTAATTACCCAAGGGAGTGTTAGTTCATTATTCAAGTACAAACAAGAAGGGAGATAGCAATTGTAGAAGAATAAGCTCAGAAAGATCCTCTGTGCTTATTAACCTGTGGAAATGGAAGCAATTGTACTCTTGTTCAGCGGGTCTTTTTCTGTAAGGTCATGATGTTAGGAAATTGCTTGAATATAGTCTTAGAATTTTCAGTCTCTAAACTTGTAGTTATATCCTAACTGTCATAGTGAGGAACAGTTCTGGAATCTGGATGTGAAAGAAACAAAAAGTAGAAGTATCTTATGAGATATCTATTTTAATTAATATAGTTTCTAAATTCCTCCAGCAAAATAAGAAGCTATTATTAATAATGATTTTAGTAAAATTTTAGAAACACTCTGGGGCAGTTGTTCCTAAATCATTTAATTAAGTTCTGTTACTTTTCATAATAAAATAGAACTGACTTTTTGATATTTATCTTCTCCAAATATTTGTGGCATGTTCTTAAAACTCTGAACGGTCACAACCTAGTCTCTTTCAAAATGCATGTCAGTGGCCCTTGTGTGTGTGGTTTTATTAATTTACTGATTGGTTCTTCATACTTTCCACTATTGTCAAAAATAGCCAAATATCAGAAGTATTTATGGTATCTTCCTGTAAGTGTGGATTTAGAACTGATAAGGAAATGTAGAATAGGAAACAGCTGGATTTGCTTCTCTTTCAAAAAACTTTTTATTCTTCTTGCTAAGTTTCAGTGTTTCTTGCCTCTGTTAAAATATAATTTCTCTTTAAGATTTGATTATACTCTTTAAGAATTCTCCAAAGACTAACAGAAATCTATCTGTCTTGCTGTCTTTTATTTCAGTTCATTTCCTTTTTGGAGTTTAATATCTAGTCATTTTTATCCTTACTAATAAATTAGTAAAAACTTATTTTTATTAATATCTGATCATTATCCTTACTCTTTCTATGTTTTAAGATAATTATCTAAAAGTTTTTCATTTGCATGTTAAGTAACACGGTTTTTATAACTTAAGTTTTGTCATTTTTAGTTTTTTTCTTTTAAACAGTAAAAATGAGAAAGGCGGAAAAGTAAAATGACTCCTCTCTTACCAATACATGAGTCCTAAACAAAAATGAACATAAGATTTCCTAATCCAGTACTGAACTCTTAAAAATGTAAACTTTTTCTTAAAAATATAAAGTTTTACACTGTCTTTGTAATAGGCATACTGGAAACTTTCAGTACTATGTACTTTTAAAACCAGGATCTAACTCACATATTTAAACAAGGTCTTCTGAAAATAAACTTTTCCACAGTCCAGTTTCAAGTGAAGAATAAATGGTGTGGGTAGATGGAGAGTGCCATGATAATGCAAAAATGATATACCTGACCTTTGTAATTATTTCTGGGGAAACAACAACTTTTTCGATAATCTCTTACAGACAAACTATTTGTAATTGTCCCTTTCGATTTTTTAATACATGTCCATATTTTTCCCTTCTCTTTATATCAAAATTATGTGTATTTTAGTCGAAAAAAGACTTATAGGACCACAACAGAAAATATAGCAATTTTTGCCCAACAGTTTTGAAACCAGTTATGTTGACCATCACACACTCATTCGCTTATGTTTTGTCTGTGGTTGCTTTTGTGCTGTAAGGCAGAGTTGAGAAGTTGCAACAGGACCGTATAGCCTGTAGGCTTAAGATACTCACTATCTGATCCTTGAAGAAACGAGTGTCTGATTCCTGATGTATAACATTAACATGTTTCCCAAAGTCTTACACTCAGATAAGTGTCATAACCTTCATTATCCTATCTATGCTGTTCCTCACCCCATTCCTTGCTTTTTAGTTTCTCTTTCTTGTGTTTCCTTTTGTAAAAATAAGCAAATATATGTATGCGGTCTTATTTTGCCTTTTGTTATACCAAAGATAGTATAGCATATATATTCATTTACACTACTTTTTTCACTTAACACTTTCTGGAAATCTCACCATATCAGTTTATAGAGCTCTATGTAATAAAGAATTATTACAGCTGCATAGTACTACTTTGTATATGTGAATCTTCTATGTTTGGACTTCTAGGTAGTTTCCAGTATTTACAGTTTCAAATAGTGCTGCACCTTGTACATATGTTTTTACATTATTGAAATTATGTCTTCAGGATACACACATAGAAATGAGAATGCTGGCTCAAGGAGTAAATGTATGCGTGTGTGATATGGCCAGATTCCGGTCCATAATGATCATACCATTTTCTGTTCCCATCAGCAGTGTATGAATGTACCAATTTCTCCACAAGGTTGCTCATTTAATTTTACAAAGTGATGACATTAAAATATTCTTCCCATCTTTCATCAGCATCATTTCAAAAAAGACAGGCCATTTTAATAAAGGGAGAGAGAACATAAAAGGATTAGAACAGCTCTTTAAGTTTAAATTGAATTAATGTGATTGTTTTCTTTTTGCTGAAGACAAATGCATCTCTACCCTGTAATCAGAGGAATCCTTTTAAAATGCAAATCTATCATGTCTCTCCTAACTGGAAATTCTTCGGGGCTTTCCATATCTCCTCAGATCTTAACTTGGCTTTATTATGGCCTATAAAGTACATGTAAGGTCTTAGCCCTATATCTCTAGCCACTTTAGCTTTGTTTTAGTTCTTTCAGTATACCAAGTTCTCTCCCAAGGACGTTTGCATGTGCTACTTCCCTGGCCATCATTAAAGAAATAGATGAGTCAGAAACAAACAAAAGAAACCCCAAGTTCTTAATCCTGGATCTACCTTAACTTGTTATGTGACCTTATGCAAGTTACTTAGACCTTTAATTCTTTAATTAAGATGACCTATAAGATAGGATCTTTTAGTTTTAAATTGTGAATTTACCAGAAGTCATTTTGATGAGAAGGTTAATAAAATTAGTTGATGAGTTGATTCTATATGAGTAAAGTAAGGTTTGAGTTTGAAAAGTGGTTATTAAGTTCATGAATTATCTCTGCTTCTGGGGTTTTGTATCTTGGATTGTTTTTGCCACTGCTTTCAGCACTTGAATCATAATGTGATGAGAGATAATTTTGTATCCTTTTTAGGAGCTATTGAAGTAAATCTTTTTTGAGAGCAGGAGGAAGGAGAACGACTTGATAAAGAAGTTGGCCTGGAGTTAATTTCATACTATTTTATTATCCTGATCTGTTGCCCTGTTTAATTGATAGTTCTTTGTATTTTTGTAAAATTGTCAGAAAATGGGTAGCAGACATCAGGTAAAAAAGTTGAAGAGATTAAATAGGTAATTAAGAATTCATGATTTAGGAAAGATTTAGGAAAGAAAATCATGTTGATTTCTGGAAAATTTTGTAATTAAGTAAAATTGTTGACCATTAAATACTCTGGTCTATTTAAAGATGTTTTGTGTCTTTAACTTTCTCCATTAGTTCCTTTTAATTTAGAATTTATTTCTTGGAAATCATGTTATAAATGGATAATTTGATTTCCAGCCCAGCCCAAAAGAGCTTTTTAAAAACATTTTACCTTAGGATTATGTTAAGTTTCATCTATTAGTAAGCACTTTATAAAAATTTCTATGTATTTATTCACAACTAAGGGCACTAGGTTACATCTTCCCTTACTTGCATCTGGGGTTGGATTGACATGTAAGTACTAAAAAAGTTTGGGTGTTGGGAGTTACTAAGGATTCTGCTAGGCGATAAAACTTAATATATTGACAAGAGATCATATATCTAGTTCATTCATTAAGGGTCCAGAATTACAGAGCCAAAAAGCAATAGCTTTAGATACAAGTCATGAATTAAATGTTTCTCAGTTGGGTATATGAAGTTTTATATGTTTTTTATTATATTTTATATTCCTCAACTGAGTGACTAATCTTTAAATAACAGTATCTATAAGATTCATACCTCAAATTTACTTTCAGTATTTTGAATGTGGAATATAAAGTCAAAACTCCTTGATGAAGTAGTGTCTCCAGTTTCTTTAAATTTTTTGTACATATATTATGTACAGCACATAGATTTTCATTCATTTTTTTATAAACTAGTTACTTAGTTATTATTTTCTCAGAAAAGTTCATTTCTGAGTTTAGAACCAGTCATTAGGATCTTGGAGAGGTGTTTTCCACACCTTAAAAATGTTCTCATCTTCTGTTCCTTTGAAGGGCATTAATGTGGAACAGAAGATTAGTTAAATTATCTACTCTTTTATAAAGATGTTAAAAACAGTGGGCATACTTTTTTGGGAGGGAGGGCTTGATACTATCACTTTAAAGTAAAAAAAGTAAAATTCTCAAGAGTTCTCAAGAAATTTTCGGGGGAAAGAAGAAAGAAAATTCTGAGTATATAATTTACCATAACATGCAATGCTAACAAAGGAAAATAAATTTAGTACAATTTCTGTCCATGTAGTTAAGCTTTACCCAGGATTTGAAATTCTAGAAGAGAAAACTAGTATTCATTATCTGTTAGGTATTACTTTATGAAAAATCTTATAAAACTTTTGATTCATCTTTCTGTTGACAAGAGGGCAACAAAAATGTCTCCAGTAATAACAAATATCTAATGACTATTTTGCTTGTATTTTAAAGTAATAGCCATACTTTGAGATCTTGCTCACAGATCTTTAAGCCAAGGAAAGTTCTTAGGAATCTCAGTTACAAACTCTCAGCCCCTTTTTCCCACATCATTAAGTTGTTAGTTGCTTTTCGAGAGTGCTAGGTATATTTATTTTCTGAAGAGTGATATCAAATAAAGGTATACTACAGGGCCAATTGAAGACAGTAAGGATTTATTTTGCTTTTGGTTTATCTAGAGGAAACCATGGCTACCTAAAGAAAATCCCCCCGTTATTTTATTGAAAATGGATTACTTATCTAGCAAATGACTATGATTTGTCTGAAATCATTGTAGCCCAAACCCAGAGAACAGGAAAAATCAAATTTAAATTAAGAGTAACTGTCCATAGCAACCCTGTTGGGACCCCTCTCACTCTTGACAGCTTCTTCTGTATTTTCACTTAATAAACTTCTATCACTTAAAAAAAAAAAAAAGAGTATTTGTCCAAAGTTGTGTTCAGGACTTCAAAGATTAGATGTAAAAATCAAATACATTGAAAGCTGAATTTAATTATGTCATTTTTCTCAAACAAAAAGCATTCTTTTTTAGTTAACTTTGGAGAACTGCTTGAATTTGAAAGAAAATATGTTGGAAAATGAAAAAGTTTTAGTGTAGTTGGTACTTAATATCTACTAAATTATAGCTCAAATTGATACCTTTTCTGTGTTTAAGAAAATGAAAATGTAGTTGTACTGAACTCAGTACAACAGGCCCTGTAGTTTTGTTGCTTTTTATATAAGGAACTATGTTTTTACTTCATAAATTATTTTGACATACATTAACATTTTGTGTACTGGAAATAATATTTTCAGCTGTTCAATATTTCACTTTAAATGGTCAAAAGAGAGAAGGGAAGTAATATATTTATTGATCACTTTCAAAGCACCAAGTCTTATATTTCACTATCTTACTATCTGTGGTATTTCTGACTTAAAATACATATACAAGTTACTTATTGTGACAAAATATGCCTTTAAAATGTACCTCCATGTAGTTTTTTTTTTAATGTACTAGCAAAACAGCATTTTTTAGTTTCTTCCCTCTCAATTTTCGTGACATATATTATTTTGAAATTGAACACTGTTATATCCAGAAAATAGACCAAAATAATAATTTTAAAGCATACATACTACATGGTTAGATAGCACATGCTTCTTATGCATTGCCTACAAAGACAAAAGCCTGAATATTATTTGTAACTGCTCGAGATCCCCAAATAGTGTGTTGGTATTCCAGAAGATATTTTTAGCTATTTTTTAAAAAGCACTCCAAAACCACTTATTATTGCAAATTATTCTCCTTCTCGTTTATATTATAGTTCAAGAAACATGATTAGTAGTTTCAATTCAAATTGAAATAGAAATTAGATATACGTTGAATAAAAATATTAAATACGCAAAACATTTAATTGTTATAAATCATTTAGTTAAAATTGCAAGAAATTAAACAGTACTCATGGTCACCAAATGATTTAAATCATAGTCGCTTTTAGACTTTGAACAAGTCTTTTAGGGATTTTTTAATGAAGAAGAAGGTACGGGTCAAAATGGCTCAGAAAAATAAAATGGTTATGTATACAAGAATAGAATACATTTTAATGCTTAACACATCGAATACAATTTTTTATACTACTAACTTTAAAATGTCCACGTGTTCATTTTCCTTCAGAGGTGGAGAAATAGTTGTCCAAGAAAACACTTCTCACATTTGAAGGAACTTAGAGTTTCCCAGTGTAGTCCCAGCCGTTTCATTTCAGGCAGCTTATATTGTAGATTCACTGTCCAATATCTTACTACTTAAGGTCTGTAGGTTATGCTGAATAAAGTTCTCTGTGCTGTGAACTTCAGAGGTTCTGAAGTCACTTCTTCTAGCAGACCAGTTTTTCATTTTTATTGAATTCTGAATTGTTTCCGACGTGAAGTAGTAAACTATAGGGTCAAAGCAACAGTTTGAAACAGCAATGCAGAGAGTGATTGGGTACATGGTCCTTACTGCTGCCACTGCTGAGCAATTTACAAATGTTTGTGTTCTCATAAGAGAATATAAAATAAGATTGATATTGTAAGGCACAAAACAGAAGCAGAATATGACCAAATGTACAAAAATCATTCTTAAAACTTTAGTTTTGTTTATTTTGCTTCTACTTAATGTAACAGGTTTATTTAAAGTTCTTAGCACCACACTAGAACAAGTTACGTTTAAAATTAGAGGAATAAAAAATCCCACTATTTCAATGAAAATTACAATCCTTGAGAGATATGTTTTCCATGTGGCTTCTGGAAATTTTTCAAAGCAAAAATGAGAGTTGGTGGACTGAAAAAAAACCGCTGGTGCACTTCCTCCTATCACAGTTAGCCACACAGCAATGCACACGAGTTTTGCATTTCGTTTGGTTCTTAAAGTCTTTGACTTAAACGGGTGGACAATTGCCAGAAACCGATCCACACTAATACAGGTTAAGAACAGAATGCTTCCATACATGTTGGTATAAAACAGCATCACTGAAATTTTACAAAGTAAATCTCCAAATGGCCAGTTCTGTGTTGCAAAGTAAAAAATCCTGAAGGGTAAAGTAAAAACGAAAAGCAAGTCTGACATTGCCAAGTTAATCATGTACGTTGTGGTTTCATTTCGCACTTTGAGGGTGCAGATGAAAATGTATATGGCAACACAGTTGGATATTAACCCAAGCACAAACACCATACTAAACATGCACCCATACAAAGTGTACTTAAAGGAGTCATCATAGGAGCAATTGGAGCTGTTATTGCTTACCATTATAAAGGCACGTCCAGTTTACAGAATTGAAGTCCTTTGGTCAGCTGCAGTCTTCTTTGGTATTCAGATTGTGACCACTTTATAACCTCCAAAGTATGTGGAAATTCTTTGTATCTTTGGATGGTTTTATAAATATTTCCTTTTTCTTTGAAATCTCGATAAGAAACATGAAATTCGTTGTTGTAAATTTTCCACTTGGTTCTTCAACAGGAAAATATTCTCATTTTCTAATCCAGAAAATCCGTGAATCCAGAGTTTGGGTAACTGACGGACAACTTTTGAAAAATGTAGTCAGTGAAGCCAACCTGTTGGATTATAAATTTAAAGAAAAGCTGTGTTCTGAGATGGGAATAAAACTACTCATCTGGTAAACTTGTGTTTCAGTAGTCAAGATGAATATTCCAAAATTTAAGATTCTTTATGCTCCAGAATATTTAACATGAAGGTAGCAGTCTTTTTTTTTTTTTATTTTTTTTATTTTATTTCAGTGCCGTTTCAGGGACTTAAACATTCCCAGTTTGGTCTCACTTCTTACTCCTTTTGAAGGAAGTTTTCCTTTTTGGTGTTTCTGCAGTGGATTCCAGATGGTAGTAAGCAGAAGAGTCTTTTAAAGTTTCCGAAAGAAATTCCTAAGCGTGTTAGCTCTTGCTGAATTGAAGCCTTTTCCTCTGTTCCCAGATGTATTGTGAGATGGGCTTTCTCTGAAGTGGAAAAGAAAGGCTTGCTAGATTTGTAGTATGACATCACAGGAAGAAAAGGCTGGGCTTGGACAAAGAAAGGTTTCAGCCCCGTTTGTTTACTGTGCCTTTAATCTGATAATGTGTCTGCTGGGAATATACCTAGGAGGCTTGCAAATGGTCACTGGCTGTTGAGCTGAGCCTCTGCCCTTTAACTCTTTTTATGCGGAAATAGCTTCTGGGATTTTGGCCACCTTCTTTCCTTTCTTTTATTTCTTTATTTGGTAATAAGAAATCAGTATTAAGCCTGTGTTTCTCTTATTTGACTGCTTTTGTGTTTGGAATATGACTTTTTTAAGGAAATAAAACGTATATGAGTGTGTATTTATAAATTGAAATTGTGGTATCTTATATAGCATTAAAAAAACTGTTTAATGACTTATGAAAAGGAAAAATTTAATCTTTAGGCATAAAAAATACTTGACTGACCAGTGGTAGTTTTGCCACTCTTGGCTTCTGTTTGCCATAATTGCTTCTCAAGATTTAATTGGTATGATTGTGAATGGCTCCAATCCTGTATCTCTTCGATTTTTGATAAGCTATTTTCTAACATTCTTTCCTCTTTCCTATAAAATTGAGTTAATATTTTGCAGCACTTTTGATTTTTAAATTACTTTCACCAAAGAATAAATTCAAGAATGCTCATATTTGGTGTGGTATTAACCTTACTTACGCACAGAACTAAACTGCATCTTTTTAAACAAACTTTTTTTTCCCTAAATTGATTGGCGTTAAATTTTGAAGAATGAAAGTTATACCACTTGGCTAAATTTTAGGTTCATAATTTTATTTTCATTACCCCCAGCCTGCCCCTTACCCCTCTTAATATGACATTAACTATGTATGGTTCAGATTTTGTCTTCATTTAAAAGCTCCTGTTAGTTGTTTCTGAATATATTTATATTTAAGGGATACTCATTTTTTTAAAGTCCAAAGAACTTAGAAGAATAAAATATGTGCAGGATCGAGGTGATTGAGTATGGATGTTATTTCCACGAGGATTGAAGATACAACCTCTGGACACATACATGTTTTTCTTGTTCTAAATTACCATTTTTCAGAAAAGGCTAGATCCAGTAACGGTTTACTGTTGCTATTTTCTAGTTTGGTTCAATTTGGGCCAAAACTCTGTCTTTCGAAGTATCTGTTAGGGAAATTTAGGAAATTTAAGAGTGATTTGTTTTTCCTTCCTCAATTACCTAACTAATTTAAAAGTAATATGTTGCAAAAAAAAAAAAAGTAATATGTTGCAGTAATATGTTTTATGCTGATTTTATACCATCAATTATAAAATTAAGTTTAGCAACTTCTGTTGTTTGTTGATGAATCCTGCCTGAATTGTATTCTTTTTTTATTGTTTTGACTGGGAAATTTATAATTGAGTAACACCAAAAAATGAGTATTATTTATAATCAATGAACTTAAGTATTAAAGGACTGAATTCTTTATGTATCGCACTGGTATGGGAAAGAGGTAGCATGTGTAAGTGTTCATATTAGAAGGCAGGTGAATAGTAATGAAATAAGGAGTAATCAATAAGCTTGTATTCTTATTGAGAAAAATATTCTATTATAGTTTCTTAGTAATCTATTAAATTGATAATCTCTTTAGTCATCATTAAGTAATAAAATAATAAGCAGTCATATGCCCTGACTTTGTTTACTTCTGCTTTCATTTTGAATATGGCATTGTCTCAAACAAAAAGTTACAATGTATTATGTCTACACTGGAATATTCTTCCACATATTGGTGGTTATTCACTGGACTTCTTATTCACTTTAGTATTCATTTCTAGTTTTTCATGTTTGAATTATTGGTGCTTATAGATCACTATTTCTTGAATTAAGCTTTTTGTTATTATCAGGATGTTAGTATATGTTTGTATTTCTAATTCTTAAACAGTGTTTGACCCTTAGTGATATTCTCATGTTTGCTGATGACTGAATCATAGCAATAAACTTTACTTTTGTTGAAAACTGTTTCTTTTGAGGAAAAAACAATAGCAGAGGGGCTGTCTGCTTCAGGGAAGATTATTAAATGCTGGATTTTTCAAGATATTTAATTTCACTTCTAATTAAGGAACCAAAGTGAAATTAGATACCTTGAAAATTTCTTTGGTTAAGATTTGAAAAATATATAGTAACTGCTTACAATGTAGTTAAATAAATATAGGGAATCGAGTATATTTAATAGGTTTCTATTTGATAGCCTCAGACCAAAATGTTGTTTTAGTAAGAAATTTGTACACTTCTGAAAGGTAAGTCTGTGAATAAACTTATTTCTTGAGTGGGGCTTTCAAGGGAGGTGAAAAAACTACCACTGATTTGAAATTTAGTGACTCTCATTATGTGAGTCATCACTTTTCAAATTTTAATTTTATCAAGAAGCCAGGTAAATAGCCAGCTAGCCTATAAAGTAGATGTTTTATTCACTACAATAATAGTATAAATCATTTAGTTGTTTAACTCATTTTTTATCACGTTGAGAGAAAGTATTCTGTTAACTATTAGAAGTTTAAAGATTTGGGAACTTGTGAGTTCTTGACTAAATTTCTGCTACAGCTATGATATTGAGGAGGCAAGAATCTGACTTTTTTACGTCCGATTCAAAATAGGCTTATAATAGTTTGTTGGATGAATGAATAAATGTTTATTGGACACCCATTATAAAAAAATAATGTGTAAAGTGTGTTCCTCAGCCATTCTTACTGTCTCTTCATTTTCACAGTGGTTATTTTCTAACCTTGATAGCAGTATCATTTTTATCTTGCCGATTTTTAATTCTCACTGCCACCTTTCTGCCTTTCTGGTCTGACCCTGTCACTCTTATCTGTATGGTTGTTATAATCCTTTATCTTGTCTTCTTATTTCTAGTCCCACCCTTTTTCATTTTCCCCCTGCTAGACTGTCACAGATCAAATCATGAATGAATCAACTATTTATTCATTTACACCCTTCTTGCTTCCAAAAAGAATATAAAGCAGATGATAATTTTAAAATTGTCATAACTGATGGAACTAATAAACATGAACGATTTTAGTGTTTTATTATATGTAAATTATACGTAAACGGTGAAAGTTTAAAAAGAAAGTGTAGAACAGTTAAAAAGTTTAAATGTGAGAAATTCGAGAGAAATTATTCTATACATTAGTCATTTTCATTCTAAAAATTACTCATTTTGAACACAATACAAGTTTGCAAAAGGCAAAAAAAATCTTAAAACACAAATTCATAACACATTAGTAAAAGAATAAAGCCAAGTGCTAGGTGGGGAGAAAGAAGGGTGGGAAGGGGGGCAATATGTGAAATAATGATGTTAGGAAAATCTAGGCTGAGGGAAGCATTCCAGAGTGTCAAGGGAGAAACTTTGCTTTGCTTTATCTCAGAAATACATTGTGAATCTTTACACGTGATCCATTGAATGACCATAGGAGGTAGTTTTCTAGTGGCAGAACATATGCCATTTCTCGTTGGCCCTCAATTTAAGAAGAGTACCCAACATCAAATTATGGTCCTGAGAAACATATGTTGGTAGATTAATATAGTCCACATATACGTGGTAATTTTGGCTTAATGCTGAGGAAAGTTTTGTAGTCTAGTGCAAGGGATCTCCACCTGAAGACCTTGACATCTCTAAAACTCCTGTTTTATTCATTCCCCTGAGGACTGGGTCCATGGCTTTGATGAGATTCTGTGACTAAAAATAGGTAAGAGACCATGGATCTAAAGAAGTGAGGGATTAGCAAGTCCTGTAGGGTACTTCTCTGAAATAGCTGGAAATCTCTGAAATATTTTGAAAGTTTTTCTCTATGGATAGACTAGAAGGAAAAAGACTGTTTGCTAGTGCAGGTTCCTCATGAATGAAGTACAGAATTGTGTATGTAGGCAGTAAAATATAAATCTGTACTTTTTTCATTTTGATAGGGAAGTGTGAAAGTGTTGCATAAAGAGCGCAGGCAAAGAATCGGAGAAGCTTGTTATGCAATCGTTTGACCTTCCTAAGATTCTGGCTCCTTGGCTGTAAATTGAGGGGGTTGGACTTCTAAGAGGTCCCTTCCTGCTTCTGTAACTGATTCTGATTCTTTTAATACTTTGAATGCTTAAGCTGCTAGATTGTTTTTTTTTTTCACTCTCAGGTATAACAAATCAAGGAGTCACTTTTCATTTTTTATGTTGAAGGATTTCTAATATTGAAAACAGTTTGTACAAGAAATATGTACAAGAAATATTCTTTGCTTAAGCCAAGAGTCTCATAAGGGGAATTTTGTTAACATATTGTGATACTGTAAAGACTTAGCATTGAAAAAAGACTTTACTTTGTGTTTCTATAGCATTCTTTAAAAGATTTTTCTGGGACTCCTGGGTAGCTCAGTCAGTTAAGCGTCTGACTCTTGATTTCAGCTCAGGTGATCTCAGGGTCCTGAGATGGGGCCCTGCCTCAGGCTCTGCTCTAAGTGGGGACTCTGCTTAAGATTCTCTCCCTCTGCCCCTCCCCCTGCTCTCTCTCTTTCTCTCTCAAATAAATATTTAAAAATATGTAAAAGATTTTTCTTTCCAAAGCACAAATAAGATGCCATGTGTTTACTATGAAATTGATCAAAACTCTAAAATAATTTCTCATTAAAAGTTTTGATGGCCATAATTGGAGTTTAACTGAAAATAACATAGAGAATATGAGATTTGTAAAACTATTGGATGGGAGTGTGTTTGAGACTTAAACTGAAATAAAGTTCAAGTTCGAAATAAAGTGTGGAATACTGAAATTTTAAAATGTAAGAATAATACTCTAAACTTACTTTGTTTTGAAAGCAGCAAATGTTTGTTGTGATGAGATGTGTTCTCTTCCATCTCAAATTTACACTTATTAAAAAAGTTTTCTCACTTTAGTATCTTCTAAAGCCTATTAGGATAATTTTTTTTAGGATAAATTTTTTATTTAAGTACAGACATTAGGGGCGCCTGGGTGGCTTATTCGTTGAGCCTCTGCCTTCAGCTCAGGGCATGATCCCGGTGTTATGGGATCAAGCCCCACATCAGGCTCCTACGCTGGGAGCCTGCTTCTTCCTCTCTCATTCCCCCTGCTTGTATTCCCTCTCTCGCTGGCTGTCTCTCTCTCTGTCAAATAAATAAATAAAATCTTAAAAAATAAGTACAGGCATGAGCAAAACTTTCAATTTTAGAAATGAACACTTGTAATTTATCTCAATAGAATATTTTATATAAAAAGATCTTTTATTGTGTGTTGATGTAATTTGAAAGTGGTTTACCTTTCCATCATTATTGCAAACTCTTAGCAATTTTTGTTACTGTTTACTGGAGCATGAGTCATCTACCCAAGTTCAGCTTGTAGTGTTGGGTGGAAGTAGAAGAAAGATTTAAAGAGTGATGAATGACAATTTATAGCGAAGTAAAAGTAGACGGGAATGGTGGTTGAAGCAGGTTCAAACAAAGAGGGTAAAAGAAATTAAGAGGAGCAGGAATGTTGTTGTGGTGTAAGACTTAAAACTTGAGTAAATATATTTTTCACTGCCAACACTGTGAGTTGTCCCTTCTTCCTTTTTTCCTATCTCTGCCTGGTCCCTACTCCTTCATCTTTTTTTCTTAAAATCCTGTCACATTTTTTATGGAGACCTCTCAGTTTCATCAGTTTTTTCCTATACTTCCATAGTGTTTAGTCTGTCTTCCTTTTAAGACATATTCATTCAATTAAGATTAAAAAAGAAAGAAATAATTGCAGTGCAGAGTATAACAATAGATGTTTATTCAGAATGGAGATGAGAGTCAACCAAGTCGGTTAAAGGGCCTTCAGAGGAGGTAATGTCTCAAGAAGACAAGCCTTTAAAGTTGAATAAGAATTTCAACTTTAAAGTCTTGAAGGCTAGAGCCATGCCTGGTAATAATGTCTTAGTATAGTACTATTAGTATAGTTATGTTGTCTTTTTCAATCAAAAACACATAAAATGATTGGAGTGACAATTTTCTCAATTTTCTGAATTTTCTCAAGAATGCCTCATAATTAGTTTCACTCTAAATTTCTAGAAGAGAAGTTAATTCATCATACCCAAAGTATGCTTGGGGGCATAAGGGCTTAATTTGGTCATAAAATCTAGTCAAGGAAGGTTATAGGCTAGTTGTGGTTTTCAAGTCTTTCACCTACTTTAGAAGCAGGAAGATATAGTGTAAAAACACCAATCTAGGTGTTAAGGGACCTAGATTTGTAATTCCAGCTATGCTACTAAAAGTTAATGTGACATTGAACAAATAATTTAACTTCTCTATTATGTATTTGTAAAAGAAGAATATTGAACTAGATCTTTAGAATCCTTTTCAGACCTTACATTTTTAATTTAATCTTCATACTAATTTTGAATGATATGAAGAACATATATTATTGCCTCCAAGAAAGTGAAATTCAGGGAAGTTGTGGCTTGTCTAGAATTATATAAGTGATTAAATGATGGAGAATCATGAAGCCAGAACTAGAAACCAGGTCCTTACTATTAAGTAACCAGCCCAGTTCCTTGTACTTTGTTGTTAAGTTAGGAAATCCAATTCAATGAGTGTATGGGAAGCTGAAACTAGTATTCTAGTTCCTTGATGTCTAGTCATGTTTTCCTGCTATGTAACGGATGGATTCCAACCTTATTTTTTCTTACTGACACAAAATAAGAAGAACCTTGATTTGTAGCTTAGGTGAATGTTAAGCAGAGAAGAACTTTGTTTTTATATGTATAAGCTATGGAGACTTTTTTGGGAAAGATTATAGTCTATAATTATGACAAATTTAACTTAGATTAAAATCATAATACAACCATCCTTCACTTTTAGCTTCATCCATATTGATTTTTTTAAAAAAAATGTAATTGGAAAAAGTATGCGCCAAATTTTATATAGATAGGAAGGAAATATTTCTTTTTTTTTTTTTTTAAAGATTTTATTTATTTATTCAACAGAGATAGAGACAGCCAGCAAGAGAAGGAACACAAGCAGGGGGAGTGGGAGAGGAAGAAGCAGGCTCATAGCAGAAGAGCCCTACGCGGGGCTCGATCCCACAACACCGGGATCACGCCCTGAGCCGAAGGCAGACGCCCAACCGCTGTGCCACCCAGGCTCCCCAGGAAGGAGATATTTCTATTTCTTTCAAGTAATTAGAAAAAGGGTTTCCTGTGAATAGTATATTTAACATTTTCCAGCAGTGTTTACTATTAGAAATCCAGGTACTCTTTAGTTTATTTCAATAAGCATTTGTTGCCTTTATCCATTACTGAAGTGCGGAGATAGGGAAGGATTGCTCTTTTAGGATGCTCATGAAAAGCTAAATGCTTGTGGCTAGAAAGCTGTTCTTTGATACACCTGAGTTCTTTTGTTCCCAAAAATGAAATTGTGTTTTGGGGCAACCAAGTTCAGTGCTTCAGAGTGACTCAGAGGCAAGTTGCTGAAAATACATTGTTGAGTTTGATGTGTACATCTGTGAAAAGTTCATAGGGGATGCCATTAGAAACTAAGGGTTGACTCTCTGTTCTCAGGTTGCTTTGCAAGAGTCTTTATGTTCTTATTCTGTACGTAGAGAAAATCATAGACACACATTGTTGATGTGATTCATAGGAGAAAAACAACTTGGAACTCTGCTTAAAAAGGAACCTTGACCCTACATAAAGAGAATTTTTTAATGAATATACATTCTGTATTTTTGAAAATTCAAGTAAAATGTTTTAATATGTATGTATCATTTTATTTTATTTTTTAAAAGATTTTATTTATTTATTTGACAGAGACAGAGCATGAGTGGGGGGCAGGGGAGGGAGAGAAGGAGGCTTGGTCCCAGGTCTCTGGGATCATGACCTGAGCTGAAGGCAGACACATAACCTACTGAGCCACCCAGGCAATCCAGCTTTTTTGATTAACTGGTATTACTCTCATTAAATAAGACAATTCCTGCATCAGCAGTAATCAACTGGAAAATGTAATGGAAAAAAGATTCCACTAAGGACAGCAAATAGTATGAAATACCTTAAGAATAAATATAATAGGGAGAGAACAGGATCTAGAAGAAAACAAAAGACCCAAAGCTTTAATGAAGGCCATAGAAGAATACCTGAATATGTGACATGCAGTTTTATGGGAACAAATCTATAAGTTTAATGCCATTTCACTAAAAATCCCAATAGATTTTCAGTGAATGTCCTGAATAAAATGGTATATGTATATATGGTGTGTATATACTTTGTATTACATATAGTGTAAATACATATATAGTATAACCTAGTGATTTTACTTCCCAAAGTTTTCTTTCCTTCCCATTCATGTTCCTATCAGTAATACCTATTTCCTCACACCCACCTCTAAACCAGATTATTATGACCCTTTTAAACCCTTCCTAAATTAATAGGTTAAAAGTGGTATCTCATTTAATTTGCAGTTCTTTAGTTCTGAGTGAATTTGACCCCAGAAATATGCTATGAACCTGGGGAAATATAATATTAGTGCTTGAAATCAGTAGAGAAAAATAGGATAGTTCAGTAAATGCTTAATGGGTCATCAGGCAAGTCATTTTAAAAAAAGAGAAAAAAGTGTGCTTTAACTTTTTTTTTTTTTAAGATTTTATTTATTTGAGAGAGAGAGAGCAGGGGTGGGGGAAGAGGCAGAGGGAGTGGGGCAAGTGGACCCCCCACTCAGCAGGGAGCTCAATGACCCAGGACTATCGCAGGACCCTGAGATTATGACCTGAGCGGAAGTCAGATGCTTAACCAGCTGAGCCATCCAGGCTCCCCTGGACTTTATACCAAAATAAATGCCAACTAGATCAAGAATTTAAATGTAAAAAAATGACTCCATTAAAAAAAAAAAAGATTCTGTAAACTTCTGGGAAAAAATTGAGTGTACTTAAAAATAACGGTAGAGTAGTAAAGACTTTAAGTATTTTATATGAAGTCTTCAGTTTTAAAGGAAAAATACATTTGACTAAATAATTTAGTTTTGTTGCTAGAATACGTAGAGTAGGAAGAAAATGTCAGTTTATCATATTGCACTTAATATAAGAATAAAACTAATGACGGGCACCTGGGTCATTTGGGAGAACATCCGACTCTTGGGGTCATCAGTTCACGCTCCATGTTGGGCATAGAGTTTACTTAGTAAAAAAAAAAAAAGAAGAAGAAGAAAGCTAGTGAAAATTAACAATCCATCCCAAAATACGGGAAAAGGATCTGAACGAGAATATAATTTTTTCTCTTAACTTAAAAGTGATTTGCAGTTTTTGATACCCAAGTTAATATTTTTATTTTTTAAAGTTTTGGCCTTGAAAATAAAAATAAGTGTACGTAATTTAGATTCCTTTTTTTCTTTTTCTTCCTTACGATGACAGATTTTTAAGATCTAGTCTTATGAACACTAATGCAAATACACTTAATAGCAGAGACATATTTAAGCATTTATGCAGATGTTTTGCTCTTAACTAGAATTCAAAGAGACAGGCTCTTTTAACAGATACTGTTACTGAAGGTATATGGAAGAATTAATCAGTAAGATTCTAAACCATGGTTAATCCATTCCCAGAACGAAATGTCAGTGATTACTTCTTTTATGGGTTTGCTGGTGTATTTTAATGAACTGATTTCACATTCTTGGAAAACTTGAGGCTTGCTATCAATACCAGATGTCACCAGTGTTGCCTCTGAAAGGTTAGAAACAAAAGACCGGAAGGACTTGACTCTACAAAAGGGCCCCTTTTAGAGCCCAGCTTTTTTTTTTTTTTTTTTTTTTAAGTTAAAAGTGGTCTGCTTCAGCCAGACCAAAGAACAGTTGCTGGATTGTTGTCCTGGTTATATAGATAGGGAAATAGGATAGGCACATGTAAATTTTTTTTCCTTCTTATGTTACCTTTAATCTTGGATCTGCTGATATTTGTTTATTCAATAGCAAATATTTACTGAGTGCCAACTGTGTGCCGGGGGCTCTTCCAGTTGCTGGGAATACAGCAGGGAAAAAAAAAATTCCTGGGCTTATATTTTATTTGAGGGAGACGTGTAATCAGTAATTACATAATTGATCCTGTGGTGGTAAGGTCTTTGACGAAAAATACATTTAGGAGGAAAAGGAAAAAGTGTTCTAGGAAGGGCTTGCTGATAAGGGGACATTTGAACAGAATTGAAGAAATGAATCATGTGGATGTCTCAGGGACTAACCCTTAACTGATAAACAGTCTTTAAAAACACCCTCCCCAATTTGTATTTCCAGCCTCATCTTCCATTACTTCACTCAACAGGTTCTTTTTTTTTTTTTTTAAAGATTCTATTTATTTATTCGACAGTGAGAGAGACAACCAGCGAGAGAGGAAACACAAGCAGGGGGAGTGGGAGAGGAAGAAGCAGGCTCATAGCAGAGGAGCCTGATGTGGGGCTCGATCCCATAACGCCGGGATCACGCCCTGAGCCGAAGGCAGACGTTTAACCGCTGTGCCACCCAGGCGCCCCCACTCACCAGGTTCTTATACCCCAAGTTTTCATTGCAATTGGAAATTTCCAAACAGCTTTTCAGTTTGATAAAATTCCACATGTCTACTTCTGATTTTTGTTTTGCATGACACCTTATAAACTTGGTTTGGTTTGGTTTTGGCTACTCGACAGCATTCTTAAAACTAAATACTTCTGGAAGAGTACCTGTCTTTCATTAAAAAGAGCCCCAGGTCCATAATTTCATTTCAGGTCAGATCGCACCCTGACTTCTGCCTTCCTGTGCAGTTATCAGGTTCATCTTTGATGCTTTGGCTAGCACCCTATTACCTCAGGCCTGAATTTTCTCCTGGGTTCAGTTTCCCTGGTAGCAGTGACATCTGACAGACTATATCAATAGATTTCCTTGACTTCTGTTAATTATCTGTCGTACATATGCCTGAATGAGCATCTGGGATCTTAAAGGTACTTACATATTACAGTTGTCTTTTCTCCATCATAACGTGGTATCCTATTTTGGATCCACCTTTAGATTCTGTGTTAGTCCTTGAAGGAGCCAACTCTTTCCTTACTCTTGTGTTCTGACACAACTGTTACCTAGCCCTGCTCATTTTTGGAACCGTGACTTCACTTTTCTCTGACACAACTCGACCAGTTTCTAGGCACATATGACATCATTCCATGAGGTTGGGTTTTCAGTAATTTTTCCTAAGAATAAATTTATTATTTATCATGGAGGAGAGATATTATTAATATTCTCAAAAAGTAATAGAAAGAAATTAGGTGGAAGAAAGGTAACATAACTGACTTTGCTACTGTAATAAATCAGCTGTCATTTTCTAGTTTTTTAAAATATATATACATATGTTAAAGTTTTATTTAAATTCCAGGTAGTTAACATGTAGCATAATATTAGTTTTAGGTGTACAATATAGTGATTCAACACTACCACACATTACTCAGTGCTCATCACAACAAGTGCAATCCTTAATCCCCCTCACCTATTTAACTAATTTCCCTACCTACCTCCCCTCTGGTAACCATAAGTTTGTTCTCTATAGTTAAGAGTCTCTTTCTTGGTTTGTATCTCTCTCTTTTTTTTTTTCCCCTTTGCTCATTTGTGTTGTTTCTTAAATTCCACACATGAGTGAAATCATTTGATATTTGTCTTTCTCTGACTGACTTATTTCGCTTGGTAAAATACTCTCTAGCTCCTTCCATGTCATTGCAAATGGCAAGATTTCATTCTTTTTTATGACTGAATAATATTCCATTGTATGTATATACCACCTCTTCTTTACCCATTCATCAGTCGATGATGGACACTCGGGCTGTTTCCATAATTTGTCTATTATAGATAATGCTGCTATAAACATTGGGGTGCATGTGCCCCTTTAAATCAGTATTTTTGTGTCCTTTGGGTAAATACCTAGTAATGCAATTGCTAAATCGTAGGGTAGTTCTTATTTTTAACTTTCTGAGGAACCTCCATGCTGTTTTCCAGAATGGCTACTCCAGTTTGCATTCCCGCCACACAGTGCAAGAGGGATCCCCTTTCTCCACATCCTTGCCAACACCTGTTGTTTCCTGTATTGTTGATTTTAGGCATTCTGACAGGTGTGAGGTGATATTCAGTGCAGTTTTGATTTGCATTTCCCTGATGATGAGTGATGTTGAGCATCTTTTCATGTGTCTGTTAGCAATCTGTATGACTTCCTTGGAAAAATGTCTATTCATGTCTTCTGCCCATTTTTAAATTGGATTATTCATTTGCTGCATGTTGAGTTTTATAAGTTCTTCATAGATTTTGGATACTAACCATTTATCAGATATGTCATTTGCAAATATCTTCTCCCATTCTGTAGGTTACCTTAGTTTTGTTGATTTTTTCCTTCACTGTGCAGAAGCTTTTTATTGAGATTAATAATAGACATATAACATTATATTAGTTTTAGGTGTACAATATATGATTCAGTATTTGTATATATTGTGAAGTGATTACCACAAGAAGTATAATTAACATTCATCACCATACATAATTATAAAACTTTTCTTGTGGTGATAACTTTTAAGATTTACTATCTTAGCAACTTTCAAGTATATAATACAATATTATTAACCGTAGTCACCATGCTGTACATTACCTCCTCATGACTTATTTATTTTATAACTGGAATTTTGTATCTTCTGACACCTGTATCTGTTTTGCCCAGCCCCCAACCCTTCTGGGATTCATGTCTGTTCTCTGTATCTGTGAGCTCAGTGTTTGGGTTTGGTTTGTGTTTTGTTTTGTTTTTTTTAATTCCACATATAAGTGAGATCATACTGTATTTGTTTTTTTCTGTCTGACTTACTTCACTTAGCACAATGCCCTGCTGGTCTCTCCAGCACATTTCCTTCATCCTTTCCATCAGTGAACACTTAAGTTCTAGGTTGTGTGTGTGTGTGTGTGTTTGTGTTTTAAGATTTTATTTTTAAGTAATCGCTACACCCAAGGTGGGGCTCGAGCTCACAACCCTGAGATCAAGAGTTGCATGATCCACCAACTGAGCCAGGCAGACACCCCAAGATTGAGGTTTAATTTAAGTCTCTGCTATTATACTTACATAGCTGAAATCAGAGAATAGTATCTTTAAGGTTTAGAAGGGAACTCTGCTTTTTCTTCTTATGTCCTATTGATAAAAATATTTTCTACTAGATAAGAACATTTTCTGCTGTATCTTTTAAAGTCTTACCATAAATTTCTTAAAATGATTTTAGCCACCATCCATTTCAAACATAGTGAAAAATAAATAAGCTAATTTCTGACAATGAACATACATATAAATGCCTCTGTACCTTCCATTCTGACATATCTGAATTGGAACCTTTTAGGAGTTAGATTAACTTTTTAGACTTCAAGCTTTTTTAAAAAATGCATATGTGCTTTTCTGTTTATAAAAGTATACTTAGGTTAATTAGGAAATAGGAAAATGTATTTTGATGTTTTAAAACACTTAGAGTCATTTTATATTTACTACTTTGTAAATTTAAAAACAATTTTTGGTTGGAAGCAATAAAATTCTTATCTAAGATATATACTATCTGAAGGAGAGAGTTGAGATTCTGCTGTCTTGCTTTCTAATATAGAGAAGGCTTTTTCAGGGACTCCCTCAAAGTAGTATAACTGCTGGAGATGAATCTAGCAAACATTTTTGGCCCAAGAATTTCTGCCACCAAATGAGCCTTAAATAAGTATGCTGCAGAAGACAGACTTTATGTAAAGTAAACCATTTAAAATTACTAGTCAGAAACACTATCAAAGCTTCATTCTTATTGATAAAACTGTTTTACTGTTAATGAAAATGCAGTTTTTTCTTTTTAGTAGCTATACTCTGCATTACAAAACACTGATATCTTTGAGAAAATTTTCAGCTGAACTAGAGAAGTGGATAGTTTGGTTTATTCAGATTCATTTCATTCATCACCTTTGAATTAGTTTCTTCTTGAGAAGGAGCATGTCTTAAAACTTTTATCTGTTACCTCCATATTTATTTAAAGGTTACTTGAAAGTACATTCTTAAAATATTGATAATTAGAAGAAATAATCTTTTTAATAATAATACTTTGCATTTGGCTGTACTCTAAATTGAAATTTTAAGGTTTAGTTCTCTAATTCAGTGAATCTGTTTTGGGATTCAGTCTTAATAATGAAAAAGTGAATTTTTTAAATAGGTCTTACACCATTCCTCTGTTAGCAATGTCTGGAAATAGCATTAATCATGTTGCTTCAAGTGCTATTACCACAAGCTCAAGACTCCTAAGATTCCCTTTCCTCACCAGGAGGCTTGGAGCAGCAAATGGAATCAGCAGAAGGGACACAGCCACAACAGGCAGCCTGTCCCAAGACTTCCCTTCCTTGCCTTAGAGACAGTAGGGCCGTAGAGGGACACCATTGCACCCTCCACCTCCCCACTCCCACCCCCAGCTAAGAGACACCTGGCAGCCTGACCTCGGGACAACATGTGTAGGTTCATATATCTACCACTACAGTTAAGATACTGAACAGTTGTATCACACAAGGAAATAAACCCACATCCCTCCAGCCTCTCATGCCTGTCCTTAATACCTGGTCACTATTAACCTGCCTTCTATTTCTAAGATTTTGTTATTTCAAAATGTAACATAAATGGAATCAAATACAATTATCTTTTTAGGATTATCTTTTTCTTTTCACTCAGCCTAATTTTCTAGAGATACATTTAAGATATTACATGTATCAATAGTTCATACCTTTTTTATTGCTGACTAGTATTTCATAGTATGAATGTACTACAGTTTCTTTAACCATACTTGTATTGAAGATGATTGGGCTGATTCCAGTCCCTAACTATCACAAGTAAAGCTGCTGTGAACTTTGTACACAGGTTTCATATGAACTTGAGTTTTCATTACTTTGAGATAAATACCCAAAGAGTACAATTACAGAATTGTATGGTTATTGTGTGTTTTGTTTAATCAGACTACCAAAGTATATTGTAGAGTGGTTGTACCATTTTAGATTCCCACCAGCAATATATGAGGGTTCCAGTTTCTCTATATCCTTGCCATCATTTGATATTGTCACTTTTTAAAATTTTAGCCATTCTGACAGTGTAGGGATAGCTCATTGAGGTTTTAATTTACATTTCCCATTAGGATGATGGCTAATGATATTGAATATCTTTTTCTGTGTTTATTTGTGATCTGTATTTCCTCTTTGGTAAAATGTCTTGTCATATCTTAGCCTATTTTCTTTCTTTTTTTTTTTTTAAGATTTCATTTATTTATTTATTTGACAGAGATAGCCAGAGAGAGAGGGAACACAAGCAGGGGGAGTGGGAGAGGATGAAGCAGGCTCCTAGCAGAGGAGCCTGATGTGGAGCTCCATCCCAGAACACTGGGATCACGCCTTGAGCCAAAGGCAGACGCTTAACAACTGCGCCACCCAGGCACCCCCTAGTCTATTTTCTAATTGGATTGTTTGTTTTATTACCATTGAGTTTTGCAAGTTCTTCATATGTTTGACACTAGTCTTTTATTTGAGATGTGGCTTACAAATAATTTCTCCTCATCTGTATAGCTTCTTTTTTCATCCTCTTCTATGGTCTTTTCTCATAGCCAAAGCTTTAAATTTTGATGAAGTCCAATTTATCAATTTTTCTTTTATGGATCATGCCTGTGGTGTCAAGTTTAAGATCCCAAAGATTTTCCCCTATGCTTTTTTTTTTAAGTTTTATGGCTTCATATTTTATATTTAAAAGCATGATCCATTTTTAGTTTATTTTTAAAAAATCTTTTTTAAAGATTTATTTTTCAAATAATCTCTACACCCAACATGGGGCTTGATC